>NC_056725.1:1691639707-1691939707 GCF_019279795.1 Protopterus annectens | reverse complement strand
ATGGCGGTGCAGCCCTTCCTCATTTTCCATCAGGATAGGGTTTCCCTTCATACTAACCCATCTTTTATGCCAAAAGTGGTATCCAGGATAGCCTTAAACCAAGCCATACACCTACCTACCTTTTATCCCAACCCTCAAAACAAAGGGGAAAGGTTGCTTCACTCTTTAGATATCCATAGGCAGCTACGTTACTACTTGGACAGAACAAAGTCCTTCAGGAAATCAGAACAACTTTTTGTGTCCTATGCCGTAGGGGCTCAAGGGAAACCAGTTACCAAACAGACCATTTCCAAGTGGATTGGCCACTGCATACGTTTTTGTTACTCCTATCATGGAAAATCTGTCCCTTCTGGTATCAGATCTCACTCCACCAGGGCCACAGCCACCTCAGAGGTGTGCCTACTAAGGATATTTTGCAGGCAGCCACTTGGAGTTCTGTACATACCTTCACAAAACACTACCACCTGCCTCTATATTCCAGAACTAGAGCAGGCTTTGCCACGGCTGTTTTGCAGGGCATTCTAGCTCAACCCAGTTCCTCATAGTACCTACCACCCTATGCATAGCTTTGGGACTCTACCCATCTGTGATTACTGCAGCTGTATGCACGATGAACATAGTACAGTTTTGTACCTACCATAAATGTAGATGTTCGAGTGCTAGTACAGCTGCAGTACAGGTTTCCCTCCCTCCTTCCCCACTTGGTAAGGGCATGGGGCCTAACAACCTCTTCATACTTCCTGACTGGGTTATCCTGCTATGTTTTATTTGCTTGCTTACACTGACTTTGCATTACTTTGCATGGCTTGCATATGTGGATAAGCCTTATTTATGTATTGCCTTCCTTTTGGGGGCACCTGACATCTGGGGCAAGAAAGACTGAAGAACATGGCGTCGGCTGTGTCTTATATACTCTGGCCTTCCTGACGTCAGAAGAGTAAGCGACGACAACCGGCGCCGGACCAAGACTTTGGAATTCGGCCGACCGAGGGACCGCCTGACGGCTGAAAACCCATCTGTGATTACTGCAGCTGTATTAGCACTCGAACATCTACATTTATGGTAGGTACAAAACTGTACTTTTTGATGCTTTAGAGGCCTCATGTAGAGCTGCTGTTACAGGTTCTGTCATACGTAGACATGCTTGGCTCAAAGAGTAAACCTTACCAGATCATGTCAAAGCGAAATTACTAGATGCACCTCTTCAAAAAGATGTATTGTTTGGTGTTAAAGCTGAGGAGGTACTAAAGAAAATGGAGGAAAAAGCGAGATCAATGCAAACAGTGAAAGATTTCCTGCAGGTACAACCTCCACGTTTCAGCAGAAACTGGCCTTCAAAAAATTGGTCCTTTCCAGCCACGGACGGACCTCAAAGAGGCAGATACAGACGCCCGAGAGGTAGAGGGCAACCTCAAGGATCATTCAGAGCCAGACAATGGCAAGCACCAACCCCAAGAGGTGGAGAAGATAGATCACAGTCATTCAGAAAGCAGACACAATGACTTCCCCATTTACCTGCCAAGCAAAGCTTTAATGGCAGCACCTTTGGGCGGAAAACTGGCATTATTCTCAAAAAATTGGCATATTGTCACAAAAGACAAATGGATTCTGGACATTATAGACAGAGGCTACAGATTCCACTTTCACACCCTTCCAAAAATGAGAGGCATGCCAAACCTGCCAGAAAATCAAAGGGCAGAGGCACAAAAACAAATTTCAGCTCTCATTGACATGAAAGCTATTCAAGAGGTACCTGCAAAATAACAAGGTCAAGGGTTTTATTCCAGACTATTCCTGGTACCAAGGAAAGACAAAGATTGGAGAAATATTTTAGACCTATCCATCCTAAACACATATTTACAGGTACCAAAATTCAAGATGCTCACATTACAGCAGCTTCTTCCCATGCTAGGCAAGGAGTCTTGGCTGGTAACATTGGATCTCAAGGAGGCATACCTGCATGTCCCTATCAGACAAGATTGCAGAAGATACCTCAGATTTCTTGCAGGTTCAACTCATTATCAATTCTCTGCATTGCCCTTTGGCTTATCTACTGCACCCAGAGTGTTTACGAAATGCCTGGCATCAGTAATTGCCTTCTGCAGACTTCAAGGAATACAAATATACCCATATCTGGATGACTGCCTGATCCAAGCGGACAGCAAGGACATACTACTGCAGCACCTGGCGTTTGTAATAAAACTGTTGAACTTCCTGGGATACACAGTCAACAAAAAGAAATCAAAACTAATACCCTCTCAAAGAATAATTTTCCTGGGTGCCAGCTTGAATACAACCACCCAGATGGCCTACCTCACGCCAGACAAACAAGGGCAACTATCTCAATACTTCAGCAAAATGGCAACCTTCACCAGGCTATCTGCAAGGAAAGTCCTGCAGGCTTTGGGATTCATGGCATCTTGCATCCTTCTGATCCCATGTGCAAAGCTGCATATGAGGAAACTTGAATGGTACCTAAAAAACTTATGGTCTCAACACAGCCACAGTTTGGAAACAATTATACCACTCATTCCATGTCTACAAAAGGAATTTCTGTGGTGGGCTCAAGCATGCCAAAGAAACATAGGTCTTCCTTTCTGTGTACCTCAAGCAACTCAAATCATCACAACAGACGCCTCGGACTACACCTGGGGGGCACACATGACAGATCAGTGCATTCAGGGAAAATGGTCCCAAAAAGAGAAGCACCTACACATCAACCAAAAGGAAATGCTAGCAGTGCAAAATGCTATTATGGCCTTCAAAGACCTACTGCATCCAGGCCAGCTATTGATAAGGACAGACAACACCACAGTGATGTGGTACATAAACAAACAGGGGAGAACTCATTCATACCCCCTGTGCAGACTAGCCATGACCCTATGGAACACAGCTCTGGAATTGCAAATCCAACTTCAGGCACAATTCCTGCCAGGGAAGGAAAACACACTGGCAGACAGCCTAAGCAGAAATATGACAGATCCACATGAATGGAAGTTGCATCCTCAAGTTTTCGCAAAGATAACTCAGGCTTGGGGACAGCCAGACATAGATCTCTTTGCTACCCACAGAAATTACCAATTGAAAAAATTTTGTTCAAGGACCTATCATCCACAGGCCTGGAAAGTGGACACACTTTCTTTCAATTTGACAACGTTGACAGTCTATGCCTTTCTGCCTCTTCCTCTGCTGCCCAAACATCTATTAAAAGCCAGAGCAGAGAGGCCGAAAATGATTCTCATTGCTCCAGATTGGCCAAGACAACACTGGTATCCGCTCCTGAAGAGCCTGACACATTCCCCACCATGGATCCTACCTCTAGTGCCTCTTCTGTTGTCCTAGCACAACTTCAAAACTCTTCACAGCCAGCTCAAAACCCTGAATCTAGCCGCATGGAGAATCCCTTGATCTCCCAACAGACCCTCCTCTCCAAGGAGGTGCAGGACGTCATCCTGGAGGCCAGAAGACCTTCTGCTAGAAAAGTCTACTCCGCCAAATGGAAATGATTTTGTGCCTGGAATCAGAAAAAGGGCCAGAATCCTTGGGTAATAAATTTACCACAAATTTTACAGTACCTGAGATGTTAAACAGCGGACTTTCCTTCTCCATCAAAATCCACGCTTCAGCCATTTCTGCACAATACAATACAGATCCTCCTTTATTCTCTCATCCTCTTTTAAGACAGTTCCTCAGAGGGGCAAAGAATATAAAACCCCCAAGGAAACCACCAGTCCCTGCTTGGGACCTCAACTTCATATTGGAAAAGCGGACCCTTCCTCCATTTGAGCCATCTGCTTCAACAGAACTACAATACTTGTCATGGAAAACAGCCTTCCTTCTGGCTATCACCTCAGCACGCGGGGTTTCGGAACTACAGGCCCTCATGGCTGTGCAACCTTTCATCATTTTCCATCATGACAGAGTTTCCTTACGAACCAACCCTACCCTAATGCCAAAGGTAGTATCCAGTGTAGCCTTGAATCAGACTATCCACTTACCTACCTTATACCCTAATCCACAAAACAAAGGGGAAAGGCTACTGCATTCCTTGGACATTCACAGACAACTTTATTTGGACAGGACAAAGCCATTCAGGAAATCCGAGCAACTCTTTGTGTCCTATGCTACAGGTGCTCAAGGAAAGGCTATCTCCAAACAAACAATCTCAAAATGGATAGCCCACTACATACGCTTTTGTTACTCATTTCATGGAAAAGCTGTGCCTTCAAGCATCAGATCCCACTCCACTAGGGCCACAGCTACCTCTGCAGCTTTCCTCAGGGGGGTTCCTACCAAGGACATTTTGGAAGCAGCCACTTGGAGTTCAGTGCACACTTTCTCCAAACAATATCACCTTCCACTTTACTCTAAATCTAGAGCAGGATTTGCCACAGCTGTCTTGCAGGGCATCCTTGCTCTTCCTAGTTCCACTTAGTGCCTGCCACCCCTACTTAGCTTTGGGATTCTTCCCATCTGTTATGACTGCAGCTGTATGCACGATGAACATTGTACAGTTTTGTACCTACCATAAATGTAGATGTTCGAGTGCTCATACAGCTGCAGTCCAGCTTTCCCCCCTCCATCCCCTCTTAGGACAGGCCTTATGACATGCACCTTCTCATACAACCTATTTGGGGTATCCCTTTATGGTGTATTTGCTTGCAACTACTGTTTTTTGATTATTCTATATTGCATGATTACATAAGTTTGTTTTGCCTTCCTTCTGGGGGCACCTGACATCTGGGTCAAGAAAAACTGAAGAAGATGGCGTCGGCTGGCTCTTTTATACCCCTGCCGCACTGACGTCCGGGAAGAAGCGGCGACAACCGACGCCGGACCTAGACTTTGGAATTCGGCCGACCGAGGACCCGCCTGATGGCAGGATAACCCATCTGTTATGACTGCAGCTGTATGAGCACTCAAACATCTACATTTATGGTAGGTACAAAACTGTACTTTATTAGTGGGGTAGGAGTTTTATATGAGGTAATAAGTTTGTAGGGAAAAAGTAGAATGTTTGTTATAGGATAAAGGTGGGGGGAGATTGGGGTGCAAGAATGTTGGGGAGAGAAGGAAAGATGGTTAGTTACATGGAAGGAATATTGATGGTATGGAGTGTGGGGCTGGGTGAGGTAGTGAAGGTAGGATAGGTTGAGAAGTAAAAGTAGTAGATAGGAGATTTGTGAGTGTTTAGATAACATGGTGGAATAAGCTATTTAGAGGTACTGTTTTTGTGTAGTGTTGGTAGTTACAAGAGAGGGACATATATAGAGTAGCTAGTAAGTTCATAAAGGAGGGGGAGGGGTGACCAGTAAGTGAGGGATTAGTGTGGATATGCTGGGGAGTGGTTGTGGAGAGGATGATAAGGCCTAATTGGATAGGTGGGATCAGATAGCTGAGGAGGGTTGGAAAATTTGAGTGGGAAAAAGGGGGTGGGTGTTACTAGTGAGGAGGAGACTGATTGGTTTGGGAAGACAGTGGGTGTGGTTATGGTAGAATAAAGGTAGAGGTGCTGGGGGCGGGTGGAATTTGGGGGCAGGGTAGGGGAGCGGAGTGAGCCCACAGGGCGAACGGAGCGGGTAGAAACAAGGAGAGCAGGAGAAGAGCAAGAACAATCAGCAGAGTGTGTAGTTGCTGAAAGGTGAGTAGGGGAACATATAGTCAGAAGGACAGAGGTGGTAAAAATATGTGAGACAGAATAAAACAGGAAAAGTTATAGCTTAAAGAGAGAACCAGTAGTGAAAGAATTAGTCAGGATTAGTGGTAAGAGAGTGCCATCTAGTGGACAAATGCAGAAATGCAGCATGTAACCCACCTGGGCAGTCCCTGGACTAGATAGGGCTGAAGGGAGATAGGAGCTAATATAAATCAGGGAACTGGATGTGGAGGGAGTGCAGAGATACAATAGAATAAGAGTTGGGCTGCTGGCTATTCAGGCAGGGGAGCGCACTGAACACCTAATAGGGCCTAAAAGCAATAAAATTCACGATTTAGCAGCAGATGTACATACTTCCTTAAGTCCTTCTGGGATAAGCTGGTTCAGTACAGTTTGATTTTACTTGGTTGAGCGGCAGGTTGAACTGCTGGTAAAAATGGATTGGGCCAATTGTCCACCCAGGCTATATATAGTATAGGGCATAAAGGTGACGTAGATATGATTTCAACTCAGAACTGAAGTGCCCCAGGAGAATTAGGGCTCCCAGTGGAAAGGAGGACATGTACATCTAGAAAAAGGAAGGAATGCAAAGAAGAGGAACCTCTCAGCCAGTACAGAAATATTACAGAAATATTACCCATGCAAAAGGAAGAGAAAGGGGGATAGGAGGTAGTGAATACTGCAGCAGCGAAAAGGACGTCTACTGTTACGGTAAGATTTTACGTAACTGTACTTTCTTGTGATTATAAGAACTTTTCATTGGTTCACATGTACGTACTAGGCTAACTGCCTTTCTGGGCCATTTTAAGCCTAACAAGTTTCCCAAAGATGAGAATCAAATCCTGTACCTTGCATCTCTGACATAACACCTTAACTATTATGCTTAACCCCCCATAATAATAATAATACCCATTTGTGAAACAGATAGTCCACTGGACACACACTCCCTTTTTAGAAGCGGCCCAGAAGCAATGGTTTGAACAGATGACTTTGCTCGAGGTCACACAGTAGGCAAATGGGGGCTGAGGGAATCAAACCATGTACCACAGGAAGTACAGCTGACAGCCTTAACTCTCTCTGTACCAGCTACACAACTGCAACTCTTCAAAAGATGTTTTTCTTCAGTGCCTTTTTGTCTGGTGGAAAACTGAAATTCAGTCCACCATATGGTGTGTTTCATTAAGTTAAGGAATAAAAACTAGCAAGTGGGCCAATAAGTTAGCAGTTATTGAATATAAAGAAAACCCTACTGTCAGGAGAAGGGAAAGTGTAAGACTGGCGATACCTTCTTGTCCTTCTGGGTCCCCCAAGACCCAACGGTGTCATCTCCTAAGAGGCTTTTGTGCAGCCTGTGACTTTTGGCACCTACTCCTGCTGAAGCCTCTGGCATTACCCCTTGGGAGGTGCCATGCTGTCACATGCAGGTATATTTTCCAAGTCTGAAGTACCTGTCCCAGTAGTCAGTTTGGGTGCCAGTACTCAACACCTAGATGTTCATCGTGTTTAACTGTTGCAGTCATTACACCAGGGTTATTCTGCTGGTAGGCAACCCGCAGTCAGCCCGAGTTCCAAAGTCTTGGTCTGGCGTCGGTTGCTGTTGCCTCTTCCCTGACGTCAGTGCACCAGGGGTATAAAAGTTGCAGCCGATGCCATTTTCTTCAGTCTTTCTTGCCACGCGGTGCCTGAAGCAAAAGCAGTTTGCAACTGCCGGTCGGCCGACCCCTGAGATTTTCAAAATTGAATTTCAGAACCAAAGTCTTCAATAAAGCTAAGTACCCCGTTGGGGAAACTTTTTCTTGCTCCAGGCCGATTTCAGTAAAAGTTAATAATTGTATGTCTTGTGGGAAGCAAATAGCACATAAGGACTTTCACTCTTACTGCATTCCTTGCCTAGGCCCTGATCATGACGTTACTAGTTGTCGGTTTTGTGCTAGATTCAATAAACGCACTATTAAATGTCGGTTTTATTTTGCTGTACATTATTTTGGACGAAGATTTAACTATATAATGCCGTCGGAACAGCCGACGACCGGAATGTATAAAAAAACGCAAAGACAAAGAAAAAGACAGGCATCCGAGGTCCAAAACCGACGACGAAGCATCTTCTAGGCCAGTCGCCGGTTCTCAGTGAGGCGCTTTCGCAGCCCCTGACACCCGCTACCTCAGATCCACAGGCCGTAACCGACAGCCACGTGGAGGCCACGAGGCCTGTGGAAACTCAAGGTATTGGACCTACGGAAATTATGCCCTCAGATGGGTCCGGAGCCGCTGAGCAGGCACCGGCTTCTGAGGGTGTCTTCAGACCTTCACAGCTTACAATTAAGGCTACTACAGCAGCAAAGGCAAAGTCAAAAACACCATTAAATACAAGGAAACAAGTACAGCATTCTCCAGAACAGTCATCCATGCCAAAGAAACAGATGCTTAAAATGGCCGAAGACCTTATTACTTTAATCAGGGACTCCCATCCCCCTCCTGACAAAAGGCCTAGGCAAGACACTGATTATGATTCCTTGGATCAGGTTTCCATTTCCTCTGATTCTTCTTCTGATCAGGGCTATTCTCTTCCTCCCTATGAGGACTCTGATGCTGAAGAGTCCATTCCTTCAGCCTCACCGTCTGAGGATTTTTCTTTTGGGGAAACCCTGCACACCATGAGGGAGCATTTCCACTGGGAAAGCCAGGATTACTCAGAATCCAAGTAAAGGCTCAGAGATTTCCTTTTATTGCCTCAGCACAGGCCCCTGGCTATCCCCACTGTGCTTGATATTGTAGATGATGTTTTTTTCTGAATCCAGTCTGTCTCCAGATTCTTTACCCCCTACACCAGTAAAGCCAGACAGGTACTACAGGGTCCCTGACTCCACGGCCGGCCTTAGGCATAGGCGAACTAGGCGACCGCCTAGGGCACCGTAAAGGCCAGCCTCTTAAAGGGTGCAGTTTTTATTTATTTTAATTAACAAAGGTTTGCGCTCTTCTCGGCGCCCTGCTGAAGTGTAACTGTAAGCCAGAACTATGGGGGAGGGGGGTTAGCATCCTCCCACTTACTAGGACAGTTTAAAAAAAAAAAAGTTACTTTGTGGTTCAAGAGTCTGCTGTAAGGAGGAACGGTATTTTATGTTTTGGGGACGGGCACGTGTGCTGCCACGCCGGAACCATACAGCTACAAAAGACCTGTAACAAAATGGACACATGCGCCGAATTTAAACTCGAAAGTGCACCCTTCATCACTACTGCCTGCCAGACTCAAAACAACAACAGGTAAGCTTCCGTTTTACTTTATCTACTGAAATGCTGAAGCTTAAGGCTCCATTTTACATTCTGCTGCTTAACTTAAGCAGAATGTAAAATGGAGCCTTAGCAGAATGTAAAACAGAGTCTTAGGCAGCCTGCAAGGTTTTATATAAATCAGTAAACTAAATTAATATACACTGGGCAGTAATCACACTACTTGCATAAAGCTTCTTATTTTACAATGAAGTCTTAAATCGATGTGACGCAAACAGAAAAAAATCTTTTGGTAGATTTTCTCGCCTAGAAGCGTGGACTGAGGAGTGTGTCATTGATGACACTTTATCCGTTTCATGGTACTTTAACACGCTGTTTTATTACGCCATCGTTAAGCGACGGGAAACAAGTATGCAGTAGTTTGTCATAAGTTTTAACTTCTGGAAACATAATGTAGTGCTTGTTGGAATAATTAATTCTTATTTGCGTATGTTGTCTTTTTAATTCTTGCAAATAATCGGATGACTTTGATAGTCTAGAAAGGGTCCCATGACCCTTATTCTAGCCTTTCCCCGTTTCCCACAACAGGAGGTGTAGTGGGTATATGGAACGCATAGTTGTTATAATGTGCGTGGTCTTACCTTATCAAGTGATTTTGTAGCGTTTCATAAAATACACTTCTTACGATTTTTAGTGTTTGAAAAATCCTACGGAAGCGAGTGGTTTCTGAATTTTAAAGGTGCCTATGGAAATAGTGGTATTTTGACGATGAATGGATATGGGTGCACTCCGCAAGATGAATTTGAGGAGTCTCCGAGAGGCAGGAAAATAAGCTGCAAGTGCTGGAATCAATCTTTGCTGGTGATTTTCAGGATCTACGCCAAACTGACCCTTGGAAGGTGGGTACAGAAGGTAGCCCAATATACTGACTAAGGAGTCCATGTAACTTTGTTTAAATTATTTAGTGTTTTGAATGTTCAGGCAGTTAACTTTGGCGAGTAGCATAAATCTCCATTTTACATTCTGTTTAGCTTAAGGCTCCGTTTTACATTCTGCTTAACTTAAGCAGAATGTGAAACATAGCCTTAAGCAGAAATTTGCAGATTCTACAACAGCTGCAAACAGCTTTATGCACCTCACCTTTATTTACAATGGGCTACTGAGTTTAGATCAAGATGTTCCTCATATAATGCCATTTCAGCTAATAAGGTCCACAAAATGTGGAATGTTCATCCACCACTCACAGTTACTGAACGTAGCCTGTGTTAATTCAATAAAACTTGAAATGCCTATCTCTGTCATTTTCTGATGTATACTACAGACTTCTGTGAAATAATTATGTAATTTTTGATTTCATGTCAGAACATTGACTATTCAACTAGCAGGTCTCAGTGGAACACTCTTTGCAAACTATCAGAAGTCTTCACATCAAATCCTGTTAAGTGTGCAATTTTCCCCTCTTACCTTTAGTTTTTTTAGGTGAATTCCTTTGGGACTGTAGTTTCTGTCAATTTTTGTTCATACTTGTATTTCTATTTATTCTCCAAATAATTACGATGTGCCAGCCATATTGTTCTACTTTGCCAAATTCTACTTTAACAACTAAAAGCAAGTCTCTGTCTCTTCATATTTACTAATGTAGATATTTACTTACTACTGTAATAGGTTTTTGCGTTGTGTATATATGGCTTTCTTTTTTTGTATATGGACTATTTTCAGTCTGTTCAGTAAGTTACTGTAACAGATGTGTTATCTCTCCTAAAATCATTGTTTGTATTATATGAATAAGCATAATTGCATTCCTATTCATGCATTATTTTTATTTATTGTTGACTAAAAATAAACTTCTGTAAAAAGTATAATAAAATTTAAATTGTTGACCTCTATAAGAAAGGAAAATAATGTTCTTTTTACCAAATGTACTCGATTATTGGACCAAGAATCTGTTCCTATAAAAATAGCAAATAAATTAAATCATAACATAGCCATAATAAAGTACAAATAGCTTATAATAGCTTAGTATTAGGAGTTTATCTTGATATTATAGCAATAAGTCAAAAGTGCAATTGTCTTAAGTTCATGAACCTAGCCATGTATAGAACATTTCCTATTGTACAATAAATATGAATTTAAATTGTCCTGCTTACAAGTCTTTTGTTCCGTTATCCATTCTGTTTAGAAGTTTTGGCAACCTTTCACTGTAATAGGAGCAACATCTTTTTGCCATTGAATGAAGGGATATGAACTGTCTCATCAAAATAACAATTGTTATGGGAATAGATCATTCAACCAGGAAATGGATGGATACAATAGTTATTTAATTCAAAGTTCAAATCTTTATGCTGTTTCTCATGTATACAGTCTGTTAATGTGCTGTGAATATCCCAGAATTTATGCTTTCTGATATTCACTGGAGACTGCCAAAATAAGAAACTGAGTGAGGTATGTTATGGACATTTGCTTATTTTTAATCTGTCTATGCTGTCCCAGATAGACATCTGATTATTGCCTTTGTGCACATGCTAATCTCTGTACCCTTTGGCGTATGCATTATGTCACTATGCTAAGCAATATGGATTTGCCACAGTATACAGTTATAAGCTAGAGAACTGAAATATCAGTTTCAGCAGTACTGAAATCAAAGCACCGAATATTGGAATGACGAATGCCAACAATATTGAATGTCCAAACATGACCCCTTCATGCTAGCACTTGATCCTAGGTGCAGAGTGGTAGAGAGTTTCAGGATTTCAGATGTTTGCAAGGTTGCTGGTATTCAGCATTCTGGGATTCTGCGTTTTATTTCCATTAATGCTTAAAGAAGTGTTCCAACCTTAAAACTTATAACAGTAAAGCCAGCCTGTAGGGATATATAAAAGTTGTTCATTGACTTCAAAGCATCCCCTGCTACATGTCAGTGTACAAAGAAAATGAAGGATGGAACACATTCTCATTTTATTTACCGTCTCTGCATACTTGTTAACATAAAACTTGATAGTCAGAAAATGCACT
Organism: Protopterus annectens; assembly: GCF_019279795.1. Lineage (NCBI taxonomy): Eukaryota > Metazoa > Chordata > Ceratodontiformes > Protopteridae > Protopterus > Protopterus annectens. The sequence goes on along the minus strand of NC_056725.1, from coordinate 1,691,927,811 downwards.
ATGCAATTTCATCTCATGTTCATAAGTATCTTGCTGTGATAACTGTAAGGATGGTACTTAGTCTTATGTTGCATGATCTGTCCTGCTAATGTTAGTAAGTTTATACTTCATACCTGATTCAGAAATATGCTGCATTATACACTCTTTATTAAGTATGCGTGAAGACTGACACTTATTTAAATCCCAATAGTGGCCTTGCATACAGTATTCATGCTTGCTGCAAATGAGACTTTTGCAAATATTAACACAGGCAGTATTACACTTCTCTCTACATATGAAAATTATTTTGAATTTGGTTGTGTTTGGATATGTTAAAGGAAAGGTTCTGATAATTATGTTGTGCTGCTTACAAAAATACCAGATATGGTAGTCACAAATGGACCGCAATATTCGAAGACAAGGTGAATGCAGTACTCTTCATGTCACAGTAGTGATGGAGCACTGCTTCTGGTCCTCAATACAAATAACAGCAAACCCACCACTGGCAAAATTCAGCACTTGATGTGAATGTAGTCAGTGACTACTGGTTATCTCTCATCTAAGTGCATTTCCTGTAATACCCAGTTTTCCTCAAGGTTAAAGGAGGGCAAGACAAGACAAACTTTGAGAGAATTTGAGGCTGAATGAATAAATGAATTAGAATCTGCCTTCAGCCAAAGACACATGCTACAGGATTCACTAGGGTGCACTTTGGCTGTAAGCATAACACCTGTCCCTTCATCTGGGATTGGTGAGCTCACATAAACCACTCACTTCCACTCCCTAACCTGGCTCCTCCAGTAAGTAAATTCCTTCCTCGCAAGTACGGCAAGTCAAACTGCACCTTCTTTTGCATGCTATATGGGGCAGGCAGGTGGCCCAAGGGCGGTGCTGGGAATTTAGCGACTGCTGTCATTGAGGAAATCAAACACTGGACTACAAACTACCAGGCACACCTTGCTAACAAAATTAATGCTGGTCTTCACCAGGCATAATATAGTTTGGCAAAGGAGGAATCTTTGAGTAGCATGAACAGTCAAGGCATTCAAGACATTTTGGAAGTTATACAGTATAGTAAGATTGGAGGCTTTGAAAGAGTTTTGTTTTAAATCTTGTCATTTAAATTGACTTCCAGTCATTCTATTTCTAGATTGCATAGTATGGTTCTGTAAATAGTCATGAAATAATATTACTTTTGGAGATGGGTTTCTAGCTAAGGAATATCAAGAATGTGGAATCATTTACTACAAATATTTGGTCTTTTAGTAATCTCCAGATCTTTATGTACAATTTTGGATGCATCTCACGGTTTGGGTAAACTTGCTGTAGTTGATCATCTGATGGGCCATCTGTGGTGTTTGTTTGTGGGTCTGCAAGTGAGACTTGTTTTTGCCAATGGTGTGAATTTGGTTGTCTCTGACAGTTCACACTTTATAAAAAAAATTGACTGGACAGTTATTTGTGGCAAGTATTACTAATCTGGATTCTTTTTTGAAGATGTAAATTGTGCTGTTCCCTATTTATTGACTTATTTTAACCAAAGAGTACGTGTATAATGTAACATATAATGATATATAAAAATGTGTGCAAGGAGTCTGTTTTGAAAACAGCCCAAATGTAAACTTAATCCTCCACTGACCAGATGCATTTTGTACAAATTTGGGTTTTCATGCAATTTCAGTGGCAGAGAATTTTACTGTTCATGCTAAGCCTGTTTTCATTGCAAGATTGTATTGTTTATCAAATGGCTATCTGTGTTTGTGCTATTCTAGCTTAAGCTTCTGTACACAAGGAGGAGAAAGGTTGCTATTCTACTTTCCTGAGATGTAAGGTTTGCTCGCCTACCCAGAGTAAATTAAACTGTTTAGATTAACCTAAGCAACCCATTGAACAAAGGCACATAGGCTTCTATTTTCTGAAGACATGACTTTTATCGTAAAGGATGTGTGAAGGAGCAACAGACAAAGCAGGTTTATTAAATGAAATTTCCATCTTCACTTGCAGTTTAAACTACATTACAAGGTATCCTTTCTTCTATGCATTTAAATAATTAAAGAAAATTACTGGACTGGCTTTCTTGGGGAGTGAATGACTGGAGTGGCTTTTTTGGGGAGTGACCAACCTGTGGGCGTGGCCCGTAGGGGTGTTTCATGAATATGACATGGGTGGGGCTTAAAGGGCGCCGGAGCACTACTTCGCCTAGGGCACCACATCCGCTAAGGCCGGCCCTGCCTGACTCTCATAAATTTATTTACAAACACCCCACTGCAGACCCAGAAACAATTTCTCAGGGTCCTAAAGGGGTTAAAGCTTCCACTGCCAAAAATCCTGTCCCCTCAGATAGCGATTCCAGAGCTCTGGACAGATGGGGGAAAAAAGTTTACACTTCTGCCACTTTAGCTGTAAGAGCTTTAAACTGTCAGATCTGAAGTAGTTACTTCATTTGCTCTGCAACCTGTGGGTATCGGATCCGACCTCGGATCCGAGCCGGCAGCTTTACTAGCTAAAAGATCCGAGCTCCTGGCTCCTCCCCTTTACCCATAATCCCCTGCTACATGCTCCCTTTCCTCAGATCTCATTTGCCACGGCTGAAAGAAGCTTCTAGTGAAGAGCTCCTAAGGCGTGGGTGAGAACTTTCCAGTTTGTATTTCAAAAAAGTCAGAGAAAAGTTGATTTTTAGGTAGTGTGTGAGTGATTTAGTCTACATTCATCGAGTGATAGCCTTAGTTTAAATTTTTTGTGGTAAATTTAGCTTATTTTTGTGTTTCCCTCCCCTTAGTGTGTGAGTGTGTTTAGTGTGATGGCTGAAGGGCCCAAAGCCGTTTTTTCTAAATGCACTGAGTGTGGCCATAAGTTTTCCCCAGCTGATGGCCACACTCAGTGTGTTTTGTGTCTGGGGGTGGCCCACTTGTCCACCAGCTGCCAGATATGTGCAGCGTTCACCCTCCGGCCATTAGGGATAGGAAGAACAAGTTGATCCTGGCGGGTTTGTTACCGCAGGACACTTCTTCTTCCTCTCCCTCTAAGGCACAGGCTGCTACTGCAGCCCCCGTGCCTTTAGATCCCCCGACTCTGCCTGGGACTCAACCTCCCTGTTCTGTGCAGGGTTCAGGGGACTCTTCTGCCTCTACCAGAGAGAAGAGGCACAAAGAAAAGGAAAAACATAGAAGCCACAAGAGGCGGGCTGAGACTCATCCCTCAGCCCCACCATCTAAAGTTGCTAGTCCCTCTGAGGGCTTCCAGATCCTCTCCCTCTCAGCTCCGTTCTCTTTGTTTCTCGCCGGAGCCAGAGGAGGAGGACCGGTCTCCCTCGAGGTCGTCGAGGCAGCCCTCCCGGCCAGCCTTGACGACCGCTTCTAGATCTACAAGAAGCCTGACCGATGCGGACATGGATCGGATGATGGGTCGATTTTTGCAGACTCAGATGCAGATGGGGGTGCTCCTGCCTCTCCCACCCCTGCCTCTCCCCCCGGGGGGGGGGAGAGCAGCCCCTCTTTTTGCCCCGATAGCTCCTTCAACCCGTTTTTGAGTTTTGGAGTCATTGGATCCGGGCCCTTTCGGAACCGGGGAGTTGTCGGCGCCGATAGTTCCGGTAACTTCGCCGACTATACCCTCGAGCGTGTCGGATCCTAGCTCTCGGTGCCAGGAGCTGAGCGTTGGATCCGTAGGGGTGGGTGTGTCTTCGGCGCCAGGTCGGAGCACACTTCCCTCTCGGATCGGACCGCGTCGGCTCCGACATCGATCCCTACTTCGGAGCCGAGGAGGCTGCTTTCGGAGCCTGGGGAAAGTGGCTCGCCTTTGGCATTTGAGGTAGTGGAGAGGGTTCTGTCAAGACCTTCCAGATCCCTGGTCCGAGCAACGGATCCTCCCGCCCCCCCTATGCATTTGGGTCTATCCTCCATCATCCGACCACTGGGACAGCCTGCCCAGACTCTCCAGTTAGTTCCCTTAGAGGAACAGGACCCCGTAGGTGAGCCCTCCTCGGATAGTCCCACCGAGGAGGTCCCTCGCAAACGGAAGTGTAAAAGGAGGCATCTGGACTCCCCGGAGTCCCTCATGGAAGACACGGATTTGGATGAAGGGGAAGGTTCCCCAAGGTCAGCCCCTGAGGATGTCTCCTTTGGAGACATCATGGAAATATTGCGAATTAGAGGGGGGTGGTCTGCCCAAAAACCTTCCACGGACGAGTCCGTGTTTCTGGAGGCGTTTGAGGCAGGCCCGTCTACCTCCTGGGTGTCCCCCCCCGGATGACCTCGTGGTAGACTTAATTACTACCAGGGTGTGGAAGGAGCCGGGCACCGTGGAGCCAATTCCAAGAAGGCCAGATAAAATTCTTAGCCCTCCCCCTGATAGGCAGGCCTGGTCTAAGGATTCACCTGTGGATGCCATGTTGGTGGTGGCTGCCACATAGAAGGAACTCGCACAGGAGAGTTCCTCGGTCCATCCTCCGGATAAGGAATCTTGGACGTTGGACCGCATTGGGAAGTGGATGTTCGCTTCAGCCACCTTCTCTGTAAGGGCACTGAACTACATGGCACACATCATCAGACTCCAGCGAGACCTAATAAAGGAATACGATGCAGCTCCACTGGAGTCCATGACGGTCAAGGATAAGAGGACTTTCTCGACTTGTATGGCCACTCTAAAGTCTATATCTAACACGTCTGTGTGGCTACTCTCCCATGCTACGGATGGAGCCGCTAGAGCTAGCGGAGCAGGGGTTGTCTTATGGCATCACGCATGGCTCCGCCTTTGCGATTTTGCGGAACCCTTTAAGGCGTCCTACGCGAATGTGCCCTTTGACGGTTCTTCGCTCTTTGGCAAGACTGTCCACGAGACGCTGGTCCAAAGCGTAAAGGACGGGAAGACGCTGTCTGTCGTCGGGGTCCGCTTCTCTAATCCCCAGCGATCCTTTTCCAGGAATCAAAGGGGACAAAAAAAGATGTGGTTCCGGAAGTCTCAGCCGTCCCGCCCAGCTTCGGACCCCTCGTCCTTCAGAGGCAGAGGGGGGCCGCGTAACTTCGGGTCAAGAGAACCGTTCTCGGACAGGCCCGCGCAACAACCCTGAGGGCTTACCCCGGCTGTCCTTCTCTGGAGGCAGTCGGGGGGCATTTGTCGGAGCACCTACTAAATTGGGAGTCCATCATGACGGATTGATGGGTGCTCTGAATCATATCCAGAGGTTATTCCATTCCCTTCCTAAGTCCCCCCCCATGAAGCACCTCCCAGATGTCCCACCCGATCAAAGGGAGGTGGCAGCTTCAGAGATTTCGAAGCTGCTAGAAAAAAGCGCCATCCAGCGCGTCCCCCCAGACCAGTTCGGATTGGGCTATTACTCCAAGTTCTTTTTAGTACCAAAAAAGACGGGGGACTTAAGACCAATTCTAGATCTTTCTTCCCTGAACCTGTTCATTCCCAGAGAGGAATTCTGGATGGTCACTCTTCAATCAATTCTCCCCCTCCTCCGGGAGAATGACTGGATGTGCTCCATAGACCTCAAGGATGCGTACTACCACATTTTGATGGACAGACGATCCAGGAAGTTTCTCTGCTTCTGGCTGGGAGCCAGTCATTATCAATTCAGGGTTCTTCCGTTCAGCCTCACCTCAGCCCCCAGGGTGTTCACCAAGGTCATGGCAGTGGTTGCAGCCCACTTGAGACTCCAGGGCATTCAGGTCTTTCCATACCTGGATGACTGGCTCCTCACCGCCTCCAACAGGCATCAACTGTGTGTTGCCAGGGGTTATGCTCTAACTCTTGCCCAGAGTTTGGGCATTTCGGTAAACCTTCAAAAGTCCTTTTTTCATCCAGTGCAGGTTCTGGAATTTATAGGGGCCAAATTGGATAGTCGCTTCTCTTGGGCCCTACTAACTTCAGACAGGGTGAACAGTTTGTCATGTCAGGTTATAGCCCTCCTTCAGAACCCGGCTTCATCGGCAGAGTTAGCCCTGAGAGCACTAGGCTGTATGGCGGCTATCAGTCTTTGCCTACACGCGCGTCTACGAATGTGGATTCTGCAATGGACCATTCAAGTCCAATGGTCTCTGTTGCTACATCCATTGAACACCCCTATTCCCCTGAGCAGGGCTTGCAGGGACTCCCTCCTGTGGTGGCTTTGCTCACGGGAGCTGCGGGAAGGGAGACCCTTCGTGATGCCTCCGCCACAAGCCATGTTGACCACGGATGCTTCAAGCCTAGGGTGGGGGGGCATTCTTTGGGCAGAACCGTCCAAGGCACGTGGACCCCCTTAGAGACCGCTTTGCATATCAGTGTCCTAGAGATGAGGGTGGTGCTTCTGGCGTTGCAAGCTCTCCACAACCTTCTTATAGGTTCATAGGTTCATACTAGGCTATCTGCCCTAGGGCATTTATAAGCCTAGCCAGAGTGTGTTTGGCTTTCGCCACCCATTTTAAATTAATTTTGCTATGCCCTTTTTCGAGGTTAGTATACTGTGCCTCTGTCTAAAAGTGACACAGAAGTGATACCCGGGGTAAACCTACGATCCCCCATCCACTCATCAAGATTCCTCTTGAAGAGAGTCAATGAGGGACTCTGCCTAACCTGGACTGGGATTTTATTCCAGAGTGAAGGGAGCCTCTGGGTTATGAATCTGTCCCTCCAGCATGTCCTATTTATTTCAGTGCTGAGGTTCAAGTCTCTCGATCGCGTAGCTCGATGGGATTTGGATTTTCTGAGGTGCAGCATGTCCATTAATTCCAGATTGGACATGGCTTTATATGTCAGGCACAGATTGCCTCTGAGCAGGCGGTATGCCACTGAGTAGAGCTGGAGTTTCTTTAACCGGGCAGCATATGGCATCTGTTTGAGCCCCTTGATCCTCTTGGTGAGGTACTTTTGGGGTCTTTCCAGTTGCTGCAGGTGTCTGGTAAGGTACATCCCAAAAGGGACATTGTACTCAATTATGGGCCTGATGAGGGATAAGTAAAGAGGCACGATGACCTCCCCTGATCTAGATGTGAATCCCTTCATGATTAGGTGGGCTATATAAAATGTTTTTCTAACCACTTTGGCCACGTGGTTGTCAAATGAGAGATTGCTATCAACTTGGGTCCCCAGGTCCCTAATTACCTCTTCTGTACTTAATGGATTACCACTTATGTGGTAATTTGTGGGCACTTTGTTTTTGCCAAAGGGGATGACTATACACTTTTTGGCGTTTAGCTTGAGGCCATGGCTCTGGCACCAGTTGTCTGTTTCTATGAGGCCGTTTTGGAGGATGCTTCTGTCGGCTGGAGAGTCCATTATGGCGCCCAGTTTGCAGTCATCTGCGAACTTGGTCAGCCACAGTCCTTCCGTGTTGGCCTGTACCTCTGAGAAATATATACCAAACAAGAGAAGTCCCAGGACTGAGCCTTGTGGGACGCCACTTGTAACTGGTTTGGAGTCTGACATGGCTCCAGCAATTCTAACCATGTGGGTTCTGTACTTGAGCCAGTTTGCAACCCATCTAGTGACATAGGGGTTTATATTTAAGCTGGTGAGCTTATCTATAATGCCCGAGTGGGGTATTGTATCGAAGGCTTTTGCGAGGTCCAGGTAGGCTGTGTGGACCACCTTCCCCTCGTCAATGGCCTTGGTGACTGTTTCAAAGAAATCGACCAGGTTTAAGAGGCAGGATCTGCCCTTAACAAAGCCGAACTGGGTAGGATCCAGTGTCTGTAGGACCCTAATATCTTTATTTATAAGGTCCATGATGATCCTTTCCATAGCTTTGCAGACCAAGCTAGTCAGGCTTATGGGGTGATAGTTTCCAGGATCCGTTGAGGCACCACCTTTGTGGAGAGGGACCACCATTGCTGTACGCCACTCTTTGGGTACATATCCTGTAATAAGGCTGAGATTGAACAGTAGTTTTATGTTTGGGTTTAGCTCTTCTTGGAGTTCATGTAGGACGCAGCCCGGGACATAGTCTGGTCCCATTGATGCTGTGTTTTTTGCTTTGGAGAGGGCGGCTCTTACCTGAGCATCTGAGATGTCAGGGGTGCAGCACTCTGCTGGGATAGATATTTGCCGTTTTGGTGGGGAGGGGGGCGAGAAGTTTGCGCTGAACCTGTCAGCTAGGATGTTGGCAATGTCTGTGGGTTCGGTGTATTTTTTGTCATTTTGGACTAATTTTGAGCATATCTGGGAATTCCCACCCAGGTTCCTAACATAACTAAAGAAAGCCTTGTGATTATCCTTAGTGTCCTGTGCAGTTTTTCTCTCAAAGCTGGCCTTAGATGATTTTATGACTGCCCGTAGTTTTTTGCTAATACTGATCAGAGATGCCTTCCCTTTTTGGGATTTTGCTCTATCATGTAGTAGCGTCCTCCTTCTATTGTATAGTTTGTTTATGGCTGGGGTCCACCAGACAAGGACGTCTGCCTTTGGAGGATTGGGTCTTGGTTTTATTTGGGATTGCATGATCCATGCATTCCTGAAGGTGTTCATAGAATGCGTTTATAAAGGATTCTGCATTCTGGGCCGTATTTTCCACAGGCCCGGGGGCTTTGAAGGATTTCACCTCTGTTTTGAGGAGAGTGAAATTTGCTTTAGAGAAGTTTTTCACTGTGGTTTTCTGGGCAGGGGGTGGGGTCGGGATGTGAATATCCAGTGAGATTAGTTTATGGTCTGATCTTACCAGTGAGGGGTACACTTCTGGTCTGGAGCATAGAGTCCCCATGTTGGTAATGATCAGGTCCAGTATGTTTTCCCCTCTTGTGGGAGTGGTAACAAGTTGTTCCATAGCATTTGAGTTTATAAATTCTAGGAACCTTTGGGCTAGGGTGTTGGAGCTAGAGTAATGCTCCCAGTCTGTTTGGGTAGTTGAAGTCGCCCAGTATGATGGTGTTTGGAGAGACCTTCATATTTTCCAGTGTTCTCAGGAAGGCCGAGTGGAGTTCCTGGGTTTGGGAGGGTGGTCTGTAACAGGCTATAAACTGGAAGGCAGTTTTACCCACTGTTAGTTGCACATGGATAGTCTCTGATGCTTCGTGCTGTGCCACCAACCTGGAGGTGTGGGTATCTTTGACGAATATTGATACTCCCCCTCCTTTTGTGGTTCGGTCCAAGTTTTGGGGCCGAAAAGCATGGTATGAGGTATAACCTTGTAGTGCTGGGTGCTCTCGGGAGCCTTGAACCAGGTTTCTGTTACTGCACAGAAATTGATGTTCTCCATGCTAAGGAGAGTTTCGAGTGCATGCATCTTGAGGTTTAGACTTCTGGCGTTGAGTTGCACTACTTTTAGTTTCTTATCCCTTGTGATACCTATGGAGGTGGGTTTGTCTTTTGAGCCTTGCCTAAAAAAGGCACTATGGGGGTAGCAAGAGCCTTTGCCAATATCCGAAAGCCCAGGGGTGATAGGTGCAAGCCGTCCCTAGCAAAGCATCGTGGCTTGTTGAGCATGTCATCCCAGGCTGACAGGCATTGGATCCCCTTTGAATGACACCAATACTTAAGCCAATTGTTGAAATTGATCATCTTGTCTTCATATTGTGGTATCATTCTTGGTGAGGGTAAGATGCTACTCAAGGTCAGGGTCATACTGGCCTGGGCTACATGCTCAGAGAGCTCTTCTATGTCTCTCTTCATGTAGTCCAGGGAGGTACGTCTCAGGTCTTTCACACCAGCATGGACAATGACTGAGTCATATTTGTACTTGCCTTGGCGTGACCTGAGTGCTTGTGTTATGTGGCGGATCCTAGCGCCCGACAGGCAGCTCATCGTGACCTTCTCCTTGTTCAGCCTGGTGAGTGGGACGTCAGTGTGCCTGACTATAGATTCACCTATTACAAGTGTATCAGGTGTGTTGTTTAGCCTTAAGGGCTGTGACTGTTCGGCACACTGGCTTTGTGAGCTATGTGTTGCACGTGTTTTGTTTTGGGTGTGCGGTTGCTTGGGTGTCTGCTTTGGAGGTCTCTGCTGCTTAGGCAGATTTTTATTTAGAGCCTCCGAGTATGTTTTTGTGTGTTTGTGTTTGGTTTGCTGTCGTGGTAGGTCTATGTGAGACTGGAATTGTAGTGAGTGTGGTTTCCTTTTCCTCCTGACTGGTTACGCCAGTACTGAGTTGAGAGAGCTTAGCCTCCAGTTTGGCTATATGGTTGCATCTCTCACATGTGTTGGAATTTGTCGGGAGAAGGACAGGGTTGTCGGGGTACATGAGGCAGTTGTAACATTGCCTCAAGATTCCCAGATTCACCAGCTGGACCAGAGAGGAGATTGACAACTGACCTTTGGACATGCTAGAATAGTATTGTGAATTCCTTTATAATTGAAAAAAAAGGGCCAATGGGGAACAAGGTACTCAAGGGGAGTTTGTGAGGGTGTAGTGCTTTTAATTTTTTAGTGCTGACTTGTATAATTGCTTTAGTGAGCAAGTGCCAGGTAACTTAAATGCAATGTGCTATAGGTAACTTAAATGCAAAAACGACAAACAGCAACTTTCATTCAAGTGAAACAAGGAAATAAGTACAGTAAGCAATGCAGATATCACTAGGGGTCCACAGAAGTGGTGAAATTAGCGTTTCAGGGAAATAACAAGCAAACAAACAACAAGCATACAAACAAAGCTAGATTCAACAGGACTGGATCTAGTCTATGCTACAGCAAACAAGGTGTACCAATTTCAGTAAGAAACAGTTCAAATATGCAGGCACTATAAGCCTTTAACCAGAAATTCCCAGCTCAGAAGGGCAGAGTCCAGCCTCTCCTCCCACAAGAGTGCAGACCACGAACCTTCTTAATGTAAAATAACTGGCCTGAAGCCCAAGTGCTTAAACCAGAACTAATACACTTTTAGAATAACAGACACTGAGCCCTCAATCAGCAGTTCCCAACTTAGAAGGATGTAAACTACCTATCCTGCCACCACAGTGCAGGCCACAAACCTTCCTAATGTAAAACAACTGGTCTGAAGCCCAAGTGCTTAATCCAAAAGACTTTGAGTGATAGCTACACTTTAATCAAGTTACTACCAAGCAGTAATAAATACAATTGAATACTTTAAAGAATGCCTGGATTAGTGCTCAAGTTATACAAACAAAGCTAGGTTCAGCAGGCCTGGATCTAGTCTATGCTACAGCAAACAAGGTGTACCAGTTTCAGTAAGAAGCAGTTCAGATATGCAGGCACTATAAGCCTTTAACCAGAAATTCCCAGCTCAGAAAGGAAGAGTCCAGCCTCTCCTCCCACAAGAGTGCAGACCACAAACCTTCTTGATGTAAAACAACTGGTCTGAAGCCCAAGTGCTTAAACTAATAGGCTTAGAATGAGTTACACCAAGCAGTAATAAATACAACTGAGTACTTTTAAGATGACGCAAAAGCAAAATAAAGTAGGAAGAAACACAAATACAGTAAAAGCAGATAACATTTTTTTTTTTTGAGTGAGCAAATGAGATGGGCTCAGGCGGAGTATCCAAGTGCAAGTTTAGAAGAAGGGTGGGCAGTTTCAAAGCCACCTAGAAGAAGGGTGGGCAGTTTCAAAGCCACCAAGATTAACACCAAGACAAAAACAGGGAGGGTGGGTGGGGACCTACAGTCACAACTTCCAGCTAGATATTGCTCAATGCAACACAAACAGATTACTTTAAATTGTGTATAATTTGATAAAAGTGCAGATAAAAATCTACTTATCTCCACTCATGCAGGTCTCAGTTGGCCAAAGCTCACAGTTTAAACAGAAAGCAATTCACTGTACCACTGGTATAAGATAGAAACCGAATAACAATGAGGTAAACTACCCCACTTATCACTGGCTATACAGGTTTTTTAACGAGCCTTAACTGAGAATACCACTTGTATAAGACCTACTGAAAAACCGTCAACTTCCAGCTAGATATTGCTCAATGCAACACAAACAAATTACTTTAAATAGTGTATTATTTGATAAATGTGCAGATAAAAATCTACTTAGCTTCTTCCTCTAGGGACTATTGCGGTTCAAACAGACAACATGGCAGTAGTCTGTTACATAAACAAACAGGGAGGGACCAGATCTTATCCCCTTTGTCGGGAGGCTATGAGAGTTTGGAAGTGGGCGCTATCCACCAACCACTTTCTGGTAGGAGCGCACATTCCGGGTCAGTCCAACATTCTGGCGGACAAACTGAGTCGCGTGATCCTCACACCGTACGAGTGGTCTCTAAAACCATCAGTTGCGAAACAGATCTTCCTCAAATGGGGTCTACCTTGCTGCGATCTTTTCGCTTCTCTGTCAAACACAAAGTGCAGCGAGTTTTTCACGATACTTCCCCCACCAGGGGAGAGCCCCAGAGACGCTCTGGTTCATGCTTGGCCACCCGGTCTCCTCTATGCTTATCCCCCCTTCCTCTTATGACGAAGTTCATTCAGAAAGCACGTCGGTTGGGGAGCAGAGTTATCCTCATAGCCCCATTCTGGCCTCTCCATATCTGGTTCCCTTCTCTGCAGTCTCACAGTGTAGTTCCTCCATGGATCTTAGATCCCATTCCGGATCTGATTTCGCATCCTGCGGGATTGCAATCCCCGAACCTGGTAAACCTCAAGCTCGCGGCTTGGTTAATCCAGTTCCACTGATGGCAAGGACTCCTGGCATCTTATCACCAGTAAAGGCCATTCTGGTAGCGGCTCACAAGCCTGCTACCAGGAAAATTTACAGTAGTAAATGGAAGCGTTTTTCTGTCTGGGCTAAGGACAAGGGCTTGGATCCCTTTACCATCCCTATTCCAGCGGTTCTTGATTTTCTGTCACACATTTTTCATCAAGGAGCCAGTGCATCTACAGTTAAAGTACAATTGGCAGCCATTTCCCATTTTCATGTAGGGGATGGGCTGGGATCTTTAGCTTCTGCGAAGATATGCAAAACCTTCTTGAAAGGTATTTTTCTATTGAAACCACCAGTTAAGACTGCGGTCCCGCCATGGGACCTAACTTTGGTTTTACAGGCATTGACAAGCCCACCTTTTGAGCCTGCTGCCTCAGTTCCATTAAAGTTCTTTTCATGGAAAACAGCCTTTCTAGTTGCTGTTACTTCAGCCAGGAGGGTTTCGGAACTTCAAGCCCTTTGCATGAAACCCCCTTATCTAATCTTTCATAGGGATAGAGTGTCTCTCAGGACTAACCCTTCCTTCTTACCAAAGGTGGCTTCGGAGTCAAATATTAATCAGTCGATTCATTTACCAGTGTTCTTTCCCAACTTTCAGAACAAAGGGGAATACAAATTACACAAGATGGATGTACATAGACAACTACGTTTTTACTTGCACAGGACGAAGGATACTCGCAAGGCTGATCAATTGTTTGTGTCCTTTGCCAAATCTGCTCTGGGTAGAGCTATTACCAAAGTTAACTTTGCAAATTGGATTTCACAGTGCATCATTCATGCGTATGTAGCCTCAGGTAAACCTGCTCCTATCGGAGTCCATGCCCACTCAACCTGATCCACAGCCACATCAGCAGCCTTCTGGTCCAGGGTTCCCCTGGATGACATATGTTCAGCAGCTACTTGGTCCTCTTCCCATACATTCATTTCTCATTATAAATTGGATATGATGTCCAGGAGTAGGGCTTCCTTTGGCTCCGCGGTGCTTCGGAATATCCTTCCTTGAGGGCCTCCCAAGGTTTTAGGTAGCTGGGGACTCTGTCCCACAGGTTGCAGAGCAAATGAAGTAACTACTTCAGATAAAGAAGTTATGTACTCACCATAACGTTCCATCTGAGTAGGTACTTCATTTGTCTGCAACCGACCCCGCCTCCCCCCCCACTCCATGCCCCCCCTAACCATTATTGTGGTTCCTGATCATGATTGACATCGTTTCATGTGTTTAGCCATTACTTGGTCTTCTGTCGAGGGTCTTGGTTGTTAGATTAAGCAAACTCGATCTGAGGAAAAGGAGCATGTAGCAGGGGATTATGGGTAAAGGGGAGAAGGCAGGAGCTTGGATCTTTTAGCTAGTAAAGCTGCCGGGTCGGATCCGATACCCACAGGTTGCAGACAAATGAAGTACCTACTCAGATGGAACGTTATGGTGAGTACATAACTTCTTTTTTCACATGCTTAAATATCAACAGTATCTCATGTCATTGTTAAAGCAGAAAATGGTTACAAATATAGAAAGTCCTGGCAGTAAAGAAATGCAGGATTTATTGCATGCAGTTGAACAAGTGGGAAAGTATACTCTGCAATGTGGTTTTGATTCATTAGAAGCTTCTTGTAGAGCCGCAGTTACAGGCTCAGTTATTCGAAGACATGCTTGGTTGAAAGAACAAAGTTTACCTGACCATGTTAAAGTGAAATTATTGGATGCTCCACTACAGCAGAAGAGGTGTTAAAGAAAATGGAGGATAAAGCAAAGTCAATGCAAACGGTGAAAGATTTCTTACAGGTTCAACCACCTAGATTTAGCAGAAACTGGCCTTCAAAAAACTGGTCCTTTCCAGTGTCAAGACAGGCCACAAAGAGGCGGATACAGATGCCCACGAGGCAGATCTCAGCCCCAAGGCTCCTACAGACCTAAACAATGGGGTGCTTCAGCACCCAAAGGAGGTGAAGACAAAGCACAACCTTATAGGAAACAGTCACCATGACTTCCCTCTGCAAATGCCAAGCCCTTACCAGTTGACAGCACCCCTAGGGGGAAAGCTAGCACTTTTCTCAAAAAATTGGCACATGATCACCCAAGACCAGTGGGTGCTGAATATAGTTTCTCAGGGGTACAGGTTCCACTTCCACACGCTTCCAAAACTAAAAAGTATGCCAAACCTGCCACAAAACCAATGGGCGGAGGCACAGAAACAGATTGCTGCTCTTATGGATATGGGAGCTATTCAAAAAGTTCCACAAAAAGAACAGGGACAAGGATTGTACTCAAGACTTTTCTTAGTACCCAGAAAATACAAAGCCTGGAGACCAGTACTGGACCTGTCAATCCTAAATACCTTCCTGGATGTTCCAAAATTCAAAATGTTAACACTACAACAACTTCTGCCCATGCTGGGCAAGGAGGCTTGGCTAGTTACTTTGGATCTCAAGGTGGCATACCTGCACGTCCCAATCAGACAATCGTGCAGAAGATACCTCAGATTTATAGCAGGCTTAATGCATTACCAACTCTCTGCACTGCCCTTTGACTTATCTACTGCGCCCAGGGTCTTCACAAAATGCCTGGCACCAGTAATTGCATTTTGCAGACAAAAAGGAATTCAAATATATCCCTACTTGGACGACTGCCTTATTCAAGCAGAGAGCAAGGACATTCTTCTACAGCACCTGGCGTTTGTAAAAAGATTGCTAACTTGCCTAGGGTACACAGTAAATGAAAAGAAATCAAAACTAGTGCCCTCTCAAGAGATAATATTCCTGGGTGCAAACTTAAATACAACTGCCCAGATGGCTTATCTCACGCCAGACAAACAAAGGCAACTGACTCATTACTTTGAAATGATGGCTACAAAAACCCAGCTCCCTGCAAGAAAAATTCTCCAGGCCCTGGGTTTCATGGCATCCTACATTCTACTAATTCCATATGCAAAACTGCATATGAGGAAACTACAATGGTATCTAAAAAGTGTTTGGACTCAGCATTGTCACAGCCTAGAAACCATCATAACCTTGATCCCCTGCCTACAACAGGAGTTTCAATGGTGGTCCCAGGCCTGTCACCACAACAAGGGACAGCCTTTCACCTTACCTACAGCTAGGCAGACAATAACAACGGATGCATCGGATTATGCCTGGGGAGCACATATGGCAGGAAAATGTATTCAGGGCACGTGGCCCAAGGAACAAATGCATCTCCACATCAATCAAAAAGAGAAGCTAGCTGTACAGAATGCCCTGACAGCCTTCAAGGACCTACATCCAGGACAACTATTAATAAAGACGGACAATACCACAGTTATGTGGTACATAAGCAAGGGGGCACGCATTCCTACCCCCTATGCAGACAAGCCATGACCTTGTGGAACACAGCACTGACCTACCAGGTAAATCTGCAAGCACAATTCCTGCCAGGAACAAAAAATACTCTGGCAGACGAACTAAGCAGAAATCTCATGGATCCTCATGAATGGAAGCTAAATCCACAAGTGTTCAGCATGATAACAAGGGAGTGGGGACGCCCAGACATAGATCTTTTTGCCTCCCCTCACAATTGCCAAATACAGAAATTTTGCACAAGGACTTATCACTCTCAATCATGGAAAATGGATGCTCTATCATTCAGCGGGAAAAACCTGACAGTCTATGCCTTCCCTCCAATGCCTCTCCTCACCAAGGTACTGCTAAAAGTCAGACAAGAGAGGCCAAAAATTATCCTGATTGCACCAGACTGGCCATGCCAGCACTGGTACCTAATCCTAAAGACTTTGTCCCAAGGCCCACCTTGGCCTCTACCTCAAATCCCTCATCTTCTGATACAGCAAAACAATCGGATTCTACACAGTCAACTCAGAACCTTAAACCTGGCAGCATGACAGATAATGTAGCCACTCAGACTGCACTTCTCTCTAAAGCTGTTATGGATGTAATTTTGGAAGCCAGGAGGCCCAGCACTAGGAAATCTTATGCAGAAAAATGGAAGAGATTCTGTGCTTGGAACCAGGCACAAGGGCTCGACCCACTAGTCCCTAATATACCTCAGATTTTGCAATACTTGACTGAGATGTTGGACAAAGGCCTATCCTTTTCATCTATTAAAATCCATGCCTCTGCCATTTCAGCTCATTACAATATGGATCCTCCTATTTTTCACATCCTCTACTACGACAGTACCTCAGAGGGGCAAAGAATATAAGACCTCCTAGAAGAGCACCAATACCTACTTGGGACCTCAATTTTGTTTTAGAAAAACTAACACTGCCTCCATTTGAACCAGCCAGCACAGCTGATCTTAAATTCTTGTCATGGAAAACTGCTCTGCTCCTAGCAATAACTTCAGCAAGAAGAGTCTCAGAGTTACAGACATTGATGGCTGTGGAACCTTTCTCATTTTTCTTCAAGACAGGGTTTCTCTTAGAACAAACCCAACATTCATGCCAAAAGTGGTCTCCAATGTGGCATTAAACCAAACCATTCATTTACCAACTTTCTACCCAAATCCCCAGAATAAAGGGGAAAGACTTCTGCACGCTTTGGATATACACAGGCAGCTACGATTTTACTTGGACAAAACAAAAGCTTTCAATAAAACTGAGCAACTGTTTGTACCATATGCTTCAGGATCACAAGGAAAACCTATTACAAAGCAGACAATCTCCAAATGGATAGGACATTGCATCCGCTTCTGTTTTGCACAACATGGCAAATATGTGCCTAAGGGCATTAGACCTCATTCTACCAGAGCAGCAGCCACTTCAGCAGCATTCCTCAGAGGGGTACCAACCAAAGACATATTAGAAGCTGCAACCTGGAGCTCAGTGCACACTTTTACCAAGCACTACCACCTAACTCTCTACTCCAAATCCAGAGCAGGCTTTGCCATCGTAGTTCTGCAGGGCTTGTTAGCCTCGCCAAATCCAATCTAGACCCAGCCACCCAACCTCAGCTTTTGGGATTCTACCCAAGTGTAATGACTGCAACAGTGAAACGTGATGAACATAGTACAGTTGTGTACCTACCATAAATGTAGATGTTCAAGTGTATTCACTGTTGCAGTCCAGGTTACCCACCCACCATCCCCCTCTTTGCTGGGACTCTTCTGTACTTCTCAACTCTATACAACCTATGTGGTGTATTTGCTTGTAGATGAAGGAAATGTTTATAGCAATATATGCATGGTTGCTTGGTATATTTGGGCACCTGACATCTGGGGCAAGAAAAACTGAAGAAAATGGCGTTGGTTGCAACTTTTATACCCCTGGTGCACTGACATCAGGGAAGAGGCGACAGCAACCGATGCCGGACCAAGACTTTGGAACTCGGGCCGACTGCGGGTTGCCTGCTAGCAGGATAAACCCTGGTGTAATGACTGCAACAGTGAATACACTCGAACATCTACATTTATGGTAGGTACACAACTGTACTTTCTGTGTAACCTTTGGGGGGGGGGGTTAGGGTGCAAAGAGATGCATAAACTCTGAAGATGAACGGAATTCTTGGTCACGGGTTGCTGCTCCAGAAGTTGCCCTTTCCCTCATTTTTGAGGATTCTATATCTTAGGATAAGGCACCCACCTTTTCACAGACCATCTAACAGCATAGTTATTTCACATCTGCTGATGGCCATGGATGTTGTGTAGCCTCCTGGGATTGTACAGATGCTTGCTTCTGCCCAGAGACCAATTTTAGGGAGATGCATATGAGTTATGAGTAAGTCGACTTTGAGTCTCTTCTCCGGGGATGGGTTCCTTTACAGCACCTTTACTGATAATTTTAGATTACCTTCCCAGGTTATTAACATAGATTTAAGCTATTCTTTCATTAAAGTTCATTTGACTGCCATTTCTAGTTTTCATGAGCGGCATTAATTTTCTTCTTGGCTTCTTTTAAAGTCTGTAAAACTTTTCTCCAGTGTATATTCCAAATGTGTTCTTGTTTAAGTAGCCTTTTCCATTTGGGTATCTGAAGTTTATGCTAGCAAGTAAATTACTTTTTGAACCAGTTTCAAAGGCAGACCAAAATCTGTCTTGGATGTTTTCAATAGTTGCGACCACTTCTAGGAGACTTTGAGTTGCACCCATTGTGTGTTGCAACTCATCTTATTTTCCATCAAGTTGGTGCCCTTACGTGCATATACCCTTTATGACTGAGGTAACCACTGGACAAACTTTAAAAAGTTTGTATATTTGCTTGACCTCTCCTCACCTTCCCATACTGTAACAGAAAGTGGTACCTTTTACATTTTATGGATGGGCAGAGGCAGCTGTGATTTCATATTAACTGGATCAAATCCATCAGGAAGGATAGTAGTCTGTGTCCTGTACACATAAGAGTTTTGGTTCCAAGGTATTCCAAGTGACAGTATCTGCTTAGCAGTTTGTTTCATATGCTGCTAACAGATTGGGTTCCATTGTGTTCCAAGTCTGACCATTGTTTTGTTACTCAGAATAGAAAAAGAAATTGCTTTTTATTCTTAAAGAGCACTAAGTTAGGCATTTTTTAAAGATGAATCTCTAGACGATTGTGCGGCTAAAAGACAGGCTTCTCTGCATGTGTCCTCAAATTACTATGAGCTGGATCCAGTACCAAGGTCTGGATCATCCTTTAGGGCTACAGTCATGTGGCGCTTGTTTTCATGATGTCACCCAGGAAGTTAAGCCTGGTACACTTTATCTTTTGAAGAAGACAAATTGAATTAAGTCAGATGTGAAAGTTATTTACTTGCCAAAATTATAGATTTTTTTATCAGGCTATTCACCACAGGAATTACAGATCACAGCCTGACCAACCAGTCCAACATCCAGAGCTATACCTTTCCCCAAGGTTTCAGGTGACTTCTTTCCACTGACATACGTTCATGATAAAAGAGGGGTGTTAGCTGACACCATCTTCAGATCTTTCTTTCCAAGTAGTTCAGTACCATATATGGTCTCATAATTCAGTCAGTTCGTCTGCTTACAGAAGAAAGTTAAGTTACTAGTTACCACCAATAAAAAAATCACTAGAGAATTCTCTTGTATTTTTTTTTTTATTTGTAATACTGTATTGATGTCTGATAGAAACTCTGATTTGGACTAAATTTGAAGTTAATAATTGTATAGAATGTGGAAAGCAAATTTTCCATAAAGACTACCACTCCCGTTGTCTTTTGTGCTTTGGCCTAGAGTGCTACATATACTTTCTCTGACATTATGCATGCTTCTCAAGGAGAATAATCAGAAGTGCTAAATCTCTCCAAGCGTTTGCAGCTAAAGTAAGGCTTATCCTGGTTCCATACCCTAGTAGCATCCTTCAAGGGCTGTGGGCACCTTCCTGTGACGAAGAAGCTTGCCAGTAAGAGACATGGGAATAAACACCTGTGTAGGTCTGGCAGCTCTGAACGCAGTGAGGTTCTGTTGTAGTTCCCACCTTCAGAGTCTTTGTATGCAGACACCACTGGTGTGACCACACTGAAAACTAAACATTTGGCTTTATGGATATCCTTCTAAACCAAGGAATAGAGTAGTCAGAACATTGACCTTGTTCACTTTGAGGCACTTTTGGACGCATACCTACAGAAAGCTGTTCTTTCAGAGGACATGGTGGTCTGTTTGACTTTATAACTGCGGAATGTCCTTTTACAAGAGGTGATACAGCTAGAGTTCCTCAGAGTGCTTGGCTTCATGGCTTCCTGTATCTTGTTAGTGCCCCTATCCCACTTGCATGTGAGGAAGATGTAGCAGTATCTCAGAATAGACAGTGTCAACATTATCAATCCCTGCATGTCATGATTCACCTCTTTCCTTGGGTCAGGAAATAGATCTTGTGGTATATAGAGAGGCTCCATCTCAAATTGAAGTGCTTTTCCCAGCTTTCAGCCCACATTGACCCTCATCACATAATCTGCAAATTTAGCCTAGGCAGCTCATTTGGTGCCACTTCAAGTTCAAGGAAATTGAGACCAAAATATAAGAATGAAGTGCACATGTGAAGGAAATGATGTCTGTAATCCTAGCACTGATAGACTCCAGACAGATGTGTAAGAAAATGGTCCTTCAAGTCATGATGCAGTACAGTTGTGATCAACACACTGGGCAGAACCCACTCATCCATACTATGCTTGACTGGCTGTGCTAGCATGGGAGACCACCCAAAGAGCAGGCATAACTCTCACAGCAGTATACATTCTCTCCCAAGAAATCTTATCAGACAGACTGAGAAGATCATAGATTAAGATAGATGCATTTTCCCTTCAGTGGACAGGTCTGATTCTTTACACTTTACCTTCTCTACTACAATCTATGAGGTTTAACTAAAAATCAAGGAGGAGAGGCCAGAAGCCATTGTAATAGCTTTCTTTTGGCCCAGAAGACGCTGTATGTTTATCACTCTGTATATTTTTGCAGTCATAATGTCTTGGGAGTATTCTGCCCGCAGGGGACTCCAACCAGCTGTTTCAATTTCCAGAGTGTTACCTTCCTCCAAGGTTTTGTTTGATTTTTTCCCACTGCCAGTTAAGGGCATTGGTGGTACAAAAGGACAGTCATTCAATGGCATCTTCAGATCTTTCTTGTTAGAGTTTTCATGGAGTGAATGCTGTTGGTGACATCAGATGTTCATCATTGTGAACACTACTGCAGAAGCCGTAACTGTATGGTTTGTACCTTGTCAAGGATGTAACAGCCTACCAACTTCCAAAGCTTCATGGCATATTCCACATGCCCAGTCAGCCAGCTCGACTTTAGCTTGCCTACTACAGAAGAGTGAACTCCTGTGCAGGTTTTAGAGGATCGACGGTCACCTTGTGCTGTTCCTGTGCTGGACAAATGAGTTCCCTTTGGATAAACACTTTCCACTTTATAGAAAAGTATTCTCTTATTGTACTTGACTGTTTAGAAACGTTAATGTAGATGAAGAATGTATGTTTTAATGGACTGTCATGGGACTAACTGAAGGTTAAGGAGACACTTACCAGGAGTGAGCAAGTCAGTAAGACCCTGTCTGCCATTGGGATCTGCTTTCCACCCCTCAAAGGACCTACTGTGGGATCCAGAAGGGGAGAAGATGATGTGGTTCAGAATGTCCCTGGGTTTTCACCTAGACACGTCTATGGACAGATGCTCCTAAGCTAGTTGGGGGGGAGTTTCAATGGATGCCACCCTAGAGATAGAGACTTGGTGCAAAATCAGGGATTCTGCAGTCCTTTCACTGAGAACTCCTGTCTGAGCTGTGCCTAAAGGGTTGCCTGACTGCTACTGTCTTGATGCAGTCGGAGGGGAAGTCATAACATAATCTACATGGGTGCTGAGGATAATCATCAGAGCCTATATTAATGCCTTTTTTTTCCATCTCAGAAAAAGAGAAGGATTCCATATTTCCCTCCCAGTTAGATGGAATCTGCCGTAGGAGAAGTAAAAAGACTACAAGAAAAAAGTCATCCACCAGCTCTGGCAAGACCAGTTAGGATCTGGAATCTTTTGCAGGTTGTTTTTAGTGCTAAAAAAAAGAGGGCCTCAGGCCAATTTTAGAACTAAGTCACCTCAATCAGTTTGTAAAACAAATGAAATTCTGGATGGTCACAATTCAGTCCATTCTGGCTCTTCGCAGAAAGGACAACTGAATGTACTCCACAGATCACCAGATGCCATCCATCCCAAGGTAATGAGGCAGTACAGGAGATTATGCCATCTATCCTATCAAGGTAATGAGGCAGTCCAGGAGATTTCTGTATGTCCGGCTGGTAGCCAACCATTTTTAGCTCATGCTACTGCCCTTTGGTCTCACCACATGCCCCCGGGTGTTCATCAGAAGCATGGCAGTAAATCTCAAACTGCTAGGTTGCAGGTGTTTCCATATTCCAGATGATTGGCTGCTTACTGCTCTAGTCAGAGACCTTCTGGTCCAACAGTGGGACTTTCTGCTCCAGCTTGTCCAGAAATTGGGAATTATAGTCCAGTAAACAAAGCAACATTTGATCCCTACACAACACACCAAGTTCATCAAATGCCACCTGAATATGATCAGTCAAATAGCCAAACTCCTAGAGTCCAGGATGTCATCCTGGCATCAGGTAGTTGTTCAAGTTCAATGTCCGTTTTTTCCAGCAAGACTCATTCTGTGACTGGTAGGGTTAATGGCATCTGCTGTCATGTTAGTTCCCCTAGTGAGATATTATGAGAATTCTTCAGTGGACCCTGTTGTTTCATTTGTTCCAGGATCATATCCACTACATAGGTTCATAGGTTGATACTAGGCTATCGGCCCTAGGGCCTATACAAGCCTAGCCATAACAATTCCCTGGCTATTTCTTCCCACATTATTTGCTTCCCTGGACCCCTGTCTAGCAGGGCAACTGACGTGATCCCCGGGGTGAATTTCCTTTCTCCCATCCAATCGTCAAGGTTCCTTTCGAAGAGGGCCAAAGAGATGTTCTGCTTGACATGTATGAGCAGTCTATTCCAGAGTCTGGGGAGTCTCTGGGTCAGGAACCTATCCCTCCAGCATGTTTTGTTCATTATGATGACAAGGTTTAGATCCCTTGAGTGTGTGGCTCTGAGGGATTGGGATTTCTTTAAGTGTAGCATGTCCAACAGCTCTGGGTTTGACATGGCCTTGTATGTTAAGCAGAGATCGCCTCTGAGTAGACTATATGCGATGGAGTGTAGCTGGAGTTTTTTAAGGCGGTCAGCATAGGGCATCTGCTTTAGGCCTGTGATTCTTTTAGTGAGGTATTTTTGTGGTCTTTCCAGTTGTTGCAGATGTCTTGAGAGGTACATACCAAATGGGGCATTGTATTCTATAATGGGTCTAATGACGGATGAGTACAGTGGGACAATGACCTCCTTTTTTTTTTTGGATGAAAAGCCCTTAGTGATGAGGTGTGCCACATAGAAGGATTTCCTGACTGTTGTGGCGATGTGGTTATCGAAGGTGAGACCACTGTCCACCTGTGTCCCTAAGTCTCTTATCACACTTTCAGTGTTTAGTGTACTGCCACCTATGTGGTAATTCACGGGTACATGTTTTTTTCCCAAAGGGGATAACTATACATTTCTTGGCATTGAGCTTGAGCCCATGGCTCTGGTACCAATCATCTGTTTCTGTAAGGCCCTTTTGTAGAGTATCCACATCATTTGGGGATTCAATAATGGCTCCCAGTTTGCAGTCATCTGCAAACTTTGTTAGTCAGAGTCCCTTAGTGTTGGCATGTACTTCAGAGAAGTAGATGCCAAACAAGAGCGGTCCCAGGACTGAACCCTGAGGTGCTCCACTTGTCACTTGTCTGGAGCTGGATTTGGAGTCTGCTACTTTTACAGTGTGGGTTCTGTCAGTAACGAGTTGGCAATCCATCGAGTGATGTAGGGATTAATGCCCAGCTTAGTAAGTTTATCTATGATTCCAGAGTGGGGGATGTTGTCAAAGGCCTTGGCGAGGTCCAGATAAGCTGTGTGGACCACCTTACCCTCGTCAACGGCTCTGGAGACTGATTTGAAAAAGTCAGTCAGGTTCAGGAGACAAGATCGGCCCTTCACGAACCCAAACTGTGTGTGGGGTCCAGTGTTTGAAGGTTGACAATGTCTTTGTTTATAAATATCCAATTCATCTAACACACATTTGCAGTACTCACACCAGGTAGTGTTTGACCTCCCTGGTGGTGGAAGGTAGACCGATGTTCTTCGTGTTTCACTGTTGCAGTCATCACACTTGGGTTATCTGCCTGCAGGTAGCCCTCAGTTGGCCTGAATACCAGAGTCTTGGGATTTCTGTGTGGGATGCTGTCGCCTCTTCCATGACATCACGGGTATAAAACATGCAGCCAACGCCATTACATCAGCTTTTCTTGCCGCATGGGAGCCTAAAACAGAAGCAGTTCACAAGTGCCGGTCAGCCACTTCCTGAAATTTTCATTTTTCGAGTTTCAAACCTGAAGTCGTCTAAAACTAAGTACCCTGTTGGGGATCCTTTTTGCTTGCTCTAACCGATGTCAGAAAAAGTTAACCATTGTCTTGCCTGTGGAAAGCAAATACCTCACAGAGATTTTCATTCTTACTGCGTCATCTATTTAGGCCCAGACCACGATGTTCCTCGCTGTAGGTTTTGTGCCTTGTTTAACGCCCAAACTATTCGTTGTCGGGCTATCTTTGTCACTAAATTCTTTCGCGCTCGTTCTCCGTTTTCTGAAATGGCTTCCATAAGCCATCCGACTGTCGATCTTCTGAAAAAACGTAAGGATAAAGACAGAGATAGACCGCATAGGTCAAAAACTGCCGACGATGCTTCTGTTAAGCTAGTTGCCCCTGATACCCACTTCTACAGATTCGCAGGCCTCTGCTGAGACCCATTCGGTGTCCGGTATGCCACGAGATGCTTCTTCGACTGTGGAACCTGCGGATGTCTCTGCCTTGGATGGGTCCAGAGCCGCTGTGCATGCACCGGCTTCTGAGGCTGAATTCCAACCTTCCGATATTCGCATTAAACTAACAGCTTAGTTTTTGACTAAAAATACTGAGTTTCTCCCGCCCAGAGTTTGCACTACGCCTAGAAAACGGATGACCAAAGTGCATGCTCACTCTCCCTTGCCACAAAAACAAATGTTTAGAATGGCTGAAGACCTTACAACTTTAATTAGGGGAAGCCAGCCTCCCCCTCTAAAAGACAAAGTATTGATTTTACTTCTGATTCTACAGACCACGAGTCCGACTACTCTGATCTCTCTGATTACCAGGACATACCCTTATCTACCTATGAGGATTCAGATGCAGAGGATTCCATACCCTCTGCTTCCCCTCCAGAGGATTTTTCTTTTGGTGAAACCTTGCATACTTTAACAGAGCATTTCCACTGGGAATGCCAGAAGAGACTCAGAGAATTTTTAGACTTGCCTCAGCACAGGCTTCTAGCTATTCCCCCTGCCCTGGACATTGTAGATGATGTCTTCATGGAATCCAGTCTTACCCCTGATACTTTACCACCAGCTCCTAGAAAGCCTGACAGGTACTACAGAGTACCTGATTCTCACAAATTTCTGCGGATCCAGAGACTATTTCCCAGGGACCTAAAGGCATTAAGGCTACTACAGTCAAAAACCCTACCCATTTCGGACAGGGATTCTAGAGCTTTTGACAGATTGGGTAAGAAGGTATATACCTCTGCAACTCTTGCCATCAGGGCTTTGAATTGCCTGTTTCACATGTTGAAGTACCAGCAGCATATTATGGAACTAATTAAACAAAAAATGTTGTTTCCAGACTGTACAGAAAATAAAGATTTACAACAGTTAATGCATTCTGCAAACCAAGTTAGTAAACATACTTTGCAGTGTGGTTTTGATGCCTTAGAAGCATCTTGCAGGGCTGCTGTCACTGGGTCTGTACTGAGAAGGCATGCTTGGCTGAAGGACAAATCTTGCCAGACCATGTCAAAGCAAAATTACTAGATGCTCCATTAAACCAGGAAAGGTTGTTTGGCACAAAAGCAGAAGTTCTTAAAAAGATGGAGGAAAAAGCTAAATCTATGCAAACTGTTAAAGATTTCTTACAGGTGCAGCCACCTAGATTCAGTAGGCATTGGCCTTCTAAAAACTGGTCCTTTCCAGTCCCTTCCAGGCATTCTCAGTCCAAACCTAGGGCCAACATGCCACCAAAACTACAGTCTCCGGGTATGCAGAGATCTAAACAATGGAGTGCTCCCTCCTCTAAAACAGGGAGTGGTAAGCCACCCCCTTGTGGCAAAAGTTCACAATGACTTGTATATCTTCCTTCCCAGCAGAGCCCAAGTACTTGCACCCCTAGGAGGAAAACTCGCCCTTCATGCACAAAACTGGATGTCCATTACCCGGGACCAATGGGTCCTAAACATTGTGTCCCAGGAATACAGATTCTACTTCCACTCACTGCCAACCCCAAGCGGGTTGCCAGACCTTCCTCCAAACCAGTGGGCAGAGACTCAAAAGCAAGTACTTTCTCTTCTCAGTATCGGAGCTATTCAACCTTTGCAAGCAGAGCAAAGGGGACAGGGTTTCTACTCCATACTATTCCTGGTGCCCAGAAAAGAGGGCTCTTGTCGCCCTATCCTAGATCTGTCAATTCTCAAACACATTCCTGGTGGTCCCAAAATTCAAAATGTTGACTCTGCAGCAGCTTCTTCCTATGCTAGCCAAGGACTCTTGGCTAGTCATCCTAGACTTAAAAGAAGCTCATCTCTACATCCCCATAAGGGAATCTTGCAGGAAATATCTATGTTTCAGGGCAGGCTCTATGCACTGTGAGTTCTCTGCACTTCCCTTTGGCTTATCTACTGCGCCCAGGGTATTCACAGTGTGCCTGGCTCTAGCCATTCCATACTGCAAGCAGAGAAATATTCAAATTTACCCATACTTGGACGATTGCCTGATTCAGGCAGACAGTCAGGAATTGCTACTTCAGCACCTGGCATTTGTAAAGAGACTTAACTTCTCTGGGGTACACCATCAACGAAAAGAAATGACAACTGGTGCCCAACCAAAAAATTGTATTCCTGGGAGCAAGCTTGAACACAACTTCCCAGATGGCATTCCTCACTCCAGAAAAACAGGCTTATTTGACAAACTACTTCAAACTAATGGCTACCAAAACCCAGCTATCTGCAAGAAAAATACTGCAAACCCTAGGGTTCATGGCCTCATGCATTCTACTAATTCCTTATGCAAGACTGCATATGAGGAAACTTCCGTGATACTTAAAAAGTCTCTGGTGTCAGCATTCTCAGGACCTGGACACACTGATTCCTATCATTCCTTGTCTAAGGGCAGAGTTCCTTTGGTGGGCAGAGGCATGCAACCACAACAAGGGACTTCCTTTCATTCAACCCCTCGCCGCCCAAACCCTGACAACAGACACATCAGACTATGCGTGGGGAGCCCACATGGCAGGCAGATGCATTCAAGGCATATGGAGCTCAGGACAAATTCCCCTGCATATCAATCAAAAAGAAATGTTAGCTGTACAGAATGCTCTGACAGCCTGTAAACACCTCATCCTTCCAGGACAACTCCTGATAAAGACAAGACAACATCACAGTTATGTGGTTAATAAAGAAGCAGGTGGGAACTCATTCCTACCCTCTCTGCAGGTTAGCCATGTCCCTGGGGAACACAGCCCTGAGCAACCAAGTGCACCTGCAAGCTCAGTTCCTGCCAGGCAAACAAAATTCACAGGCAGATGACTTGAGCAGAAATCTACTGGACCCACACGAGTGGAAGCTGGAACCCAACTCATTCAAACTTCTAATCCACAGGTGGGGGACTCCAGAGGTGGACCTCTTTGCCTTCCCCCAAAACCATCAGTTGAACAAATTTTGCACCAGAAATCCCCACAGCCAAGTGTGGAAAGTGGATGCCCTTTCCTTTACATGGGAAAACCTCTCAATTTATGCCTTTCCCCCTCTGCCCCTCCTCTCAAAATTACTACTCAAGATCAAACAGGACAGGCCAAGGACAATCCTTTGCCCCAGACTGGCCACGCCAGCACTGGTACCCACTCCTACGCATTCTGACAGCAGTGTCACCCTGGCACCTACATCAGACCCCCTCCCTGCTGTCCCAGAGCAGGAAGGAGATTTTGCAGCTACAAACCCTGAACCTTGCAGCCTGGCTTATCCCCTGAGTACACCACCAGCAACCCTCAGCAAACAGGTGCTGGACATCATCCTTGAGGCCAGAAGGCCTAGTACTAGGAAATCCTATTCAGAAAAGTGGAAAAGATATTGTTCTTGGAGCCAATCTCAAGAAAAGGACACAGCTGTGCCCACCTTACCTCAAATCCTAGATTACGTAGCAGAGCTACTCCACAAAGGCATATCCTTTTCATCTATTAAAATTCATGCCTCTGCCATCTCAGCTCACTACAATACTGAGCCACCTCTATTTTCTCACCTTCTCATCAAGCAGTTCCTGAGAGGGGCTAACAATTTAAGGCACCTGAGGAGAGCTCCCACCCCTGCCTGGGACCTTAACTTTGTACTAGAGAAGCTCACGCTTCCCCCTTTTGATCCTGCTGTTACAACAGAGTTAAAATTCCTCTGTCAGAAAACAGCCTTACTTCTAGTCATCACTTCAACAAGAAAAGTGTCCGAGTTACAGGCACTAATGGCTGTGGAACCCTTCATTATTTTCCATGTGGACAGAGTTTCCCTCAGGACTAACCCATTATTTATGCCCAAGGTGTTATCCACTGTGGCTTTAAACAAATCCATCCATTTGCCAACCTTTTTCCCTAATCCTCAGAATAAAGGGGGAAGGATTCTGCACTCCTTGGACATGCACAGACAGCTCAGGTTCTACTTTGACAGAACTAATCCTTTTAGAAAATCTGACCAGCTGCTAGTCAGCTTCGCTACAGGGGCAGAGGGCAAGGCCATTTCAAAGCAAACCATTTCCAGATGGATAGCACACTACATCCATTTCTGCTACAAACACCATGGCAAATCTACCCTACAGGGGATCAGAACTCATTCCACTAGGGCTACCTCAACCTCTACAGCATTCCTCATGGGAGTCCCTACCAGGGACATCCTGGAAGCTACAACCTGGAGTTCTGTACACACCTTCACCAAGCATTACCACTTACCTATTTTTTTCTAAATCCAGAGCCAGATTTGCCACAGCAGTCTTATAAGGCCTGCTAGCCAGCCCCAATACTTCTTGACTGCCTCGTCCACCCTTCCTCAGCTTTGGGAATCAACCCAAGTGTGATGAGTGCAACAGTGAAACACGAAGAACATAGTACAGTTGTGTACACTTACCTTAAATGAAGATTTTCGAGTGTATTCACTGTTGCAGTCCTGGTTACCCTCCCTCCAGCCCCCTGACGTTTCTATTCTTTCCCCCTATCCTCTTTTTAGCCATATCTTATGGCAATGGTATTTACTTTTTACTGGGGTTGTTCCACACCATGTATTTGCTTCCTGACATCTGGGGCAAGAAAAACTGATGTAATGGCTCCGGCTGCATGTTTTATACTCCTGATAACCTGACGTTATGGAAGAGGCGACAGCATCCGATGCAGAAATCCCAAGACTCTGGTATTCGGGCCGACTAAGGGCTACCTGCAGGCAGATAACCCAAGTGTGATGACTGCAACAGTGAATGCACTCGAACATCTACATTTATGGTAAGTGTACACAACTGTACTTTCTCCCCTTCACCTCCACTGGCTATAGTAACCACGGATGCTTCCTCCTTGGGTGTGTGTGGGGGTGCTTTTCAAAGGGAAGACTGCCAATGGGTTGTTTACACCTAGAGGCTAGTCATTACATCAGTATCTTGGAGATGAGAGCAGTCCTCTTACGTTGCTGGCCCTTCAGGACTCCTTCCCCCAAGGGTGTGATTTCAGTCCAGGTGGACAACATGGTAGTAGTCTGTTACATCAACAAGAAGAGGAAACCCAATCATACCCACTTTGCCGAGAATCCGAGAGTATGTGACAGTGAGTAATGCCTTCCCATCACTTTCTTATTGCAGCACACATCCCATGGACTTAAATAATCTAGGGGCAAGTTGAGCAGACTCATCATATTACTTCACAAGTGGTCCCTCAATCAAACAGTGGCATCTCAGATCTTCAGTCACTTGGCCTAACTTTGATGGCAGTCTTTTTGTTTCGTACCTTAATAACAAATACAACAGTTACTTCCCCCAGTCCCTCCACAGAGTCAATTACCACAGTTGGCCCCCATTTTTTGTATGCCTTTCCCCCATACCATTGATAACAAAATTCATTTAGAAACCCAGAAGGTGCAAGGCTTGTTTTTTGGCCCTGTCAAGTTTGGTGCAACTTCCACTGCCCTGATTTAGTACATCTGCCCTGAGTGCTGGATTAACATCCAGACTTCCTGAGTCACTCATCTGGGCAGCCTCTCCTGAATCCAAAAACTGTGAAGCCAAACACATGGTTCCTCCAAGTCTAACATTGGACAGAGATATCAGGCTTTCCACTTTGGTGGTTCACATTCAGTCAGCTTCTCAAAAACAAACCACTAGAAAAGATCATCTTTGCATATGGAAAGGAAATAGGCCCTTTTTCAGCAGCTCTCCCTTCATGCTGGATTTCTTATCAGATCTCTTTCAAAAAGGCTCTGGTTTCTCAACAATCAATGTTCATTTAGCAGCCATTTCCAGTTTTCACACTGAACATAGTCAAACTCCCATAGCTTCACTAAAGATTTTAAAGGCCTTCCTGAAGGGAGCCTTCTTATTGAGGGCCCCTTATAAGGGATCCATTTCCTCCACAGGATATAACAATCATGTTGCAGGCCTTAACTCAGGCTCCCTTTGAACTAGCAGCCACAGTAAACTTCCTTTCTTGGAAGACCATTGTTCTAGTAGTTGATACTTCCGCAAAGAGGATTTCTGATTTGCAGTATTGTCCTGTAAGCCTCCATAGGTGATCTTCCACCAGGATAGTGTCTCTCTTAGAACAAATTCTACTTTCCTCCCGAATGTGGCATCCAAAGTGACCCTTAATCAGACTATCAATCCACCAGTGTTCTTCCCAAACTTTTCTAATAAAGGAGTGTATACCTTACAGTACATGTTTGTAGACAACTGCAGTTTTATTTACATAGAACTAAGGATTTTAGAAAATCTGATCAGCTGTTTGTTGCTTTCTTCAACAATAAACTGGTCCAAAGTGTATCCGGGGTCACTGTCTGCATGGCTTTATGACTGTATCATCTTTGTCTATGACAAGCTGAGGCTATCCTTGCGCGTGCGCACAGACACAGACACAGAGACACACACATACAAAAAGGCCCATTCTGCAAGGGCTATGGCTACCTCAGTTGCCTTTAAGCATAAACTTTGTGTTGACTAGGGTTGTGCTGCTGCTACTAGGTTGATTGTTCACACTTTTGTGTCTTAGTTCAAGTTGAATGTACACTCCAGATCCCATGCATTCTTTGGCTCCACCATTCTCAAGAATATCCTTCCGTAATACCACCCAGGTGGTTTGGGAGCTTGGAAATCTGTCCCAAATGTTGAATCAGATGAAAACTGACAACATCTGATAAAACTATGTGCATACCATAACGACAGATCCGTGTTGTCTTGCTTTCATTTGGTTCAACATCCCTCCCTCCATCCCCCTTCCAGAACTGTCACTTGGTGCTCCTGCTTTGAATGGTTGGGTCTCACCAGGGACCTTGTCTTTGCACAGCCCTTGATTGCTGTTTTCTATTTATGACCACTTCTTATCCATTTACATAGGGTATAGGTTTTGTTAAATGATTTTTGGGATATGAGTAGGCAGACTCAATTTGAGGTAGTGTGGGGGGACACTGGGAATTATGGGTAGGGGAGGAGTTAGAACCCTGTTTTCACAGCTTCTAAAAGGTGCCAAGGTCAGATCCAATTGGATCCAAAGTCTTAAGGGTAGAATCAGATGAAAACAAGCAAACACCAATATATAGTTATGGTAAGTATGCAACTTTCATTTAAAACACTTATGTTTGGTGTGGTGAAAAAAAGTGATTTATAAACTTACATTTTTTCCGACTTTTGCTGCTTGTTATTCATGAAAAAGAGGCACTATTTTTGGTATGACCATGGAACAAACTACTGGTCTCCCTATTGGTCCCTCTTCAAGCTACAAAAACAAAAAGTTAATCAAGCAACCTTTTTCATCATAGCAAGATAGCAGTTTGCCTCAGCCTCTGGTGGGTAACTCTACAGTAGCCATTTCCTCAGACCACTCCTGTTTTACTCAGGATCCTTTTG
The DNA here is from genome assembly GCF_019279795.1 of Protopterus annectens. Classification (NCBI taxonomy): domain Eukaryota; kingdom Metazoa; phylum Chordata; order Ceratodontiformes; family Protopteridae; genus Protopterus; species Protopterus annectens. The sequence continues at coordinate 1,691,895,528 of NC_056725.1, read as the reverse complement.
GTATAGCTGAGAGCAACTCAGTCCTGCGAGAGGGAACAGGAAAGCTTCCGTGTTATGTCATAATGTTGTGCCCATCCCTGGAAAGTGTGTTGCTGCCATTAAATCTCTGTTGGCCTCATTTTTCCAGTCAAAAAAATGGAAATCTATGCATCTACTACTCCTCAAATTTCCTTGGATAAGAGTAGTTTACTGGGTTTGTCTCCGGGTTTAATTCAGGCTGTTGATCCTTCATATAAGGTCATTCATTTCTGGTTAAAAAGAGATGTCCTGACTGAAATCACTGTTGTAGTATTCTTAGTAAATGGGTTATCACTGCTGTCATCTGCCTGGGGTACCAAAGCTTTAATTTCCCAGAATTGTATGTCCGCTAGATACACAACCTGCATTCAAGCTGGTGGCAAGATAGCTTGAGGAATTACACTCGTATGCCAGCCTATATACCCCTAGGCTTATGAGTCGAGGTCCTATGTTGGACGTAAGATCCTGGGAAGCTAATGCTTTGGGACCCTGTCCGGACATCAGCAGTGATCACCCATTTATTAATACCGCAGCAGTGATCAGTAGAACATCTACTGTTATGGTAAGTTCTTTTTGATTCAGACTCGGAGCTCAGTTTGATTCCCCTTGTGGGTGGTTCTCTTTGAGACTTTTTGCAGAATGTGCCATTGTTTTCACTGGGAGAATACTGAGGTTTCTCAGTCCCTCAGAAAATACTATGAACTGTTAAAGAAGGAATTTCCAGAACCTTCTGCTAATACTCCATTTCACTCAGCTCTGGAAGATGTCACTGCTGCAGATGTTCTTCGTGTTTCACTATTGCAGTTATCACATTTGGGTTATCCCTGCCAGGGTAGCCCTCGGCCGGAATACCAGAGGCTTAGTATTTCTACGTCTGTTGCTGTCGCTTCAGGACTGACGTCCGCTCATCAGTAGTATAAAGTAAGGCAGCCGATGCCATTATGCCAGTCTTTTTTGCCGAGGCGCCCGAAGCAGAAGCAGTTTGCACTAGTGCTGGTCGGCCGCTTACTAAGTTTCGTCTACCGAATTGACGTTAAAGTCTTCTAAAGTTAAGTACCCCGTTGGGTATCCTTTTTTCTTGCACTAACCAATGTCAGAAAAAATTAATAATTGTCTCGCCTTTGAAAAGCAAGTACCACACCGAGACTTTCATTTTTACTGCGTCACTTGTTAAGGCCCAGACCACGATGTTCCCTATTGTCGCTTCTGTGCTTTGTTCAATGCCAGAACTACCCGTTGTCGAGCCCTTATTGTAGCTAGATATTTTCACTTACAGTCCTCTAATTCCGATATGGCTTTGGTAAGCCATCTCACAGCAAATCTTTTGAAATAATGTAAAGATAAAAGACAGAGACAGACTGCACAGGTCCAAACTTGCCAACGCCGCTTCTGTTAAGCTAGTCGTCAGTTCTCCGGTCCTCAGTGAGGCACTTTTGCAGCCCCTGATGCCCACTTCTGTGGATTCGCAGGCCGCTACCGAGACCCTCTCTGAGTCCAGTATGCTGCAAAACTCTTCTTCGACTAAGGATCCTGCGGTCGTCTCTACCTTGGATGGGTCCTGGGCCGCTGAGCAGGCACTGGCTTCCGAGGAAGTCCTTCTCACTACGGATTCTTGACACAAACCGCCATCTTCTTTCGTGACTACCATTTTTTCAGAAACGATTGAGGTTCTTAGGCCCAGGGTACGAACCACACCCAAGAAACAGACGACCCAATCTCAGGCACCTGCTTCCTTGCCTCAATCTCAAATGCTTAAAATGGCAGAAGACCTTACCATGCTGATCAGGGGAAGCCAAGCTACCCCCTCATAAAGGAAAAGAGGTCTGTCCCCTGTAGTTTTGTCTGAACAAAAGTCAGATGACTCTGATGCATCTGAATATGAAGACATGCAACCCCTCTCTACTTATGAGGATTTTGATGCAGAGGACTCCATCCCTTCAGCCTGTCCCCCAGAGGATTTTTCCTTTGAGGAAACCCTTCATACCTTAAAGGAGCATCTCCAGTGGGAGAGTTGAGACTACCCTCAGTCTAAAAAGAAACTCAGGGAATTCTTAAATCTTCCATAGCACAGACCCTTGGCCAACCCCCCCCAGTCCTGGATGTTGTGGAGGATGTTTTTGTTGGAATCCAGCTTGACTCCTGACACCCTCCCGCCTGTACCCAGAAAACCAGACAGGTAATATAGAGTCCCTGACTCACGCAAATTTATTTTTAAAAATCCTACTGCTGACCCTGAGGTAATTTCTCAAGGGCCTAAAGGGATTAAAGTAACCTCTGTTAAAAATCCCACCCCCTCAGATAGGGATTCCCGAGCACTAGACAGATGGGGTAAAAAAGTGTACACCTCAGCTACTGTTGCTATCAGGGCACTAAATTGTCAGTTCCATGTGCTAAAATTTCAGCAACATACCGTGGAACTTCTCAGACAAAAAAAATGTCTTCCTTTCCTGCTTGTGCAAAATCTAAAGAGTTACAAGAGTTAATGCATTCTGCAAGTCAAATAACTAAACACACCTTGCACTGTGGTTTTGATGCTCTAGAAGCTTCTTGCAGGGCAGCAGTCAGAGTCTGTCATTAGAAGGCATGCATGGCTTAAGGAACAGCCGCTGCCAGACCATATCATGTCTAAATTGTTGGATGCCACCTTGCACAAAGACAACTTATTTGGCACTAAAGGCAGAAGAGACCTTAAAAAAGATGGAAGAAAAAGCAAAATCTATGCAGACAGTTAAGGATTTCTTACAGGTCCAGCCACCCAGATTCAGCAGGCATTGTCCCTCCAAGCACTGGTCCTTTTCTGCTCCCACTAAGCCAGTCCAGCCCAGCCCAGGCCCTGGAGAACCAGACCCCCCAGACAGCAGCCACAGGGAATACAGAGATCTAAGCAGTGGACTACCTCCGCTTCAAAACCAGGGAGTTCGAAGCCACCCCCTTATGGCAAGAACTGACAATGACTCACCCCCTCCCTCTGCCCTCCTTCACTTACCCCTAGGAGGAAACCTCTCCTTTCATGCAAGCACCTGGGCCACCATTACCAGCGACCACTGGGTTTTCATCATACTATCTCAGGGATACAAATTTTTCTTCCACACCCTTCAAACCCCAAAAGGGTTCCCAGATCTACTTCCAAACCAGTGGGGAGAGGCTCAAAAGCAAATCCTTCCCCTGCTTTCTATGCGGGCAGTAGAGCACGTTCCTGCGAACAGATAGGCCATGGTTTCTACTCTAGACTTTTTCTGGTGCCCAGAAAAGAGGGCACCTGACACCTCATCCTCGATCTATCCATTCTAAACACCTTCCTGGTGATCCCAAAATTCAAAATGCTCACCCTCCAGCAGCTGCTACCCATGCTGTCCAAGGACGCTTGGCTAGCCACCCTAGATCTAAAAGAGCCCTACCTCCACATTCCTATCAGGAAATATCTTCGTTTCAGTGCAGGATCTCAACACTTTCAGTTCTCTGCGCTTCCCTTTGGCTTATCTACTGCTTCCAGAGTTTTCACAAAATATTTGGCTGTGGCCATTGCCTTTTGCAGACAAAGCAATATCCAGATTTACCCATACTTAGTCAACTGCCTATTCAGACAGGCAGCCAGGAAATGCTGCTCAAGCACCTGACCTTTGTAAAGACCCTACTAACCTCCCTAGGGTACACTATGAATGAAAAGAAATCCAGACAGGTGCCCACCCAAAGAATTATCTTCCTGGGAGCAAGCCTGGACACAGCATCCCAGATGGCATTCCTTACACTAGAAAAACAAATTTTCCTGACAGCTTACTTCTCTCAACTAGCCACCAGACCACAGTTATCTACAAGGAAGATCCTGCAAGCTCTGGGGTTCATGGCTTCTTGCATACTTACTCATTCCATATGCCAGACTGCATATGAGGAAACTTCAGTGGTACCACAAAAGCCTTTAGTGTCAACACTCTGAAGACCTGGAGACTCTTATACCTGTAATTCCTTGCCTCAAAAAAGATTTTCTTTGGTGGGCAACAGCATGCTCCCACAACAAGGGACTAGTTTTCTCACCACCCCCGCCACCCAGACCATCACCACAGACGCATCAGACTATGCTTGGGGTGCACACCTGGACAGCAGGTGCATACAGAGCCAATGGAGCCCACAGCAAATCCCTCTGCACATCAACCAAAAAGAGATGATGGCTGAGCAGCATGCCTTGATAGCTTTCAAGCCCCTTCTCTCCCCAGGGGCTTTCCTGATCAAAACAGACGCCACCACTGTGATGTGGTATATCAACAAGCAAGGAGGGACTCACTCCTACCCTCTATACAGACTGGCCATGACCCTTTGGCACACAGCCTCTGCTATGCACTTGCACCTGTTAGCACAATTCCTACCAGGTTCTCTCAACTCTCTGGCAGACCAATTAAGCAGAAATCTTCTGGGCCACACAAGTGGCAGTTCAACAGAAGAACCTTCACCCTAATAACTCAGAAATGGGGCACCCCGAACATCGACCTCTTTGCTTCCCACACCAACCATCAGCTCAGCAAATTCTGCACCAGGGAGCATCAGTACATGGCTTGGAAAGTGGATGCTCTGTCCTTCCCCTGGGTCAGTCTTATCGGTCTATGCCTTTCTTCCACAACCTCTCATCCCCAGGGTACTGCTCAAAATAAAGGAGTAAAAACCAAGGACAGATTTTATAGCTCCAGACTGGCCTCACCAGCACTGGTACCCCTTGCTGCACAGCCTGTCCCCACTGACACCATGGCATCTTCCTTAGATTCCAAATCTCCTGACCCAGAGAGAAGGAGAATTCTTGCATCCCCAATTGCCGACACTCACTTTGGCAGCTTGGCTTATTCCCTAACCCCGGATCAATCTGCCAACCTCAGTAAACAGGTTCTAGATGTTATACGTGAGGCCTGATGCCCTAGCACTAGAAAGTCTTATGCTGACAAATGGAAAAGGTTCTGCACCAGGGTTCAGGCTAAGGGAGCCAATACGGCACATCCCTCCCTCCCTCTCATCATGGATTACTAAGCTGACCTGCTACACTGTGACTTCTCTTTTTCTTGTATTAAAATTCGTGCCTGTGCTATCTCTGCTCATTTCCCCACTGAGCAGCCCCTTTTCCTCACACCCTTTGATGAAACAGTTCCTAAGAGGGGCTAACAACTTGAGGCAACTCAAAACAACACCAACCCCAGCTTGGGACCTTAACTTTGTGTTGGAAAAGCTCACCCTGCCCCCTTTCAAACCAGCTACTTCTGCAGAGCTAAAATTTCTCTCCTGGAAGACAGCTTTCCTTCTGGCCATCACTTCAGCCGGAAGAGTCTCCGAGCTGAAAGCGCTCATGGCTGTGGAACCGTTAATCATCTTCCATGCTGACAGGGTATCCCTCAGAACTAACCCATCTTTCATGCCCAAGGTGGTGTCCAGTGCGGCTCTCAACCAATCCATTCATTTGGCCACGTATTTTCCTAATCCCCAAAACAAGGGGGAAAGGATCCTGCACACTCTAGATGTGCACAGACAGCTCAGATTCTATCTAAACAGGACTAAATCCTTCAGAAAGTCTGATCAGTTATTGGTTAGCTTTGCTATAGGGGCAGAAGGCAAAGCCATCTCCAAGCACACCCTTTCCAAATGGATAGCACACTGCATCCATTTCTGCTACAAACAACATGGAAAGCCTCCCCCCAAGGAGGTCAGGACTCACTCCACCAGAGCAGCCTCCACCTCTGCAGCTTTCCTCAAAGGAGTCTCCACCAGGGACATCCTGGAGGCTGCCACCTGGACATCTGTTCACACTTTTACCAAACATTACCACCTGCCTCTCTTCTCCAAATCCTGGGCAGGGTTTGCCTCTGCAGTCTTGCAGGGCATCCAAGCCAGCCCTTAGTTTCCTTGACTGCCTCCACCTATTTCTTCAGCTTTGGGAATCAACCCAAATGTGATGACTGCAACAGAGAAACACGAAGAACATAGTACAAATGTTCTTCGTGTTTCACTGCTGCAGTCATCACATTTGGGTTATCTACTTGCAGTAGCCCTCAGTCAGCCTGATTATCAAAGTCTCAGGTCCTGCATCGGTTGCTGTCTCATCTTCTGTGACGTTAGGTAGTCAGGGGTATAAAGCATGCAGCTGATGCCATTACACCAGTCTTTCTTGCCGTGTGGTGCCTGAAGCAGAAGCACTTCGCAAGTGGTGGTCAGCCGACTCCTGAAATTTTCGTTTTTGAGTTTCAGAACCGAAGTCTTCAACTAAAGCTAAGTACCCCATTGGGGAAACTTTATCTTGCTCTATACCGATGTCAGTAAAAGTTAATAATTGCATTTCTTGTGGAAAGCAAATACCTCATAAAGATTTTCATTTGTACTGTAATGTTCATTGTGTTTCACTGTTGCAGTCATGACTGTAGGGTTCTCCCTTGCCGGCAGGCAGTCCTCGGTCGGCCAGAATCCCAAAGTCTGGGTCCGGCGTCGGCTGCTCAGCCATGCTCCCTGACGTCAGAGCGCCAGGAGTACAAAGCTGACAGCCGACGCCATGTTTTCCAGTCTTTCTTGCCGTGCGGTGATAGCAGTTTGCATTTGCCGGTCGGCTAACTCCTGACAATTTTCTAAAGCATTTCAGTCCAAGACTTTCTTCTCCTTCTCAAAGCTAAGTACCCGTTGAAACTTTTTTCTTGTTCCAGTCCGATGTCAGAAAAAGTTAATAATTGTATTTCTTGTGGGAAGCAAATACCTCATAAGGATTTTCATTCTTACTGTATTCCTTGCTTAGGCCCTGACCACAACGTAGCTAGTTGTCGGTTTTGTGCTAGATTCAATCAACGTACGATTAAACGAAGGTACTATTTTGCATTTCATTACTTCGGTAGGCGTTTTAATTACAAAATGTCGTCAGATTCGGTTCCGGCTACCGGAGTTCACAAACGACGCAAGGATAAAGACAGGCCTCCGAGGTCCAAATCGGACGATATTGTACAAGCAGAGCCAGCTTCAGGTTCGGCCGTCGTCAGTGAGGCGCCTTTGCAGCCCCTGTCGTCGGCCATTTCGGCACCGATGGCCGTAACGGACTCCCACGAGGAGCCAACTAGGCCTTTGAATATTTCTGTTGCAAGACCTTCGGACAATGCTCCTTCGGATGGATCCAGAGCCGCTGTGCAGGTACCGGCTTCCGAAGAGGTTTTCAGGCCTACTCATCTTCTGATAAAGGCAAAGACAAAGGCAAAGACTCCTTCCAAATCAAAGACTACAGCCCAGGCCTCTTCTGATCCAGCACCCAAGTCTCAGAAACAATTACTTAAGATGGCGGAGGACTTACTTACTATGATTAGGGGTTCACATCCCCCTCCAGATAAAAGGCCAAGGCAGGAAGTGTATTATGACTCCTCTGATCAGGCTTCTGTTTCTTCAGTTTCTTCTTCTCACCAGGAATATTCTTTCCCTCCTTATGAGGATTCTGATGCTGAGGAATCCATTCCTTCAGCTTCTCCCCCTGAGGATTTCTCTTTTGGGGAAACTTTACATGAAATGAGGGAACATTTTCACTGGGAAGGACAGGAGTACTCGGAATCTAAGAAAAGACTTAGGGATTTTCTTCTTCTCCCCCAACATAGACCCCTGGCTATCCCCCCTATTTTGGATATTGTGGATGATGCATTTTCGGAGGCTAACTTAACTCCTGATTCTTTTCCTCCTGCTCCTGTTAAGTCAGACAGATATTATAGAGTTCCTGATTCCCACCCGTTTTTATACAAGAATCCTACTGCTAATCCTGAAACTATTTCTCGAAATACCAAAATTCAAGATGCTTACTCTGCAGCAGCTTCTTCCAATGCTGACCAAAAATGCATGGATGGTAACTCTGGACTTAAAGGAGGCATATTTACACATTCCCATCAGGCAGGTATGCAGAAAATACCTCAGGTTCAAGGCCGAATCGAGGCACTATCAATTCTCTGCACTGCCCTTTGGATTGTCTACTGCGCCCAGGGTTTTCACCAAATGCCTGGCTCCAGTAGTAGCTTATTGCAGACTCAATGGAATTCATATTTACCCTTATCTGGATGACTGTCTTATTCAGGCAGACAGCGAGGATGTCTTACTCCAGCATCTAGAATTTGTTCAAAATCTTCTCAAGTTCCTGGGATTCACTGTAAACTTAAAAAAGTCAAATTTGGTACCCTCACAACAGATAACCTTTCTGGATGCTCTTCTAAACACAACAACCCAGATGGCATTTCTGACATCCGAAAAACAATTACAGCTGGCTTCAACTTTCAAAACCTTGCAACTTTAACTCAGCTATCTGCAAGGAAATTCCTGCAGGCTTTGGGTTACATGGCCTCCTGCATTCTTCTCGTACCATATGCAAGACTACATATGAGGAAAATACAGTGGTACCTAAAAAGTGTATGGTCTCAGCATTGCCACAGTTTAGACATACAGATCACCGTCCTGCCTTGTCTTCAAAAGGAATTCCTTTGGTGGTCCAAGGCATGTACTCTAAACATAGGAAAACCTTTCACTCTGCCTCCAGCCACTCAGATACTAACCACGGACGCTTCAGATTATGCATGCGGAGCCCATTTTCTGGGTAACTGTCTGCAGGGCCTTTGGACAAAGGATCAGAAGCACCTGCATATCAATTTAAAGGAAATGTTAGCTGTTCAGAACGCTCTATGGGCTTTCAGGAATCTCCTACAACCAGGACAGCTACTGATACGGACAGACAACACCACAGTTATGTGGTACATAAACAAGCAAGGGGGATCTCATTCCTATCCCCTTTGCAGACTAGCCATGAATCTATGGAACACAGCTCTAGCTTGCAAACTGGACCTTCAAGCTCAGTTTCTACCAGGGAAGCAAAACTTCCTGGCAGACAGTCTGAGCAGAAACCTGTCGGACCCACACGAATGGATGCTGGATACCGAAATATTCAGGATGATTACAGCAGTCTGGGGATGCCCTCACATAGACCTTTTTGCATCCCACCTCAATCATCAACTACAGATTTTTTGCACCAGGACATTCCACGAACTAGCTTGGAAAGTGGATGCACTATCATTCAGTTGGAGAAACCTCTCGGGGTATGCCTTCCCGCCTCTACCTCTTCTTCCATAGGTGTTATTAAAGATCAAACAGGACAAGCCCAAGATGATAATTTTGCTGGCCCCAAATTGGCCTCGACAGTTTTGGTACCCAACACTGAAAAACCTTTGTCTGGAGCCCCCTTGGGTATTACCACAGATTCCGAATCTTCTGTTCCAACACCAGGGTCAGGTTCTGCACTCCCATGTCCAAACTCTCAGCCTGGCGGCTTGGTTAATCCAGGGTCTTTGATTCATTCTCTCCTACCCAAGCAGGTTTTGGATGTCATTTTAGAAGCCAGACGTCCTAGCACTAGAAAATCTTATGCAGGAAAATGGAAAATATTTTGCTCCTGGATGCAGGCTGAGGATTCTGATCCTCTTATTCCTAACATTCCTCTGATTTTACATTACCTGACGGACCTCTTACATAAGGGTCTCTCTTTCTCCTCCATAAAGATCCATGCCTCTGCTATTTCTGCTCATTATAATACAGACCCTTCAATCTTTTCCCATCAGCTCATGAGACAGTTTCTCAGAGGAGCTAAGAACTTAAGGTCCCCTAGATCTCCTCCCATTCCTGCTTGGGATCTCAACTATGTTTTGGAAAAACTCACCTTACCTCCTTTTGAGCCTGCTGCCACATCTGACATCAAGTTTTTTATCTTGGAAGACAGCCATCCTGTTGGCTCTTACCTCTGCCAGGAGAGTTTCGGAGCTGCAAGCTCTCATGGCTGTGGAACCTTATATTATTTTTCATCAAGACAGGGTGTCTTTGAGGACTAATCCTACTTTCATGCCTAAGGTGGTTTCCAAAGTGGCTTTAAATCAAACTATTCACTTGCCAACTTTTTTCCCAAGTCCTCAAAATAAGGGGGAAAGGATCTTGCATTCCTTGGATGTACACAGACAACTAAGTTTTTACCTGGACAGAACCAAGGACATTAGGAAATCAGAGCAATTGTGTGTTTCTTATGCTTCTAGTTCCCAAGGTAAAGCCATTTCAAAACAGACCATTTCTAAATGGATTGCTCATGGAATCAGATTTTGCTATTCACACCATGGAAAGCAAATCCCAGGGAGTATAAGGACTCACTCTACCAGAGCTGCTGCCACTTCAGCTGCCTTCCTCAGGGGAGTTCCTACCAAAGACATTTTGGAAGCTGCTACTTGGAGTTCAGTGCATACTTTTTCCAAGCACTACAATCTCTCTCTCTACTCCAAGTCTAGGGCAGGCTTTGCTTCTGCTGTCTTGCAGGGCCTTTTAGCCGCCCCCTCTACTTTATGACCACCTCCCTTTTATTCTGCTTTGGGATTCAACCCTACAGTCATGACTGCAACAGTGAAACACGAACATAGTGCAGTTGTGTACACTTACCATAAATGTAGATGTTCGAGTGTCTTCACTGTTGCAGTCTGGGTTACCCTCCCTCCTGTCCCCTCTTATTTTTTCTTTTGTGTGGCTCCCTTCTTCACCCTTCCTTTGAGGTGTATTTGCAAAGGGTATGGGATCTTACTCATTTTGGAACACCTGACATCTGGGGCAAGAAAAACTGGAGAACATGGCGTCGGCTGTCAGCTTTGTACTCCTGGCGCTCTGACGTCAGGGAGCATGGCTGAGCAGCCGACGCCAGACCCAGACTTTGGGATTCTGGCCGACCGAGGACTGCCAGCCGGTAAGGGAGAACTCTACAGTCATGACTGCAACAGTGAAGACACTCGAACATCTACATTTATGGTAAGTGTACACAACTGTACTTTCCTTGCCTTGGCCCTGACCACGACTTACCTCACTGTCGGTTTTGTGCCTTATTTAACCAACGAACTATCCATTGTCGGTATATTTACGCTTCTAAATATTTTGGTTCTTGGTTCATTTATCCAGATATGTCTTTGGTAAGCCATCCGACTACCGACATTCCGAAAAAATACAAAAATAGACAGAGGCAGGCCGCCTAGGTCCAAAGCTGCCAACGATGCTTCTCCTAAGCCAGTCGCCGCTACTCACTGAGGCACTTTCACAGCCCCCGATACCCACTACTTCAGATACGCAGGCCTCTACTGAGACCCATTCGGAGTCTGGTATGCCGCGAGATGCTTCAACTTTGGAACCTGTGAATGTCTCTACCTTGGATGGTTCCGGAGCCGCTGTGCAGGCACCGGCTTCTGAGAGTGTATTCAGGCCTACTGACTTGCATATTAAACCAACGCCACCTTCTTCTTTAAGACCTAAAACCCGAACCATACCTAGAAAACCGACACCCAGACCTCATGCTCAGGCCTCTATGCCTAAAAAACAAATGATAAGAATGGCTGAAGACCTTATTACTTTAATCAGGGGAAGCCAACCTTCCCCTTCTAGGAGACCTAGGACTGAATCTGCTTATGATTCTTCTGACCAGGATTCTGAAATTTCTGTTTCTTCTGATGACCAGGATTTACCCTTATCTACCTATGAGGATTCTGAGGCAGAGGACTCTATTCCCTCTGCTTCCCCTCCAGAGGATTTCTCTTTTGGTGAAACCTTGCATACTCTTAGGGAGCATTTCCACTGGGAAAGCCAGGATTACTCTGATTCTAAAAGGAGGCTTAGGGATTTCTTACCCCTGCCTCAACACAGGCCTTTTAGCTATCCCTTCTGTACTAGACATTGTTGATGATGCCTTTTTGGAATCTAGTTTGGCCCCTGATTCTTTACCTCTTGCTCCCAGAAAACCTGTTTAGATATTACAGGGTTCCTGACTCTCACAGGTTCCTTTGTAAAAATCCTACTGCGGATCCTGAGACCATTTCAGAGGGACCCAAGGGCATTAAGGCTACTACTGCCAAAAATCCTACCCCTTCTGATAGAGACTCCAGGGCGCTGGATAGATGGGCTAAGAAGGTATGCATTTCTGCAACCTTGGCCATTAGGGCCTTAAACTGTCAGTTTCATATGTTAAAGTATCAGCAACATATTATTGGATTGCTTAAACAGACAATTATGTTGATTCCTGACTGTGCTGAAAATAAAGATTTACAGGATTTAATGCATTCTGCTGAAGAGGTTGGAAAACATACTTTGCAATGTGGTTTTGATTCATTAGAGGCATCTTGCAGGGCTGCTGTCACTGGGTCTGTACTTAGAAGGACATGCTTGCCTTAAGGAGCAATCTTTGCCAGATCATGTTAAAGCTAAATTGTTGGATGCTCCCTTAAATCAGGACCGCCTGTTTGGCAACAAAGCAGAAGAAGTTCTTAAAACGATGGAGGAAAAAGCTAAATCTATGCAAACTGTTAAGGATTTCCTGCAAGTACAGCCTCCAATATTTAGCAGGCATTGGCCCTCTAAGAATTGGTCCTTTCCTGCCTCTTCCAGGCCTTCTCAGTCCAAACCCAGAACCAGCAGAACCCCCAGGTTTCAGTCCCAGGGTACGCACAGGACTAAGCAGTGGGGGACTTCTGCTTCCAAATCATGGAGTAGTAAGACTCCCCCCTATGGTAAGCTGTCTCAATGACTTAACTTTAAAACTTAGCACTTCTCAACTGACTGCTCCTTTAGGGGGAAAGATTGCTCTGCAGGCCAAAAACTGGGAACTCATTACCCAGGACAAATGGGTTTTAAAATAGTTTCCCAAGGATACAGATTTCACTTCCGCATGATGTTCATCGTGCATACAGCTGCAGTCATAACAGATGGGTTTTCCTGCCGTCAGGCGGGTCCTCGGTCGGCCGAATTCCAAAGTCTAGGTCTGGCGTCGGATGTCGTCGCTTCTTCCCTGACGTCAGTGCGACAGGGGTATAAAAGAACCAGCCGACGCCATTTTCTTCAGTCTTTCTTGCCACGCGGTGCCCGAAGCATAATCGCAAGTGCCGGTCGGCCAGCTCCTGAGATTACGAATATTTTTCAACCGAAGTCTTCCTGAAAGCTAAGTACCCCATTGGGGAATCTTTTCTTGCCTCAGACCGATGTCAGACAAAGTTAATAATTGCATTTCATGTGGGAAGCAAATACCGCATAAGGATTTTCATTCCCTCTGCATTCCTTGCTTAGGCCCAGACCACAACGTCTCGGCCTGTCGTTTTTGTGCTACATTCAACAAACGCACTATTAAGCTTCGGGCGGAGTTCGCCCAACACTATTTTGGCAAAAAGTTTAATTACATTATGTCGTCGGATACTCCGACTCCAGTTTTGAGTAAAAGACGCAAAGATAAGGACCGACATATGAGGTCCGCGACTTCTACCGACACCACGCCAAAGCCGACTACAGGTGTTCCGGTTCTCAGCGAGGCGCCTACGCAGCCCCTGACTACCGATGACACTTCATTGGCAGTGTCTTCTCTGCCCGAGGTCACAGGCTCTTCGGCCCACACCCCGACTACAGATACCGAAGCCACTCTTGGCGGTGAAACTCAGAGTTTAGACAGGCCTGCCACCTCTCAAGGTGTCTTCAGGCCTTCCTCTTCTTTTTCCATCAAGGCTTTCACTAAGTCTAAAGCAGCCATGCATACTAAAAGACAAGCTCCACAGGGCCCCTTTCAAGGCCCCAGGCCTAAAAAACAGATGCTCGAAATGGCTGAGGATTTAATTACTCTTGGGGTTCTCAACCCCCCCCAGGACAAAAGGCCCAGAGTGGAGGAAGAATCCACTTCCTTGGACCAGGCCTCCATTATTTCAGAACATTCTGAAGACCAGGAACATTCATACTCCCCTTTTGAAGATTCTGATGCAGAGGAGTCCATTCCCTCTGTCTCCCCCCCCTGAGGATTACTCTTTTGGGGAAACCTTACATACCTTGAGGGAACACTTCCACTGGGAACGCCAAGAGTACTCAGACTCCAAGAAAAGGCTTAGGGATTTCCTCTTGCTCCCTCAGCACAGGCCTCTGGCGATACCTCCTGTCTTAGACATACTAGATGATGTGCATTCGGAGGCCTGCCTTAACCCAGATTCTTTACCTCCAGCTCCAGTCAAGCCTGACAGGTATTACCGGGTTCCTGATTCACACCAATTCCTATACAAAAGCCATGCGGCTGACCCAGAAACTATTTCACAGGGTCCCAAGGGAATTAAGGCCTCCACTGCTAAAAATCCATTACCTTCAGAGAGAGATTCCAGAGCTTTAGAAAGGTGGGGGAAAAAGGTATACACCTCGGCCACCTTAACCATAAGGGCATTAAACTGTCAGTTCCATATGTTGAAGTACCAACAGTTTTTGTTATCACAGTTGAAAAGCAAAATGTCACAACCTGAACAACAAGACTTGAAGGAGTTGCAGGATTTGTTACATAGTGCAGAACAAGTGGGTAAACATACCTTGCAATGTGGTTTTGATGCTTTAGAGGCCTCATGTAGAGCTGCTATTACAGGATCAGTCATACGTAGACATGCTTGGCTCAAAGAGCAAACCTTACCAGATCATGTCAAAGCTAAATTACTAGATGCACCTCTGCAAAAAGATGTATTGTTTGGTGTTAAAGCTGAGGAGGTATTAAAGAAAATGGAGGAAAAGGCAAAATCAATGCAAACAGTGAAAGATTTCCTACAGTTACAACCTCCACGTTTCAGTAGAAATTGGCCTTCAAAAAATTGGTCCTTTCCAGCCACGGACAGACCCCAAAGAGGTAGATACAGGTGCCCTAGGGGTAGAGGGCAATCTCCAGGATCGTTCAGAGGCAGACAATGGCAAGCACCTACTCAGAGGCGGTGAGGATAGTTCACAGCCATTCAGAAAGCAGAACCAATGACTTTCCCCTTTGCATGCCAAGCAAGGCTCAAATGGCAGCACCTTTAGGTGGAAAACTGGCATTATTTTCAAAAAATTGGCATATTGTCACCAAAGACAAATGGATCCTGGACATTATAGACAGAGGCTACAGATTCCACTTTCACACCCTTCCAAAAATGAGAGGCATGCCAAACCTGCCACACAATCAAAGGGCAGAGGCACAAAAACAAATTTCAGATCTCATGGACATGAAAGCTATTCAAGAGGTACCTGCACAAGAACAGGGTCAAGGTTTTATTCCAGACTATTCCTGGTACCAAGGAAGGGCAAAGATTGGAGACCTATTTTAGACCTATCCATCCTAAACACATTTTACTCGTGCCAAAATTCAAGATGCTCACATTACAGCAGCTTCTTCCCATGCTGGGCAAGGAGTCTTGGCTGGTAACATTGGACCTCAAGGAGGCATACCTGCATGTCCCAATCAGACAAGATTGCAGAAGATACCTCAGATTTCTTGCAGGTTCAACACATTATCAATTCTCTGTATTGCCCTTTGGCTTATCTACTGCCCAGAGTGTTCACGAAATGCCTGGCATCAGTAATTGCCTACTGCAGACTTCAAGGGATACAAATATACCCATATTTGGACGACTGCCTGATCCAAGCGGACAGCAAGCACATACTTCTGAAACATCTGGCGTTTGTAATAATGTTGTTGAATTCTCTGGGATACACAGTCAACAAAAAGAAATCAAGGCTAATACCCTCTCAAACAATAATTTTCCTGGGTGCCAGCTTGGATACCAACACCCAGATGGCCTTCCTCACGCCAGAGAAACAAGGGCAACTAACTCAATACTTCAGAAAACTGGCAACTTTCACCAGGCTGACTGCAAGGAAAATCCTGCAGGCTCTGGGATTCGTGGCATCTTGCATCCTACTAACCCCATGTGCAAAGCTGCATATGAGGAAACTTCAATGGTACCTAAAAAACCTATGGTCTCAACACAGCCACAGTTTGGAAACAATAATACCACTGATTCCATGTCTTCAAAAGGAATTTCTGTGGTGGGCTCAAGCATGCCAAAGAAACACAGGTCTCCCATTCTGCAAGCCTCAAGCAAATAAAGCCATCACAACAGATGCCTCGGACTACGCCTGGAGGGCGCACATGACAGATCAGTGCATTCAGGGCAAATGGTCCCAAAAAGAAAAGCACCTACACATCAATCAAAAGGAAATGCTAGCAGTAATAAATGCTATTATAGCTTTCAAAGACCTACTGCATCCAGGCCAGCTATTGATAAGGACAGACAACACCACAGTAATGTGGTACATAAACAAACAGGGAGGAACCCATTCATACCCCCTATGCAGGCTAGCCATGTCTCTTTGGAACATGGCTCTGGAATTACAAATCGAACTTCAAGCACAGTACCTGCCAGGCAAGGAAAACACACTGGCAGACAACCTAAGCAGAAATATGACAGACCCACATGAATGGAAGTTGCATCCTCAAGTTTTTACAAAGATAATTCAAGCATGGGGAAGGCCAGACATAGATCTCTTTGCCTCCCACAGAAATCACCAATTGGCAAAATTCTGCTCAAGGACCTTTCATCCACAGGCCTGGAAAGTGGACGCTCTCTCTTTCAGTAGGACAGCAATGACAGTTTATGCCTTTCCACCTCTTCCTCTGCTGCCCAAAGTTCTACTAAAAACCAGAGCAGACAGACCAAAGATGATTCTCATTGCTCCAGACTGGCCAAGACAACACTGGTACCCACTCCTGAGGAGCCTGACGCATTCCCCACCATGGATCCTGCCTCTAATGCCTCTTCTACTGACTCAGCACAACTTCAAAACTCTTCACAGTCAGCTGAAAACACTCAGTCTAGCCGCATGGAAGATTCCTTAAAATCACAACAGACCCTACTCTCCAAGGACTTCATCTTGGAGGCCAGAAGACCCTCTACTAGAAAAGCCTACTCCGCAAAATGGAAACTGTTTTGTGCCTGGAATGAGAAAAAGGGCCAGAATCCTGGAATACTGAATTTACCTCAAATATTACAGTACCTAGCTGAGTTGCTGAGTTGCTAAGCAGTGGACTTTCATTCTCCTCCATCAAAATCCATGCCGCAGCCATTTCTGCAGAATACAACACTGATCCTCCTTTATTCTCTCACCCCCTCTTAAGACAATTCCTCAGAGGGGCTAAGAATATAAAACCCCCAAGGAAACAACCAGTACCTGCTTGGGACCTCAATCTCATTCTAGAAAAACTGACCTTGCCTCCTTTTGAGCCAGCTGCTTCAACAGAACTGCAATATTTGTCCTGGAAAACAGCCTTCCTGCTGGC
Source organism: Protopterus annectens (assembly GCF_019279795.1). NCBI lineage: Eukaryota > Metazoa > Chordata > Ceratodontiformes > Protopteridae > Protopterus > Protopterus annectens. The sequence goes on along the minus strand of NC_056725.1, from coordinate 1,691,878,370 downwards.
TATCACCTCAGCTCGCAGGGTTTCGGAACTACAAGCCCTCATGGCTGTGCAGCCTTTCATCATTTTCCATCAGGATAGAGTTTCCTTACGAACCAATCCTTCCTTTATGCCAAAGGTAGTATCCAGGGTAGCCTTGAATCAGGCTATCCACTTACCTACCTTTTACCCTAATCCTCAAAACAAAGGGGAGAGACTACTACATTCCTTGGACATTCACAAGCAGCTACGTTATTATTTGGACAGAACAAAGCCTTTCAGAAAATCAGAGCAACTCTTTGTGTTCTGTGCTACAGGAGCTCAAGGGAAGCCTATTTCCAAACAGATAATCTCAAAATGGATAGCCCACTGCATATGCTTTTGTTACTCTTTTCATGGTAAAACTGTACCTGCAGGCATCAGATCTCACTCCACAAGGGCCACAGCTACCTCTTCAGCTTTCCTCAGGGGGGGTTCCTACCAAAGATGTTTTGGAAGCTGCCACTTGGAGTTCTGTACATACTTTCTCCAAGCACTATCACCTACCATTATACTCCAAATCTAGAGCAGGCTTTGCCACTGCAGTCTTGCAGGGCATCCTAGCTCCTCCTAGTTCCTCCTAGTGCCTACCACCCCTTTGTTAGCTTTGGGATTCTACCCATCTGTTATGACTGCAGCTGTATGCACGATGAACATAGTACAGTTTTGTACCTACCATAAATGTAGATGTTCGAGTGCTTATACAGCTGTAGTCCAGGTTTCCCTCCCTCCTTCCCCTCTTGGGACAGGCCTAATGGCTAACACCTCCTCATACAACCTGATTGGGGTATTCTTTTATGGTGTATTTGCTTGCAACTACTGTTTTTTGTTTATATTGCATTGCATTATTACATAAATTTATGTATTGCCTTCCTTCTGGGGGCACCTGACATCTGGGGCAAGAAAAACTGAAGAAAATGGCGTCGGCTGGTTCTTTTATACCCCTGTCGCACTGACGTCAGGGAAGAAGAGACGACATCCGACGCCGGACCTAGACTTCGGAATTCGGTCGACCGAGGACCCGCCTGACGGCAGGAAAACCCATCTGTTATGACTGCAGCTGTATAAGCACTCGAACATCTACATTTATGGTAGGTACAAAACTGTACTTTACCAACCCCACACGGTTGGCCAGGTCTTCCCCCAAATCAGTGGGCAGAGGCTCAAAAGCAAGTACTCTTTCTCTTAAGCATAAAGGCTATTCAAACTGTACCAGAAGAGGAAAAGGGACAAGTTGTCTACCCAAGACTTTTCCTGGTACCCAGAAAAGACAATTCATGGCGTCCTATCCTGGACCTCTCTATCTTAAATACCTTTTTGGTGATTCCAAAATTCAAGTTGCGAACTCTTCACCAGTTGCTTCCTATGCTAAGCAAAGATGCCTGGTTGGCAACATTAGATATAAAGGAAGCCTACCTGCACATCCCAATCAGGGAATCTTGCAGAAGATACCTATGCTTCAAAGCAGGCTACAGGCACTATCAGTTCTCTGCACTGCTCTTTAGCTTTATCTGCTGCGCCCAGGGTATTCACAAATTGCCTAGCTCCAGTCATTGCATTTTGTAGGCAAAGATAAATTCAAATATACCCATACCTGGACGATTGTCTAATTCAGGCAGAAAACCAGGACATACTTTAGAATCAGCTGGCATTTTGTACAAAAGGTGCTAACTTGTCTGGGGTACACCATAAATGAAAAGAACGCACATCTGGTACCATGTCAACAAATTATATTCCTGGGAGCAAGCTTGAACACAACTTCCCAGATGACTTTCCTCACGCCAGAGAAACAAATTCATTTGACTACTTACTTCAAACTAATGGCCACAAAATCCCTGCTATCTGCAAGGCAAATACTACAGGCCTAGAGGTTCATGGCCTCCTGCATTCTACTAATTCTATATGCAAGACTGCATATGAGGAAACTACAGTGGTATCTAAAAAGCCTATGGTGTCATCATTCTCAGGATCTAGAAGCAATGATTCCTATCATACCTTGCCTGCAGTTAGAGTTCCTTTGGTGGGCAGAGGCCTGCCACCTAAACAAGGGTCTACCATTCACTCTACCCCCTGCCACCCAAACAAGGGTCTACCATTCACTCTACCCCCTGCCACCCAAACCCTAACAACAGATGCATCAGACTACGCATGGGGGGCTCACCTTGCAGTGAAGTGCATTCAGGGCAAATGGAGTCCAAGTCAAATGCACCTGCATATCAGTCAAAAAGATTAGCTGTACAGAACGCGCTGACAGCCTTCAAGGACCACATTCTTCCAGGACAATTAATGGTAAAGACGGACAACACCACTGTTATGTGGTACATAAACAAGCAGGGGGGGGGGTACCCATTCTTAACCCCTATGCAGACTAGCCATGGCTCTGTGGAACCCAGTCTTGAGCTACTAAGTGCATCTACAAGCTTAATTCCTGCCAGGAAAACTGAATACACTGGCAGACGAACTAAGCAGAAATCTCATGGACCCAAACGAGGGGGAAGCCCAGATATAGACCTGTTTCCCTCTACCCAGAACTACCAATTGGACAAATTCTGCACAAGGACTCCCCACAAACTAGCTTGGAAAGTGGATGCTCTGTCCTTCAGCTGGAAAAATCTATCAATTTTATGCCTTTCCCCCTCTGCCTCTCCTCACCAAAGTACTACTAAAGATCAAACAGGACAAACCAAGGACTATACTGATTGCACCAGATTGGCCACACCAACACTGGTGTACCCCCTCTTGTGTAGTGTGTTACTGCTGGCTCTATGGCACCTTCCTCAGATCCCTACCCTGCTGTCTCAGCAGGACAGGCAGAATGTCCTTCATGGATGCATCTGCAGTCATAACAACTGGGTTGTCCTGTCGTCAGGCAGCCCTTCGGTCGGCCGGATTCCAAAGTCTGGGTCCGGCTTCGGCTGATGTCGCGCTTCACCCGACGTCATCTCTGCTGGTCTTTGGGTATAAAGGCATCAGCCGACGCCATTTTCCTCAGTCTTTCTTGCCGCGTGGCCAAGCAGAAGCTGTTCGCAAGTGCCGGTCGGTCAGATCCAGAGATTACTACTACCGAATACTACTTCAAGACTTCTAAAAGCTAAGTACCCGTTGGGGACTCTTTCTTGCCTCAGCCGATGTCAGAAAAAGTCAATAACTGTTTAACTTGTGGGAAACAAATACCTCATAAAGATTTCCACTCTTACTGTCTGCCTTGCTTAGGCCCAGACCACGACGTAGCAGCCTGTTCGCCTGTGCTTCCTTCAACCGATTTAACGCTTAGGCGTCGGTCGGAGTTTGCTGAACACTTTTTCGGCTCAGATTTTGCGTACATTATGCCGTCGGATCCTCCGACTACCCAAATTGTTAAAAAACGCAAAGAAAAAGACCGACACTCGCGGTCCGCGGTTTTGACCGAAACCACGGTTAAGCAAGCCGCAAGTGTCTCGGTTTCGGCCGAAACTGAGAAAACCGGTCAATCTTCAGCCGAATCCATGACTACTACTGAGGCTCCTGCTACCTTATCTGAATCAGCCTCAGAAACTTTGCCTACTACTGTGGTTCCTACTGATCTATCAGACACCATTCCCTTGGATATCTCTACTCCAGCACGTGGTGCTGCTAGGCCTCCTGCAGCCATGTCTATTAAGGCCTTTGCCAGGGCTAAAGCAGCCAAATCAGCTAAATCAGTGCCTGTTAAACCACCCTCACTCAGGCCCACTTCTAGTTCACAAATGCTTACTCTGGCAGAAGATTTAATATCCTTAATTAGGGGATCCCAATCTCACCCAGACAGGGCCTCTCAGCCCCCAGAAAAGAGACCTAGAGCAGAGCCCCCCTAGCCTGTGTCCTCTGATGATTCTGCGGATGACTCAGACATTACAGACCAGCCAGAGGCTCCTTTTTCCAATTATGAAGATTCAGATGCTGAAGAATCCATTCCAGCTGCCTCTCCACCAGAGGAGTTCTCCTTTGGGGAAACCTTACATGCCATGAGAGAACAATTCCAATGGCAGGGACAAGATTTCTCAGATTCAAGAAAAAGGCTTAGGACTTTTCTGCATTTACCACAACATAGGCCCTTAGCTATACCTCCTGTCCTATCTGTTGTGGACGATGCATTTAATGATGTCTGCACTGCACCTGATTCTTTACCTCCAGCCCCTGCCAAACCAGATAGATTTTACAGGGTGCCAGACACCCACCATCACCTATACAAGGCCCCTCTTGCAGACCCCGAAACTATATCCCAGGGGCCTAAGGCAGTAGCCTCAACCACAGCAAAAAACCCTATTCCCTCTGAAAGGGAACCCAGGTCCTTAGAGAGATGGGGGAAAAAAGTCTACACCTCTGCTACTCTCTCTGCTAGAGCTTTAAACTGTCAGTTTCACATGATCCAATACCAAGAGTTTATGCTTGATCAGTTAATTAAAAAGTTGTCCTCTGATGAATCTTTAGATAAGAAATACGTATTAGAAATGGTGAATAACATCCAACAGGTTAGTAACCATTCTTTAAAATGTGGCTATGATGCACTGGAGGCTTCATTTAGATCAGCCATGACTGGCACAGTGATAAGAAGGCATGCATGGTTGAAAGAACAGGTCTTGCCGGATCATGTTAAAGCTAAGCTATTGGATGCTCCTATGGATAAAGCCAGTCTATTTGGGGAACCTGCCCAACAGGTAATGAAGAAAATGGAAGAGAAGGCAAAATCTGTACAAACAGTTAAAGATTTCCTACAGGTTCAGCCCCCAAGGTTTAGCAGGAACTGGCCTGCCAAAAATTGGTCCTTTCCTGACTCCACAAGATCCCAAAGGGGCAGGAACAGACGCTCTAGGGGCAGAAATCAATCCAGAGGAGGTGCCTACAGAGGACGACAGTGGCAAGGCAATAACCGAGGCACAGACACAACCACTGCCACTGCAACAGGACAATCTCAGTGACTTGGCTCTGACTCCGCCTACCAGGAAGCAAATAGCAGCACCATTAGGCGGAAAGTTAGCCTTATTCTCGAAAAATTGGCACTATATTACAAAAGACAAGTGGATTTTGCAAACCATAGACCAAGGCTACCGGTTCCACTTCCACACTTTACCAGTAAAAAGAGGAATGCCAAACCTGCCCCCAAATCAAAAAATAGAAGCCCTGCACCAGATAGCAGAATTAATAAAGATGAGAGCTGTGGAAAGGGTGCCAATAACAGAACAGGGCCAAAGGATTCTACTCCAGACTATTCCTAGTACCAAGAAAAGAAAAAAACTGGAGACCTATTCTCGACCTGTCCATCCCAAATACATACATCATTGTCCCAAAATTCAAAATGCTGACCCTACAGCAACTTCTTCCCATGCTGGGCAAGGAGTGTTGGCTGGTAACTCTAGATCTCAAGGAGGCATACCTGCACGTCCCCATTCGACCAAATTGCAGAAGATACCTCAGATTTCTTGCAGGATCAGAGCATTATCAATTCTCAGCATTGCCCTTTGGCTTATCTACTGCGCCCAGAGTATTCACAAAATGCCTGGCATCAGTAATCGCTCACTGCAGAGTACAGGGAATTCAAATTTATCCATACCTGGACGACTGCCTGTTACAAGCGGACAACAAAAGCAAGCTGACAACAGATTTACAAAGGGTCATTTACTTGCTACAAGCCCTGGGATACACAGTCAATTTTCAAAAGTCAAGGCTGATACCATCCCAGACAAGAACTTTCTTGGGCGCGGAATTGGACACAGTAAAACAGATGGCATTCCTAACTGCAGAAAAACAAAAAGAACTCCCTCTTTACTTCTTAGCATTAACAAAGCAGAACAAACTAACAGCAAGAAAAGTTCTGCAGGCCTTGGGCTTCATGGCATCATGCATAATCTTGGTCCCACATGCCAGATTGCATATGAGAAAGTTACAGTGGTACCTAAAGAATTTATGGTCTCAACACAGCTTAGAAACAGAAATACCACTAATCCCATGCTTAAAACAGGAGTTCCTATGGTGGGCTCGGGCATGCCAGTCAAACCCAGGCTTGCCCTTCCACAACTTTCGAGCAAACCAAACCATCACAACAGATGCCTCAGACCTAGGATGGGGGGCACACATGCTGGACAAATGCGTACAAGGACTGTGGACTCAGGACCAGCTGCACCTGCACATAAACCAAAAAGAAATGCTGGCAGTAAAACTGGCAATCCTAAAATTCAGACCATTTCTCAAAGAAGGCCATTTGATAATAAGGACAGACAACACCACAGTCATGTGGCACATCAACAAACAGGGAGGCACTCATTCCTACCCCCTATGCAGAATGACTTTGGACCTTTGGAATCTGGCTCTCAGCTACAACATCCAGTTACAGGCAATATTTGTACCGGGAAAAGAGAACACCCTAGCAGACATTTTAAGCAGAACCACCACGGATGCTCACGAATGGATGCTACACCCGGACATCTTCAAGGCCATCACAAAGAAATGGGGAATTCCACAGATAGATCTATTCGCTTCCCCACAAAATCACCAGCTCAAAAAATTCTGCACAAGGACATTCCACCCACTTGCATGGAAGGTGGACTCTCTATCCTTCAGCTGGAAAGGCCTGACAGCATATGCATTCCCACCTCTTCCCTTGATGCACAAGGTACTACTGAAAATCAAAGAGGAACGTCCAAGGATAATTTTGATAGCTCCGAACTGGCCAAGACAACACTGGTACCCATTGCTGAGGAGCATGTCTCGGGAGAAAATGTGGTCAATACCCCTGATGCCTCTGATGTTAACTCAGAACAACTACAACATCATACATCCAAACCTAAAAACCTTGCAACTGACTGCCTGGAACATCACATAGCAGTAACTAACCCAGACCTTTCACAAAGGGTTAAAGACATTATCCTTGAAGCCCGCAGACCTTCAACAAGAAGGAACTATGCAGGAAAATGGAAAAGGTTCGTCATTTGGAGTACTAAAAGAGGAAAAGATGTGTCGAACATAGATATTGCTAACATTCTGGAGTACTTGGCAGAGCTTCTACATGCAGGCCTGTCCTATTCCTCCACCAAGATACATGCATCAGCTATTTCAGCAGAATACATCTTTGATCCTCCTGTCTTTTCACACCCTCTACTCAGTTTCTCAGAGGGATCAAGAATGTAAAACCTCCTAGGAAGCCACCATTACCAGCATGGGACTTGAACTTTGTACTAGAAAAGTTGACACTCCCTCCGTTTGAACCAGCAGCAACAGCAGATCTACAACACCTGTCATGGAAAACTGCTTTCCTACTGGCTATTACTTCAGCAAGGACGGTTTCGGAACTACAGGCCTTAATGGCAGTGCAACCCTTCCTAATCTTCCATCAAGATAGGGTGTCCATGAGAACTAATCCTACATTTATGCCTAAGGTGGTATCCAGAGTGTCTTTAAACCAGGCAATCCACCTACCTACCTTCTTTCCCAATCCACAAAACAGAGGTGAAAGAATAATGCATACCTTGGATGTACATAGACAGTTACTCTACTACCTGGACAGAACCAAAGGTAACAGAAAAACTGATCAGCTCTTTGTAGCCTATGCAACAGGAAGGGAAGGAAAAGCAATTTCCAAACAGACAATCTCCAAATGGATAGGAAATTGCATAAGATTCTGTTACTCCTACCATGGAAAACCAATTCCACAGAACATAAGACCTCATTCTACAAGGGCCACAGCCACTACCACAGCTTTCTTAAGAGGAGTGGCAACCAAGGACATTATTGAGGCGGCTACTTGGACCTCCGTGCATACATTTGCCAAGCATTACAATTTACCTCTATATTCTAGATCCCGAGCAGGGTTTGCCACTGCTGTACTGCAAGGGATCCTGACTACACCATAATTATTATTCCTCCTCCCCCTAGTTTGGCTATGGTATTCTACCCAGTTGTTATGACTGCAGATGCATCCATGAAGGACATAGTACAGTTTTGTACCTACCATAAATGTAGATGTCCGAACTGGATAGCATCTGCAGTCAGGATTACCCTCCCTCCTTCCCCTCTGCGGTACTCCTAGGGTATTTACCCTCCTAATAGCTAGCTGGGGGGGGGGGAGTCTCTTATGGTGTATTTGTTTGTATATATGTACATACATGTTTATTTTTTGTTTGCCTTCTACTATTTTGGAAACATTGGCATTTATCCAAAATTTAGCTTTCCAAGAGGGCAATTGGCATCTGGGGCAAGAAACACTGAGGAAAATGGCGTCGGCTGATGCCTTTATACCCGAAGACCAGCAGAGATGACGTCGGGTGAAGCGCGACATCAGCCGAAGCTGGACCCAGACTTTGGAATCCGGCCGACCGAAGGGCTGCCTGACGACAGGACAACCCACTTGTTATGACTGCAGATGCTATCCAGTTCGGACATCTACATTTATGGTAGGTACAAAACTGTACTTTCTGCACCCTCAGCTTCCAACCCTGAACTTGGCAGCCTGGCTAATTATGTAATTTCTCCGTTACCATCCCTCAGTAAACAAGTGTTGGATGTCATTTTGGAAGCAAGGAGGCCTAGTACTAGAAATCTTATGCTGAAAAATGAAAAAGATTCTGTGCCTGGAACCAAACTCAAGGGATAGCCACAGCAGCGCCCAACTTACCTCAGATTCTACAGTACTTAACTGAGATGCTTCACAAGGGCCTTTCTTTTTCCTCCATCAAAATTCACGCCTCAGCCATTTCAGCTCATTACAACACAGAACCACACCTCTTCTTTCATCCAGTGCTCAAGCAGTTCCTCAGAGAGGCCAAAAAGACCACCCAGGAGAGCCCCAACTCCAGCCTGGGACCTTAACTTTGTATTGGAAAAACTCACTCTGCCTCCTTTTGAGCCGGCTGCAAGTGCAGAGTTGAAATTCCTTTCTTGGAAAACGGCCTTTTTTTAGCAATCACTTCATCAAGAAGGGTATCTGAATTACAGGCCCTTATGGCAGTGGAGCCTTTCTTCATCTTTCATGCGGACAGTGTGTCCCTCAGGACCAATCCCTTCTTCATGCCCAAGGTGGTTTCCAGTGTAGCTCTTAATCAGTCCATTCATTTGCCAACCTTCTTTACTAATCCACAGAACAAAGGGGAAAGCATACTGCACTTCTTAGATGTGCACAGACAACTTAGATTTTACTTGGACAGGACTAAACCTCAAAGGAAATCTGTACAACTGCTGGTGGCATTTGCTGCAGGGGCAGAGGGGAAGGCTATTTCAAAGAAAACCATTTCTAAATGGATAGGCCATTGCATTCATTTCTGCTGTAAGCACTATGGAAAGCCTATTCCATGGGGGATTAGACCCCATTCAACCAGGGGTGCATCTATCTCCACAGCCTTTCTCAGAGGTGTCCCTACCAGGGACATCCTAGAAGCTGCTACCTGGAGTTCTGTACATACTTTCACCAAGTGTTAACATTTGCCTATTTTCTCTAAATCCAGAGCTGGCTTTGCCACTGCAGTCTTGCAGGGCCTTATAGCTGGACCTAAGGCTGTCTAAATTCCTCCTCCCATCCTTAGCTTTGGGAATCTACCCAAATGTGATTACTGCAACAGTGAAACACAAAGAACATAGTACATTTGTGTACACTTACCATAAATATAGATGTTCGAGTTTATTCACTGTTGCAATCCTGGTTACCCTCCCTCCAGCCCCCTAACTTCTTTTGGCTGTACCTCTACTCTCCTTTACTATGCTTAAAAACTTTTTGGTGTATTTGCTTTTTTGTTGGAGGTATACTATTGTGTGTATATAATATATATATATATATATATATATATATATATATATATATATATGTATGTAATTTAATTGCTTCCCATTAGGGGGGCACTTGACATTTGGGGCAAGAAAAACTGATGTCATGGCATCGGCTGCATGCTTTATACCCCTGACTACCTGGCGTCACGGAAGATGAGACAGCAACCAATGCAGGACCCAGGACTGATAATCAGGCCGAATGAGGGCTACTGCAAGCAGTTAACCCAAATGTAATGACTGCAGCAGTGAATACACTTGAACATCTACATTTGTTAAGTGTACACAACTGTACTTTGTGTACACTTACCATAAATGTAGATGTTCAAGTGTATTCAGTGTTGCATTCCTAGATGTTCTTCGTGTTTCACTGTTGCAGTCATTACATTTGGATTATGTGCTTGCAGGTTGCCCTCAGTCGGCCTGATTAACAAAGTCTTGGGTCCTGCGTCGGTTGCTGTCCCTTCTTCCATGACTTGAGGTCATCAGGGGTGTAAAACATGCAGCCGCTGCCATTACATCAGTCTTTGTCATGCGATGTCCGAAGCAGAAGCAGTTCACAAGTGCTTCTTACTTTCTACTTTTATTTACTTTCTACTGGTGGGGTTCTTCCACCAGAACCATGTCTCCTACTTGGAGGCTCCTGACAGGTTAGGGCAAGGAAAAACTGATGTAATGGCGTCGGCTGCCTTACTTTATAATACTAATGACCTAACGTCAGTCCTGAAGCAACAGCAACTGACGCAGAAATACTAAGCCTCTGGTATTCGGGCCGACCGAGGGCTACCCTAGCAGGGATAACCCAAATGTGATGACTGCAACAGTGAATACACTCGAACATCTACATTTATGGTAAGTGTACACAACTGTACTTTTTCCTGATAGTCACCCTGCTGTCACTAAAAAGGCAGATAGAATGTATAAAGTTCCTCAGTCTTGTACACTCTTCCCAAACCTGACACAGCAGTTATAGCTTTAGTTAATCTTTATTGCTGCTTAACATTTGGTCAATTCCAACCTACTCTTTCTGACAAGGATGGGGAAATAGAGAGAATGTTTCTACAACATTGATTTTCAGAATTTTGAATTGTTAGGCTTATATAGGTTCATAGGTTCATACTAGGCTATCTGCCCTAGGGCATTTATAAGCCTAGCCAGAATGTGTTTGGCTTTCGCCACCCATTTTAAATTTATTTTGCTATGCCCTTTTTCGAGGTTAGTATACTGTGCCTCTGTCTAACAGTGACACAGAAGTGATACCCGGGGTAAACCTACGATCTCCCATCCACTCATCAAGATTCCTGTTGAAGAGAGTCAATGAGGGACTCTGCCTAACCTGGACTGGGATTTTATTCCAGAGTGAAGGGAGCCTCTGGGTTATGAATCTGTCCCTCCAGCATGTCCTATTTATTTCAGTGCTGAGGTTCAAGTCTCTCAAGCGTAGCTCGATGGGATTTGGATTTTCTGAGGTGCAGCATGTCCATTAATTCCGGGTTGGACATGGCTTTATACGTCAGGCACAGATCGCCTCTGAACAGGCGGTATGCCATTGAGTAGAGCTGGAGTTTCTTTAACCAGGCAGCATATGGCATCTGTTTGAGCCCTTTGATCCTCTTGGTGAGGTACTTTTGGGGTCTTTCCAGTTGCTGCAGGTGTCTGGTAAGGTACATCCCAAAAGGGGCATTGTACTCAATTATGGGCCTGATGAGGGATGAGTAAAGAGGCACGATGACCTCCCCTGATCTAGATGTGAATCCCTTCATGATTAGGTGGGCTATATAAAATGTTTTTCTAACCACTTTGGCCACGTGGTTGTCAAATGAGAGATTGCTATCAACTTGGGTCCCCAGGTCCCTAATTACTTCTTCTGTACTTAATGGATTACCACCTATGTGGTAATTTGTGGGCACTTTGTTTTGCCAAAGGGGATGACTATACACTTTTTGGCATTTAGCTTGAGGCCATGGCTCTGGCACCAGTTGTCTGTTTCTATGAGGCCCTTTTGGAGGATGCTTGTGTCGGCTGGAGAGTCAATTATGGCACCCAGTTTGCAGTCATCTGCGAACTTGGTCAGCCACAGTCCTTCCGTGTTGGCCTGTACCTCCGAGAAATATATACCGAACAAGAGAGGTCCCAGGACTGAGCCTTGTGGGACACCACCTGTAACTGGTTTGGAGTCTGACATGGGCTCTAGCAATTCTAACCATGTGGGTTCTGTCCTTGAGCCAGTTTGCAATCCATCTAGTGACATAGGGGTTTATATTTAAGCTGGTGAGCTTATCTATAATGCCCGAGTGGGGTATTGTATCGAAGGCTTTTGCGAGGTCCAGGTAGGCTGTGTGGACCACCTTCCCCTCGTCAATGGCCTTGGTGACTGTTTCAAAGAAATCAACCAGGTTTAAGAGGGGGAAGTTTATATGTTAAAGTTTATTCTGATTAATTGTTAAAGGAGGAATATTATTTTATTTTCTGCAGTTTCCTTTTTGTGAGGAAAAATATGCTTATAAATAATTTAAATTTCTTTCATTGTACAGTTCCCTATTCCTTGTTTACAGTGTGTGTGTGTGTGTGTGTGTGTGTGTGTGTGTGTGTGTGTGTGTGTGTGTGTGTGTGTGTGTGTGTGTGTGTGTGTGTTAGTTACTCAGCTGATACTTACTTCCAGGTCTGTAGCCACTTGTACCATTTTCTGGAGATTTGTATGGCTGCATTCTCATTACCTCTTAGATGATGTGAAAAATGAGATTTTAAATGCTCCTTTGGATAGAGATTTAGTTTTTGGTATCTCGGTTGCAGATGACCTTAAAAAGTGTGATGAAGAGGGGAAGTTGTTTCAGGGGCTCTCTAAGACTTTTCAACCCTCCCTTTCCAAATTTCACCCAGTTTTGGCAAAAACAAAATAGACAGTCTCAACAAAATGCAAGTAAACAGAAGTTTGAGAAGAAATGGCGAGGGGATTTCAAAAATAATTAAAGACCCCCCCCCCCAAAAAAAAAAACAAAAAAAAAACAGGACAGTCCAACAAGTCAGAGTGACTATTTAAGTGACTCCCTTCTGACTGAGGCAGCCATGGTTTTCCCTTCTTTCGGAAATGGACAGAGGCAGTTGCCACAAGGTTCCTCATAGAATGGATCTACTCACACAAGATCGGGGTGCTTGACGCACCCTGACATCAGTCCTCTTCGATTGACTGCCTGGATGATAAGGCCTTAATTCCTTTTGGGGATATATTTATTAAGGGCATACAACAGGTCCTAATGGAGGCAAGAAAGCCTGCTACTAGAAAATCACATTTTAGCAAATGGCATAGGTTTTCTTGTTGGTGCCAGCAACATAAAAGACACCTATTCGGGGCTAGTTTTTCTCTGGTTTTACAATATTTGTGAGAGTTATTATCCAGTGGCCTTTCTTATTCTTGTATCAGGGTTCATTTCTCAGCCATTTTAGCATATGTGCCAGTGGATCCTCCTCTTTCATTGCAGTCTTGTGTTGAAATGTTCTTGAAAGGGGTTTTGAGTAGGAGGCCTCCAAGAAAACTGGTGGCCCCTCCTTGGGATGTTTATTTTGTGTTAGACAAGCTAACACTTGAGCCATCTGAACCAGCTAATCTGGATGACGAGATTCTTAACATGGAAGGCAATTTTACTGATTGCTCCGACCGATACAAGAAGGGTATTTGAGTTGAGATAGGTCAGCCCTTTCTCATTTTCATTAGGAACAGTGTATCTTTGAGAACTAATCTTCCCTTTATGCCTAAAGTGGTTTCCAAGTTTACTTTAAGCCAAACTATCCATTTCCCCATTTTCTTTCCTGAACCTGAAAATAAGGGAGAAAGGATACTCCATACCTGAATGTCTGCAGAACACTGATACTATCTTTACAGAACTAACTCTTTCAGATCTTCACATTAATTGTTCATTCCTTGTGAAGGTAAAAAAGGACAACCTATGTTAAAACAGTCTATTTCCAAATGGTTGTCTAAGGCTATTATCTTGTTATACTCACCATAACAAAACTATTCCAGGCATACTCTTGGCCTCATTTATGGCTTTCTAGAAAGGGTTGGATTCTAGAAGTATTCTAGAAGCTGCTACTTGGTCCTCTATACATACTTTTACAAAGCACTTTAATTTTGATTCCTTCTCCAGGTCTTGATCTGGCTTTGCTAGAACCATTCTTCAGGGGTTCCTAGACTCTTCTCCTTCCATCTCCCAAATGTAGTTAGCTAAGGTAATTTACCCATGTAGTCAAGGCTACTGCAGCAGTGATCAGTATGATGAACGTAGTAGAGTTGTATAAGCTGAACTTAACTGTTGCAATATCTGTTCCTCCCCCTTTTTTTTGGTGCGTTTTTTTATGCTAGGGTGTGGGCATTTAACTTTTGTTATTCATAGCATTGTCTTTTTGGGGCTCGGCCTACTCCTGTCTGCTGGCAGGAAAGCTTTGAAAGGCTTCATGCCCAGACTTGTCATTTTAGTCAGCGCAACTCAAGATGCTTGACAGCTTGGCCATTTGGAAAGTAACCTGAAGCTTTGGAAGCTGGCCAGCTATTATATCCTTGGCAGGATATAACCCATATAGCTAATGCTACTTGCAGCAGTGATCATTTGAACATCTAATATTATAGTAAGTTCAACTTGTACAACTATACTTTTCACTTTCTTTGAGAGGACTTTTCAGAAACTTTGCAACAACAATGCCCGTTTTGAAGATGTTCTTCGTGTTTCACTGTTGCAGTCATCACTTGTGGGTTATCCCTGCTGTGGTAGCCCTCGGCTGGCCAAATACCAGAGTCAATGTTTTTGTGCGCCGGCTGCTTTCACCTGTAGTCTGGCGTCAGATTGTCAGTACTGTAAAGCAAGGCAGTCGTCATTGCATCAGTCTTTCTTGCCGTGGAGCCCATAGTAGAAGCAGTTCACAAGAGTGCCGGTTGGTCGCTACCAGAAGTCGTATTTCAACAGAAAATGTCTAAAGGTAAGTACCCCTGCGGGGACCCTTTTTTCTTGCTCTAACCGATGTCCAAAAAAGTTAACAACTGTCTCACCTGTGGAAAGCAGATTCCACACCGAGACTTTCATTCTTACTGCATCACTTGTTTAGGACCAGATCATGATGTCCCTCGTTGCCAGTTCTGTGTCCTCTTTATTGTGAGAACCATTCGCCTTAGACCTCTTTTTGTAGACAATTATTTTTGTATTCCGTCTTCGAATTCCAATATGACATCCTTCAGCCAACAATCCACCGACATTCCGAAAAAACGTAAAGATAGAGACAGGCCACACAAGACTAAGTCTTCCGACGATGCTACCACTAAGCAAGCAGTCACTTCTCCGGAATTCAGTGAGACGCTTTCTCAGCCCCTGATGCTTGACTCGCTTTCTATGTAGGCCTCTGCTGAGACACTTTCGGTGTCCAGTATGCCGCAGAAATCCACTTCGTCTTCCGAGCCTTTGGCTGTCTCTTCCTTGGTTGAGTCTGGAGCAGCGACCTAGGCACCGGCTTCCAAAGAGGCCATTCGGACTACCCATTCTCGACAAAAAGTGTCTTCTCTTCCGACTACCGTTTCTCAGAGACCGACGGATTCTCTTAGGTGTCGAAGCCAGGCCACTCCTAGTAAATCTGCTTCTAGCCACCATCTTGCTACTGCTCCCCCACCCCAAAACGCAAATGCTTGAAATGGCAGAGGATCTCATCTCCCTTATCCAAGGTACTCAAGCCCCCACTCCAAAAAGGAAAAGGGCTCCTTCTCCAGAAATTATGACAGACCAGGAGTCTGAGAAATCTGATTATTCTGCCTTTGAAGAGGAACAACAGCCTTTAACTGTTTATGGGATTCAGATGCAGAGGAATGCATCCCCTCTGGCTCCCCTCCAGAGGACCTCTCCTTTGGGGAAACCCTTCACTCCCTCAGGGAACATTTTCAATGGGAATGTCAGGACTACCCACAGTCAAAGAAATGTCTTAGAGAGTTTCTAGACCTGCCCCAGCACAGACGCCTGGCCATCCCACCTATTCTAGAAGATGTGGATGACGTTTTCCTTGAATCCAGTTTAGCCCCTGATGCCCTGCCTCCTGCCCCAGCTAAACCTGACAGGTACTACAGAGTACCTGATACTCACAAATACCTCTACAGGAACCCTGCTGCAGACCCTGAGGTCATTATACAGGGACCCAAAGGAGCTAATACTAGTTTTGCCAAGAATCCTCTTCCTTCTGACAAAGACTCCAGAGCTCTGGACAGATGGGGTAAGAAAGTATACACCTCTGCAACCTTAGCTATCAGAGCACTCAATTGTCAGTTCCATATGTTAAAATATCAACAACACACTTTGGAACAATTAAAACAGAAGATTGCTCCCTCCCGTGATGGTGCCAACTCAAAAGAGCTGACAGAATTACTGCACTCTGCTTGTCAAGTGGCCAAGCACTCATTACAATGTGGATATGACGCCCTAGAAGCCTCTAGCAGGGCAACAGTGACAGGATCTGTTATTAGAAGACATGCATGGCTGAAGGAACAACCTCTCCCTGATCATGTCAAGTCTAAACTTATTGATGCACCCCTAGATAAGGAATACCTGTTTGGGGAAAAAGCAGAAGAGGTGCTTAAAAAGATGGAAGACAAAGCAAAATCTATGCAAACAGTAAAAGATTTCTTTCAAATTCAACCACCCAGATTCAGCAGGAACTTCCCCTCTAAACACAGGGCCTTTCCGGCACCCAGCAGACAAGGTCAAAGTAAGCCCCACAGGGACAGAACATCTAGACCCCCATCCCAGGGCCAGCAAAGAAGCAAACAATTAACTGCTTCCACCTCTAAGGCAGGGAGATCTAAGCCAAGCTTCTTAGGTAAGCACTCACAATGACTCTCCCTCCCCCTCTGCCCTCCTTTCACTCATCTAAAATTAGGAGGAAGGCTCAATCTCTTCAAGGACAGTTGGGTCTCTATAACCAAGGACCAATGGGTATTAAAAATAATTTCTCAGGGATACAGATTCCCCTTCAGCGAACTCCCAACTCCAAGAGGGTACCCAGACCTCCCCCCAAACCAATGGACAGAGGCGTTAAAACAGGTAAAAATCCTAATATCCCAGGGGGCAGTAGAACCTGTTCCTCCGGATCTAACAGGAAAAGTTTTTTGCTCCAGACTATTCCTTGTCCCAGCAAAAGAGGGCACTTGGCTCCCCATCCTGGATCTATCCAAACTGAACACCTCTTTGGTGGTCCCCTGATTCAAAATGCTAACCTTACAGCAGTTCCTGCCTCTGCTCGCACAAAATGCCTGGCTGGTGACACTAGACCTAAAAGGTGCCTACCGCCACTTCCCCATCCGGAAATTGTGCAGAAAATTCCTGCGCTTTAGAGCAGGCAGTCAGCACTTTCAGTTCTCTGCACTGCCCTTTGGCTCATCTACTACTCCCAGAATATTCACCAAATGCTTGGCCCCAGCTATAGCATTCAGCAGACATTGAAATATACAGATTTACCCTTACCTGGATGACTGCTTCATTCAGGCGAACAGCAAAGAAAAGGTACTCCAGGATCTTCTCTTTGTCAAAAAACTCCTAACTTCCCTAGGGTTCACTATCAACGAGAAAAAAATCAAAGCAAAACCCCACCAGGAAAATTGTTTTCCTGGGAGCTGTGCTAGAGACAGCAACCCTAATGGCCTTCCTGTTGCCAGAAAAGCAGAGTTTCCTGCCTCTCTACTTCACCCAGCTGACTTCCAGAAGTCACCTCACTGCGAGGAAGTTCCTGCATGCCCTGGGGTACAAGGCATCTTGCATCCTTCTCATCCCTCTCGCCAGGCTTCACATGAGAAAGATTCAGTGGTACTTAAAGAACGTTTGGTGTCAGCCCTCTCAGTCCTTAAGAGACCAATCTCCCACTGATCCCTTGCATAAGGGACAAATTTTCTCTGGTAGGCAGAGGCATGTGCCATGAACAAGGGTTTTCCCTTCATCCTCTGCCCTTCTGGCCAGACAATCACCACCGATGGCTCAGACATAGCTTGGGATGCTTACCTAACAGGCAGGTGTACCCAGGGCCTTTGGAATGCCCAGCAACTTCACTTGCACATTGACCAGAAAGAAATGGCAGTGCAAAACACTCTAACTTCCTTTCAACCCCATCTCAGGCCAGGGGTCCTCCTTATAAAACCAGACAACACCACAGTAATGTGGTACATCAACTAGTAGGGGGGCACCCAGTCTTATCCCCTGTGCAGGTTAGCCATGAGTCTGTGGCTTACAGCCACCTCCATGGGCCTACACCTAATTGCCCAGTGCTTACCAGGGATCAACAACACACTGGCAGACCACCTAAGCAGAAACTTAGTGGACCCCCACAAATGGCAGCTCTACAGAGAAATCTTTCTGCAAATAACCCAGGAGTGGGGGACCCCAGAGGTGGACCTCTTTGCCTCACACCTCAACCACCAGCTGCACAACTTTTGCACCAGGGAGTTTCACCTCCTAGCATGGCAGGTGGATGCCTTGTCCTTCCCCTGGAGCTCCCTCTTTGTGTACGCTTGCCCTCCTCTGCCCCTTCTTCCCAAGGTTCTGATCAAAATGAGAGGAGAGACCAAAGGCCATTTTCATTGCTCCAGATTGGCCCAGACAGCATTGGTACCCCTTACTATGCAGTCTGACCTTACAGCCCCCAAGCTGCTTCCCCTAAATCAAACCTCTTGACCAAGGAGAGTGGGAAGATACTGCACCCAGACCTACAGACTCAAATTTTCAGCATGGCTCATGCACTAAAAACTAACAAGAAGTCACTGTTAAGCAAACAGGTTCTGGACAATCATCATCATCATAGGCCAGAAGACCCAGCACAAGAATTTCTTATGCAGGAAAATGGAAAAGATTCTACTCCTGGAAACAATCAAAAGGGGCAGTACCTCCCATTCTTCCATCCCTCTCATCCTGCACTATGTATCAGAGTTGCTCAATAGTGGCTGCTCTTTCTCTTCTATCAAAATCCATGCCCCGGCCATCTCTGCCCATTATGATTCAGACTCACCCCTCTTTTCTCATACTTTGGTTAAGCAGTTCCTCAGAGGGGCTTCTAATATCAGGCCACCCAGAACACCTCCTACTCCACCCTGGGAGCTGAATTATGTGTTAGAAAAACTAACCTTACCTCCTTTCGAACCTGCAACTTCAGCAGAATTGAAATACTTCTCCTGGAAGACTGCCTTCTCAGAACTTCAAGCTCTCATGCCTGTCGAGCCCTTCATAATTTTCCATGCAGACAGAGTCTCCCTGAGGACTAATTCCTCCTTTATGCCCAAGGTGGTATCTGATGTGACCTTTAACCAGGCCATACACTATCCCACCTTCTTTCCCAACCCTCAAAACAAGGGGGAAGGAATTCTGCACTCACTAAATGTGCACAGACAACTCTGATACTATCTGGACCGCACTAAGCCATTCAGAAAAACTGACCAGCTTCTTGTAAGCTTTGCCCCAGGGGCAGAGGGGAAGCCCATCTCCAAATAAATCATTTCCAAATGGATTTCACACTGTATCCAGTTTTGATACAGACTACATGGGAAACCCATCCCTAGGTCAATCCGTACCCACTCCACTAGGGCAACCTCCACTTCTACTGCCTTCCTCAGAGGAGTTGCTTCCAGGGACATATTGGAAGTGGCCACCTGGACCTCTGTCCATACCTTTACAAAGCATTGCCACCCACCTCTCTTTTTGAAGTCTAGAGCAGGGTTTGTCTCTGCAGTTCTCCAGGGCCTTTTGACCCATACCTAGGACTCTCTTTCCTTCCACCCTTTACCTCAACTTTGGGAATCCTCCCATGGGTGATGACTGCAACAGTGAAACAAGAAGGACATAGTACAGTTGTGTACATTTACCATAAATGTAGATGTTCAAGTGTATTCACTGTTAGTCTTGGTTTCCCTCCCTCCATCCCCCTTTTCACATCTTCCCCTAGGGGGACACATGCTTCCCAGGGTGGCTCTTCTCCACCAGGACCACTTCTCTGGTTTCCCTTGTGCTTCTGACGAGTTAGAGTAAGAAAAACTGATGTAATGATTTTGGCTGCCTTGCTTTATAGCACTGACGACCTGACCTCAGACTACAGGCGGCAGCAGCTGGCGCACAAAAGCATTGACTCTGGTATTCGCACCAGCCAAGGGCTACCACAGCAGGGATAACCCACAGGTGATGACTGCACCCGTGAGTACACCCGAACATCTACATTTATAGTAAGTGTACACAACTGTACTTTCTTGGGATGCTGTATTGGTAGTTGAACTTTTGGAGAATGGATGAAGATGCAGGAGATGAAAGCCATCAAGTGCTCCCCCCTCCACCCATTCCTTGGTGGGAAATCTAAATTTGTATGTGCACATTTCTGCTACAGACAGCATTAAATACAGTTGTTTTTGTTAATGTAAAGTTATTTGCTAGCATGTTCTTAATTGCATGTTTTTTGTTGCAGTTATACCTGCAGTGATACCGGGGATACCACCACCTATACCCCCTATGATGACACCCATGATACCAGGGTAAGTATTTTTTTTTTGTTTTTCCTTTTTGTTAAAAAAAATGTAGCCTGCATTCAAATACTAGTTAGATCATTGTCACATAGACCCAATTCCCCTCATCTGTGTTTCACATTGAATAGTTGGTACTAGAATATACATATAAATTGTTGAAAATGTGCATTGTGCACAGCTAAAGCTCTAGGATAGGTATCATGTATATCTACTAATTTCTGATCTGTTTACCATCTTATGTGGTCTTTTGTTGCTTGGGGCACTGGCACGTAATATGTAGAATGAGAGAGTCTTTCTACAAGCAGAGAACAAACCCCAGTGTATATGTATAGTCTTGTTTATATGACGAAGTCTCAGCTGTCTTCTCTCTGAAGGAAAGATTGGGAGACAGCTAAGCTCAAAATGAAAAGTCAATTATTTTTCTCAGATTCCTGTATGATCAGTTGAACATGAACCCCAATCCCCCCTCAGAAAATAAGTGCCTGATCACAAGTACTCAAAAAACACAACAATCCATAAAAATCAAACTTTACATCCATACAGTGTATCAAACTGTATCAAACTAATTCCACAGGTGCAGAAGAAAAAAACAGCAAACATCTTATCACTTTGAACATGCTATACAAACTACTAAATGTAGGAATATGGGAAAGTTAATGACAAAGTACACATCACTGACTGGTAAAGTAAAATTTTTCTCCTCGTATTGTAATCTTTATTGTAATACTAATGTCCCTGTTTCACATGTGGTCATTTATTTTCTAATTTGTTTTTCTTTTACCCAAAAATGGCCTTATAGGTGGTGCTGTTTTGACAAGATTCCATTTGTCCTTTTCACCTCCTTGATTCAACATTTTTTTTAAACACCTTTGTTAACTTCACAGGAGGCATGAGTGCACATCTAGTTATAAAAGAGAAAACAAACCATTGTAAAGTTTTATTTTTTCATGCATCGTACATATAAGATTTCAGTCCTAGTTATTCAATTTAACATTACATAGATTCTTCAAATCCTACCTTCCCTAAACTGTCACTCCTGAACAGTGTTCTGCATATATTGTTCCCACAGATTCCAGTTTATATGTAGCTTGCGCCTTCTCTTTTCTAAAAATCCCACCTGCAATTCTTTTATCTCCTTTACAACAGTATTGTAGTACTAATGTCCCTCTTTCACATGTGGTTATTTATTTTCTAATTTGTTTTTCTTTTACCCAAAAATGGGTAAGAATTACAGGCAAAAACAAAAGGTCTATGGATGACGACGTTTGCTAATGACTGCAAACTGGGAACAGTCATTGAGTCCCTAAATGTCAGCATTCTCCAAGAAGGACTTAACACAAAACAGTGATTAGTGCCAAAGTCATGGTCTCAGTGCAAAAAAATACATTATTGTCTCTCTCTCTTAATTTCTCCAAGTCTTTTGCGTTTCTAATACCATGACTGGAATGGACCCTATTCCTAAGTCAAAGTATGATTAAAGTTCATGAAATTAGTACTGTTTCATTAGCACCTGCAGTGTGCCCAATAATAACTCCCCTCCCAATTCTTATGGAGTTAACATGCATCTGTAACTTATCTAAATACGATTGTCGATTCTTTTTTATAAGACCTGTTCCTCCTACTACTACTGGAACTATTTCAGTATTTTTCTTCCAGATTGCTGTTTCTGTCTGCAAATCCTGATATTTTATGACTTTGTGTCTCTCTGTACGCAAGACATTGTAGTCACTAGGTATAGCGATTTTAGTGATCAGCGTTTCTTTTGTCCTCTTTTCATGGACCACTATATCTGGTTTTCTCGCATTTGTCTTTTGAACTGTTGGTAATGGGTGATCCCATGTGATGTAGACTTCATCATTTTCTATGATGCTTTGTGGCTCATGTTTCCAGTGTTTTTTACAGCTACTTCAGTATTATATTTATGCCTTTCAGTATACAGTCCTTCCATTATCATCCCATTTGGCAAAGGCGATGTCCCTGCAGATTACCATATTAATAGAAACACCCTAAATTCTAAATTAGTGGCTTGAGATTTGGGCAGACAGGTTGACAGCAACCTTACTTGGTAAGGAAGGTCTTCTACGTTGCTCACCTCATAAGCAAGGGCATAGTTTCCAGAACAAAAGAAGTTATAAACCTCCTGTACTCTTCCCTCATCAGGCCAGTAATAGAGTACAATGCTCCCTTTGGTCTGTACCTAAACAGGCATCTTCAACAACTGGAGAGACCGCAAAGGTTCCTCGTAAAGAAAGATCTGATATTGTTAAACCTTGTTCATTCCTTACGTGTGGGTATCGGTTCCAACCTCGGAACCAAGCCGGCCATCTTCCAAGCTTGCGTCAGCTACAACCTCTCAAGCTAAAACTCTTACCCAGAATTCCCCTCTCCCTGTTACCTCAGATTTCGATTGCCGTGTCAAGCTACTTCTCTTGAGCTAAGTACAATATATTTTTTGTCATACTAGTCTAAAACAACTTTTTCCTCCCAGAAAAGTTACTAGATTGTTTTCTCTTACCTTATCGCATTTAGCGACTATCCCTGCTTGAATCTTTTCAATCCCCTTCATCCTATTTACCGCGAGGTATTTTCTTCTTTACCATCGTTGGTAAACCCCTTTTCCTCCTTACCTTCGGCTATTTCTTGTACCATTGCTGGTATTCTTTCTGATTTTCCTGCTTTCCTAACATGGCAGATAAAAAATGTAGTCCAGGATTTAAGAGATGTTCAGATTGTGGCCATAAATTACCTACTTCAGATGCACATTCCCTGTGTGTCTATTGCTTGGGTGTGCCTCATTTATCAGTTGACCCGCCCTGTGGAATTTGTAAGAATTTTTCTAACAGGACGTTGATTGAGAGGAAAAATAAATTGTTATTGAAGGGGCTGTTTAAATCTCCTTTTTCAGAGGCTATTTCTGGGTCAGAGGCTTCAACCCCTCCAAGATCCCATAAGAAAAAGACTGATGAGCAAACAAAGGCCAAGTCTCTTCCTTCGTCCCCTGCTGGGGACTCCCACCAACCGAGACCCAAGAAGGCTAAGCTTTCCACTTCGGATCTGACTTTTTCGGCTCCAGTGCTTTCGGTGCCTAGACCTTCGGCACTGAGGCCATCGGTGCCATCTGTGAATTCGCCACCGACTACCGTGCCCTTTATTGTATCGGTACCGAGGGGCTCCTCGGTTCAGACTTCTCCACCGGCACCGACTATCCAGTCAATGCAGACTGTTACCACATCGGCTCCGACAGCTTACCCAGAACCGACAACTCAGTTATTGACACAAATTTTTTCGGTTCCAGCCTCAGCGCCGACAACCACTTCGGTACCGACCTTATCGTCGGTGCAGACCATGACTTCGGCACCGATGATTTCCTCGGTGCAGACACCTGTATTTCAGTCCCTTGTGGCCCCGTTGTTTTCAGTGCAGACTGGTGAGCTTGCCCCATCTTTGGGTAGACCTGACTCTCCCTCAGCCGTGTCCGTGAAATCCACTAGAAGCCTTTCTGAATACGACGTGTTGCATCTTGTGGATCAAGTGCTCTTGGCCAGAGGTATCCAGCCCCCCAGGACTTATCCTTCCTTGAGAGGTGATCACCCTTTGTCAAAGACCCCTACTTATTCTCCTTCATTGCCTTTGAAGCCCATTGATATAGCACAGTCTTCCCCCTCTACAGTTCCCTTTATGGACCTCACTAAGGAACCGCAGTTGCCTTTGTGGCAGGAAAGTTTTGCTACGACCCAGGAAGTCAACTGTTGCGTACGTAATTTGGTGTTTCACAGCCATCCAGGGACTCAGAGTCGACAGGTTGAGCCACTTAGGGGAGGGGTGACCCCTGTCCTGGACACTCACCCCTCTTCAGATGGACCAGCCTTCCAACTGATGGAGAAGGCTTTGGTGTCGTTTGGCGATACTGTGCTGTCAATCTCCCCGCCCTCCTCTGGACCGCAATGTACACAAGTCGCTGCTAGCGGACACCGGGGGCTAGGGCCTCAGGATATACTCTCACTGGAAACCCCTTTTGCGTTATCTTTCCTAGCTTCTCCCTTTGAGGAAGTTCATTGAAAAAGCTCATGCAAGAGGAAGCACATGGACTCCACAGAGGAGCCCCTTACTGAAGACACAGACTTTGATAATAGGGAAGGGTCCCCTCGGTCACCCTCTGAGGTATCCTTTGGTGATATCCTTGAAATACTTAAACAGAGAGGTGACTGGCAGCCATCTAACCCGTCCTCTGAAGAGTCTGTGTTCCTGCAGGCCTTTCGTGCCCACCCCCCTACCTCCTGGGTTACGCCACCTGCCGACGAACTGGTCCAGCTCGTCGTCACTGTGCGTGGAAGGCTCCTGACACTGTTGAGGCCATTCCCTGGAGGCCAGATAAAATTTTGCCCCCTCCTGCTACTGACCCCCATTGGTCTAAAGGTCTTCCTGTAGATGCTCTGGTGGTGGTGGCCACAACCAAGAAGGACCTGACAGAAGAAGAAAGCCACACTGTCCATCTGCCCAACAAAGAGTCCCCGGCTCTGAACAGAATAGGGAAGCGTACTTTTGCATCAGCGACCTTTGCAATCAGGTCCCTGAATTATATGGCACACTTTACCAGGCTTCAAAGGGATTTAATTTCTGAGCTCTCTGAAACTTTGGCTGGTGCAGTGTCTGATGAGGTCCATGACAAAGTGGCCTCTCAGCTGGCCACCATTGAATCGATATCTAACTCCTCCATGCGACTGATATCTCACGCATCAGAAGGAGCAGCTAGAGTGGCGAGTTCAGGCATTGTTCTGAGACGATACGCCTGGATGCACTTATGTAATTTCGCGGAAACCTTCAAGGTTTTCTTTCTCAACGCTCCCATCGAAGCCTCTTCATTGTTTGGACCCAAGGTTAAAAACACACTGGTCAGATGTGAACAGGACAGTAAGACACTTTCTGGAGTGGGTGTCCATTATTCTTCCCCTCAACGTGCTTTCTCCAGAAACCAGAAGAGTGGGAAGATATGGTACAAAAAGTCTCAGGGTTCTTTCCGTGACACACAGGCCGAGTTCTCTCCTAGAGGCAGAGGGGGAAACTCACAGGGAAGACACCCTTTTCGGGGTAGAGGGGGTCCACGTAACCAGGGTTCCAGGGACTCTTTTCCTGGCCAATCCTACCAGCGCTCCTGAAGAGCGGCCCAACTCCTTTCCTCTGGAGGTGGTTGGGGGTAGTTTCTCCTTGTACCCTTCTGCCTGGCTAACCATCATCACCGACTCTTGGGTACAAAGGATAATAACCAGAGGTTACCATATTCCCTTCGATCTTTGTCCTGCCCCCCCAACAAACTTACCTGACATTCCACCCAGTCAAAGGGAAGAAGCAGCATTAGAGATATCAAAGCTGCTAAGAAAGAGTCATCCAAATAGTCCCTCCAGACCAGATAGGATCCGGATTCTACTCAAGACTATTTTTGGTGCCAAAGAAAACCAGGGACTGGAGACCAATTTTGGATCTCAGTGTATTGAACAAGTTTGTAAGAGTACAAAAATTCTGGATGGTCACAATACAGTCTATCCTCCCGCTTTTGGAAAAAGCCGATTGGATGTGCTCGATAGATGTTAAGTTGTCTATCTCGCCTTCATTCTTGCTGGATGGGTTCGGAGCCGACCTCGGCTCCGACTCGGCCACTCTAAAAGCTCGAGAGTTGGTTCCACCGGCTCGAGGCTCCCCTTATATCCCACAATGCTAGGCGAGAGTTACCTCAGATCTCGTTTGCCGCTGCAGCTTCGAGGTTGGTTGCTTCTACCGGTTCCTGGTGAGTGTTAGCTTTTTCTTCAAAAAAGTTACTCTTTTTTTCCCCTTTTTAACTTATTTCTTCCTAGATTAGTGTAGGACATTGAGACTTTTTCCCCGACCCTATATTTCCCCGTTTTCTTACTAAAAGAACCGTTGGTTCTTCCTTTGGGCCTTTGGCCTTCCCTTCCCTAGGGAGTGCTTGTGTAGTTGCTTTAACTTTTTGTACTTAAGTATTAGTATTTTTGGCTAAAATTGTTATTTTTTAGTATTACTAATTTTTGCTGACAGGGTATAACTGTGTGTTTGGGTGTGTGTTAGTGTACACCTGTCAGTTAGGGAAATGTCAAAAGAAGCAAAGGTCTCCGGATTCAAGAAGTGTGATGCGTGCTGTCAGAAAATGTCTCTGACAGACGCTCACACTTCTTGTGTCTATTGTCTGGGGCCTTTGCACCTGCAGGACTCCTGTGCTGTGTGCCATGGCTTCAGCCCCAGGGTCCTGCAGGAAAGAAAAACAAGTTGATTCTGAGAGGCTTGTTGAAGCCAGAGGATTCCCTGTCAGTTTCAACAGGGAAGCCCTCTAAGGCATCGAGGTCTTCGGCTCCGGCTTCTGAGCCGAGACCTCAGGTTGTTCAACCTTTGCCTTTATCGGCTCCGGCTGGAGCCGATAAGACTCAGTCCACAGTTTCTGTGGCTTCCTCGGCTCCGAGCGGAGCCGAGGTTATCGAGGTACCCGTGTCGGCTCCGACAAGATCTTCGGAGCCGACAACCAGAAAGAGGTCTAGGTCACCTTCTCTTGGCTCCGTTCATTCGGCTCCAGGATCTCCCCTGCTGTCTGAACGGAGCCAAGGTCTCATTCCTCTAGGTCATCGAGGCTTTCCGATCATGACCTTCAGAGGGTGGTGAGTCGACTACTTAAGTCCGAGGCACTAGCCCAGATGCTTCAGAGCCCGACTCATCAGTCGGTGCCTGCCCCGTCCATCAACTCTTTCCTCCTTGACTCTTTTGAGTTCGAGCCGGGTCGTGTCGGAAACGAGACTATGGTCACTTCGGAGCCGAGACAATTGTCTTCGGCTCCGTCGTCGGCTCCGTTTTCTTCCTTGGAGGAATCTCGGCGCCGGACTTCCCTCGTCGGCTCCGAGGGGGTGAGTGGCATCGGACCCTTGTCCGACCCCCTCTCCTCTCGGTGCTTGGCGCTGGTGAGTTCGGCTCCGACATCGACCTCGAGCCATCACTGTCGGTGCCGAGGGGTCCTTAGCTCCTCGGAGCGGGACCTCTGGCTCTGCCTGACAGGGGTGCATTCGAGGTCATGCGGAGTGTGTTAGAGCCTGGCTCTACTCCACAGTCGGCTCCGTCAGCCCCTCCCTCTATGCTGCCTCAGGGTAAGTCGACTCACTCCCTCATCCCGGACCGCAGAGAGCCAGCTCCTCAGGAGCCCCTTTGGGATTTCATCCTCTTCCGAGGCCTCTCCTGATTTGGCAGAAGAGCCTCCTCGGAAGAGGAAGTGCAAGAGGAAGCACATTGACTCACCTGAGTCTATCACGTCAGACACAGATCTGGATGATTCTGAGGGTTCCCCGTTCCCCTTCTGAAGATGTCTCATTTGCAGACATTCTGGAGATCCTGAAACAGAGGGAAATTGGACAGCCCTCAACCCTTCCCAGGACGAATCTGTGTATCTTGAGGCGTTTGGCTCTCGTCCTACCACCTCCTGGGTGTCCCCCTTGACCCCCTCATGCAGGTGGTTGCTAAGAAGGCATGGACGGCTCCTGATTCAGTGGACCCCACTCCCAGGAGACCCTCCAAATTCATCACAGCTCCATCAGACAAGCAATTTTTATCAAAAGGAGTTTCTGTGGATGCTATGGTGGTAGCTGTCGCCACAAAGAAGGAACTGGCTGATCC
Organism: Protopterus annectens; assembly: GCF_019279795.1. Classification (NCBI taxonomy): domain Eukaryota; kingdom Metazoa; phylum Chordata; order Ceratodontiformes; family Protopteridae; genus Protopterus; species Protopterus annectens. Next base: position 1,691,850,403 of record NC_056725.1, on the reverse strand, counting down.
TTCAGTGCCTGTCCATCCACCTAACAAGGAATCTAGGTCCATGGATAGGTACGGGAAGCGGATGTTCTCCTCAGCGACATTTACCATGCGTTCGCTGAATTACCTGTGCCATTTCACTCGTCTTCAAAGGGACTTGATCAAGGAAGCGAGTGAAATGCTTAAGGACCCTACAGCTGCGGGTTTCCAAGAGAAAATGAACACGCAGCTGGCTACCCTTAATTCCATATCCAACTCCTCCATGCGCCTCCTCTCTTATGCGGCCGATGGAGTGAGCAGAGCCGCAGGGACAGGGGTAGCCTTATGTAGGCACGCCTGGATGCGGCTATGCAACTTTGCGGAACCTTTCAAGACGTCTTTCACGAACTCCCCTTTTGATGGATCATCTCTCTTTGGTCCTCAAGTGAAAGAAACCCTGACTAGGTGCGAGACTGATGGCAAGACCCTTTCTGCCGTCGGAGTCCATTTTTCGACTCCTTCTAGGCCTTACCCCAAAGGCCAGAAGGGTGGGAAGATGTGGTTCCGTAAACAATCTCAAGGGACTTCGCCTGACGCACAGAGTCGTTTTCCTACCAAAGGCAGAGGTGGGAATAACAATGGCAGACGTCGCCCTAGGGGCAGGGGGGGTCCGCAGAACCAGGGCAATCGGGAAGCCTTTCCTGACAAGCCCTTTCAGCATCCCTGAGGTTTTGCCCGACTGCCCATCTTCGGAGGCAGTCGGGGGAAGATTGTCACTGTACCCAGAAGCCTGGCTATCCCTGACTCAAGACAAATGGGTACAGTCCGTCATTTCCGAAGGCTATTCTATCCCTTTTCTTCGTTTTCCAAATCAGTCAAAAAAATCCCTTCCAGATGTTCCACCCGCTCAAAGGGATATAGCAGCTTTGGAAATTTCAAAACTGCTTGCAAAAGAGCAATTCAGTCAGTGCCAGCAGACCAACAAGGATCCGGAATCTACTCAAGGTTCTTTTTAGTTCCAAAGAAAACAGGGGACTGGAGACCGATTTTGGATCTCAGTGTCTTGAACAAATCAGTCAAGAAAACAAGATTTCGGATGGTCACGCTGCAATCCATTCTTCCCCTTTTGGGCAAAGGAAACTGGATGTGCTCTATAGACCTTCGGGATGCGTACTATCACATAAAATGAACAGACGCTCCAGAAGATTCCTCCGCTTCAGGCTGGGAACCAGTCATTTTCAGTTCAGGGCCCTGCCCTTTGGTCTCACCACTGCCCCCCGGGTGTTTACCAAATGCATGGCAGTGGTAGCTTCTCACCTGAGACGACAAGGATTCCAGGTGTTTCCATATTTGGACGACTGGCTTCTCACAGCTCCCACCAAGCATCTCCTTTTGATGGCCAGAGATTATACTTTTCGCGCTTGTCAAAAACTGGGTATTTCAATAAATTGCGAAAAGTCTGTTTTGTCGCCTTGTCGTACTATTACCTACATAGGCGCAAATTTAGATACTATAAACATGTCTGCAACGCTAATGAACCAAAGGATATCAGACATTCACAAATTGGTGTAACTTCTTCTCAACAACAACAGAGCCAAAGCCAGGTTAGTTCTAAAGGTGTTGGGAATCATGGCAGCCATACCTCTCCTCCCATTGGCCAGATACCACATGCGGATCCTTCAGTGGATGCTTTTTTCTCAATGGTCATACCAGGAACTTCCAATGTCTCACACCATTATGATCACGCAAGCGTGCAAAAAGCATCTCATGTGGTGGATGTCTTCCCCCCAGCTCCTGGCGGGAAGACCATTTGTTCCACCTCCTCCGGTTGCTACTCTGACAACGGATGCCTCCCTGATCGGGTGGGGGCATTATCAGGGCAGGACAGTCCAGGGCACATGGCAACCAAACGAATGCCACTTGCACATAAATGTTCTGGAGATGAGAGCAGTGCTTTTAGCGTTGCAAGCCCTTCAAGACTCTCTTCCCTTAGGAACGATTGCAATCCAGACAGACAACATGTCTGTAGTGTGGTACATCAACAAACAAGGCGGAACCAGATCATACCCCCTGTGTCGAGAAGCACTCTTAGACTGTGGCAATGGGCGATTTCTTCTCAGCGTTTTCTGATAGCAACGCACATCCCCGGGAAGTCCAATCACATTGCGGACAAGTTGAGCAGAGCTATACTCATGCCTCACGAGTGGTCTCTGAAAGACTCTGTAGTGAGAGAGATATTTCTCAAGTGGGGTCAGCCTTGCTGCGATCTTTTTGCTACTCCCCAAAACAGCAAGTGCAGAGAATTCTTCACTCTATTCCCTTTACCAGGCCAACCCAGCAGGGACGCTCTAGTCCAAGTTTGGCCCCGGGGACTTCTGTATGCATTTCCTCCTTTCCCTCTGATCTCTCAAGTAATACAGAAAGCTATCGCTCAGAAGGCCTCTTTGATCCTCATTGCTCCTTACTGGCCTCGACAAGTGTGGTTCCCCTTTCTACATCGTTTTCTCTTGGAGCGACCGTGGAGTCTGGACCTAGTTCCAGACCTTTTGATCCACCAATCGGGTCAGTTTCATCGCTCCCTCCCTTCTCTGAACCTCACTGCTTGGTTCCTCCAGTTCCAACCGTAGCCAGGCTTCCTCATTTATCTCACTCGGTTAGAGATATATTGATAGCTTCCCATAAATCTTCCACTCGAAAGATTTATTTGAGTAAGTGGAAACGCTTCTCATATTGGGCACAAGGAAAGGACATAGATCCTTTCACCGCTTCCATCCAACTAGTCCTTGATTTTCTAGCTGAACTCTTCCATGCAGGTTCATCTCCATCTACTCTTAAGGTTCAATTGGCAGCTATTTCTAATTTTCATGTGGGCATTTCTGAATCTGCCCTAATGTCCCACAAACTTTGCAAAGCCTTTTTGAAAGGAGTTTTTCTTCTCAGACCTCCTATAAGAAATCCTCCTTCTCCTTGGGACCTAAATTTAGTTCTTGCTTCTTTGATTCTTCCCCTTTCGAACCTGCAGCTTCATGTTCCTTGAAATTATTATCATGGAAAACTCTCTTTCCGGTGGCTATCACATCAGCTAGAAGAATTTCAGAACTTCAAGCACTCAGTTGTCGTTCTCCTTATCTTCTGTTCCATAAGGACAGAGTTTCCTTACGAACTAACCCGTCCTTTTTGCCTAAGGTGGTTTCAACATCAAATCTAAACCAAAGCATTGACCTCCCTGTCTTTTTCCCAGAGTATTCAAATAGGTCTGAACAAAAATTACACTGCCTGGATGTTCATCGTCAATTAAGGTACTATTTGGGCAGGACGAAACAATTCAGAAAATCTGATCAGCTGTTTGTCTCCTATGCGGAAAGCAGAAAGGGACTTCCAGTTTCAAAGGTATCATTATCCAGATGGCTAACATCTCTGATTACCCTTGTTTATGAGATTAGACACCAAAAACTGCCTAATAAACCTAAAGCCCATTCCACCAGAGCTTTGGCTACTTCTCTAGCCTTCCAAGACAGACTGCCTATTGACACCATTTGTGCAGCGGCTACTTGGGCTACTCCTCACACTTTTATTTCCCATTATAAGTTGGATTTAGCTTCTAGGCATAGAGCTAATTTTGGTTCCACGGTTCTCAGGAGTCTGTTCCGTTAGGCCACCCGGGACAAGGTGCTAGGGACGGTCCCATCCAGCAAGAATGAAGGCGAGATAGACAACTTAACATATAGAAGTTATGTTCTTACCATAACGTTCCATGTTAGTTGTCTTCTTCTCGCCTTCTTCTTGCCCCACCCTCCTTCCCCTGGCCTGGACAGACCTAGAGGAGTTGTGATCGTGACCTCTCTTTCTACCACCTCTTTCTTAGTCATATGCTATTATGCATATTTCTTGGTTCAGGATGTAGGTCACCCTTCTTTCTTCCTGTTGTTAGAGGTGGATTCTGTTTTACAGTTATACTGTTATTGTTATAAGCTGGGGTTAGCTTACAAACGAGATCTGAGGTAACTCTCGCCTAGCATTGTGGGATATAAGGGGAGCCTCGAGCCGGTGGAACCAACTCTCGAGCTTTTAGAGTGGCCGAGTCGGAGCCGAGGTCGGCTCCGAACCCATCCAGCAAGAAGAAGGCGAGAAGAAGACAACTAACATGGAACGTTATGGTAAGAACATAACTTCTATTTTTTCAAGATGCGTACTACCACATAAAAGTGGACAGGCCATCAAGAAGATTTCTGCACTTCCATATGGGAGCCAGTCACTGCCAGTTCAGATTACTGCCCTGCGGACTCTCTACAGCCCCCAGAGTGTTCACAAAGTGCATGGCAGTCGTCACAGCTCACTTGAGACTACAAGTATTCCAGGTGTTTCCATACCTAGACGACTGGCTCATCTCGCCCCCACCAGACATCTATTGGAAGAAGCCCTGGCATACTCTCTCCTCGCTGCAGAAAGGTTATGCATAACCATAAACTGGCAAAAAATCCAGTCTCACCCCATCTCAGTCCACAGAATTCCTAGGGGTCACCTTGGGTACAAAGAATTGCAGAGCATCCATTCCAGAGCACAGAATTCTGAGGATAAAGCAACAACTGATCCCAATCCTTTCAAGGGAGAAATCCACAGCTCACTTTGTCCTACAGCTGTTGGGTTCTATGGCAGCCTCCATCACCATTGTCCCCCTGGCTAGGTTTCACATGAGGCTTCTACAGTGGCTACTGCTCACCCAGTGGTATCCCTTTCAGTATCCTCTTTCAGCCAAGATTCGAGTAACTCACAGGTGCAAACAGGATTTAAATTGGTGGATGACCCGCAACCCGTCACAATGGTCTCGCCCCTTCTCCCTAGCAACCCAAGGCAACAGTGACCACGAACGCCTCCCTGATGGGGTGGGGGGGCTATGTCAGGGACAGACAGTGCAAGGTACTTGGTCCGAATTGGAGGCCCAACTGCATATAAATGTTCTAGAGCTGAGGGTGGTAATTCTGGTGTTGCAAGCATTCCATCCCCTGCTGCCGTCTGGAACTATTGCGATACAATTAGACAACATGGCAGTGGTCTGGTACATCGACAAACAGGGTGGAACCAAATCTTACCCAGTCTGTCAAGAGGCCATGAGGATATGGCAATGGGCAATGGCTACCAACTGTTTTCTTCTAGAAATGCACATTCCCTGGAGTTCCAACATGATAGCAGACAGACTCAGCAGGTGCATTCTACACCCTCATGAGTGGTCCCTGAATCCCTTGATAGCGGCGGAGATCTTCCACCGCTGGGGCCTTCCTTGCTGCGACCTCTTTGCATCCCCTACCAACTACAAATGCAGCAACTACTTCGCCCTGATTCCCCCTCCGGGACAGTCACCCAGGGATGCTGTAGTCCACAATTGGCCCTCGGGTCTTTTTTATGCATTTCCACCTCTCCCCCTCATTCCCCAGTTTCTGAAAAAAAGCCTGCCAGTTGAATATCAAGGTGATCCTCATATCACCATATTGACCTTGTCAGATTTGCTTCCCCTTCCTTTGGCCTCACCTGCTAGATCAGCCATGGATTCTCCATCCAACCCTGGGGTTGATCTCCCATCCGCAGAATCTGATTCATCCCAACTTGGACAGCCTGAAGTTCACAGCTTGGCTCCTCCAATTCCCTTGATTGCCTGGCAGAATGATCTTTCTTTGCCAGTAGGAGACATTCTTATTGCATCTCATAAGTCTTCCACTAGAATTACTTATCTAAGCAAGTGGAAAAGATTTGCCTTTTGGCTGAAAGAAAAGCTAGTAGATCCCTTTTCAGCACCAGTGTCGATAATACTGGAGTATCTAGCCGACTTTTTTCAATCGGGGTCTATCAGCCTCTACCAATAGAGTTCATTTGGCTGCAATATCTAATTTCCATGAGGGTGTCCAAAACTCCTCTCTTATGTCACACAAATTATGCAAGACCTTCATAAAAGGTGTGAATCATCTAAAGCCCCCTTTTAGAGAACCTATTTAACCATGGGAGCTGTCATTAGTTCTACAAGCTTTGAGAATGCCACCTTTCGAACCAGCTTCTTCTTGCAACCTCATATACTTGTCATGGAAAACCTTGTTTTTGGTCGCCATTACTTCTGCCAGACATATCTCTGTGCTTCAAGCCTTATGCATCAAGAGTCCTTACTTGATTTTTCATAGAGATAGAGTGTCATTGAGAACTAATCCTTCCTTTCTGCCAAAAGTGATCTCTGAAATGTCCATTAATCAAACCATTGAATTGCCAGTTTTCTTTCCCAACTATTCAAGCAAAGGACAGTATTGCCTACATACCCTAGATATTCACAGGCAAATTGTTTCTTCTTGAACTTTCATAAATGTTGTTGTGTCTTTCGGCTTTTCCCGGTTAGGGGTCGCCACAGCGGAACTCCGGTCCGCTAATGATTGGCAGTAGATTTTTACGTGCCGAGTTGCCAGCTCTGACGCACAACCTTCAACGAAGGTACGCCCATTCACGCATGTCTTCGCACAGAAGACGCTGTAGCTGAGAATCGAACAGGACAACGTCATACTATGAGGCGACAATGCTACCACAGCACCACCACCGCAGTAGTATGTTCCCACCTATGACCTAGATAATAAATTATGGGGCCTAAATAATGGTGGGTAGGACTGGGGCAAAAAGTTTAGAAATGTTGCCAGATGAGATTAATAGCCACCAGTTATTTTTGGCCTATTCTGGACCTAGATTAGGATGTGCTGTTGCTAAGGTCACATTGGCTAGATGGTTAAAAGACTGTGTGACCTCCATTTATACACAACGTAATATTCCACTGCCTACTACCGTAAAGGCTCATTCGACAAGGTAGGTGGCAACTTCTGCTGCCTTCCATGCCAGAGCTTCTTTACATGACATCTGCGCAGCTGCAACTTGGGCTACGCCTCATACCTTCATCAATCATTACAAATTGGATTTGGCCTCCAGGGAAGAGCATCTTTTGGTTCTATGGTGCTCAGGAATGTCCTTCCATGTGAGCCTCCCAGGAATAGAGGTAGCTGGGGACTCTGTACCACACGTAAGGAATGAACGAGAATTAACAATATCAGATAAAGAAGTTATGTCTTACCATAACGTTCCATCTGTATTGTTGATCCTAGTTCAGTCATTACGACCCTCCCTCCTTCCCCCTCCTGTGGCTTCTAGTGGATCTCACCATCCGGTTCTTTTAGGTCATTTGACCAGAGGTAGCCTCTACCTTCTTTTGACTTGCAAACTCAATCTGAGGTAACAGGGAGAGGGGAATTCTGGGTAAGAGTTTTAGCTCGAGAGTTTGTAGCTGACGTGAGCTTGGAAGATGGCCGGCTCAGTTCCGAGGTCGGAACCGATACCCACACGTAATGATTGAACGCTGATCAACAATACAGATGGAACGTTATGGTAAGACATAACTTCTTTTTCAGGGTCATCAGCACATGCTTTACATGGACAGACTGAAATCACTGTCAGTATAGGATCATAGGAAGTTACTAGGCTGTTGGCCCTGAGGCCCTTGTAAGCCTAGCTAAGAGTTTAGCCCATGCATAGACAAATCGGCACCCGATGCCCCTGTCCAGCAGGGGCACGGGTGGAATCCCAGGGATGTATTTTCTGTTTCCCATCCAGTTATTCAGGTTGCGATTAAAAAGGAGTAAAGAGGTACTCTGCTTAACGTGGAGAGGGAGTGTATTCCATAGATTGGGGGGGGGGGGTCTCTGGGACACAAATCTGTCCTGCCAACAAGTCCTATTGATGTCACAGACCAGGTTGAGGCTGCATATGCGGGTTACTCGAGTGGAGCTTAACCTGTGGATATGCAGCAGTCTCATCAAGGCAGGGTTTGAGATCACCTTGTATGCCAGACAGAGGTCACCTCTGAGGAGTCTGTATGAAACAGAGTAGAGGGATAAGGCTTTTAGCATGTGTGTGTGTATGATAGATTTTTGAGGCCCTGGATTGTCCTGATGAGGAACCTCTGTGATCTCTCCAGCTGCTGCATGTGCTTTGCGAGGTACATGCCGAATGGGGCATTGTACTCAATAATGGGCCTTAGAAGGGAAGAATACAGGGATGTTATGACCTCCTTGTTCCTGGATGAGATACACTTATGAGGTGGGCCATGTGGAAAGCTTTCCATGCAATGAAAACAAAATGGTGGTCAAAAGTCAGGTTGCTATCAATCTGGGTGCCCAAATCCTTCATGACTGACTGCGTGCTTAGGACGTTGTTATTAATGTGATAATTTGTGGGGACATCACTCTCAACAAAGGGGATGATGATGCATTTTATTTTTGTATTCAGCTTGAGGCCATGTTTCTGGCACCAATCATTTGTTTGGGTGAGATCCTCTTTGAGAATGTCCACGTCACTAGGGGAATTGATGACAGCTCCCAGCTTGCAGTCATCTGCAAACTTTGTCAGCCATAGCCCACTGGTTTTGGCCTGCACCTTAGAAAAGTATATCCCGAATAACAGAGGCTCCAAGACCAAACCTTGGGGTATGCCACTCGATACTGGTCTACTCCTTGAAGTGGCTTCCCCTATTTTGACTAGGTGGATTCTGTCAGTGAGCCAGTTAGCTACCCATCTGGTAACTTACGGATTGATGCCTAGTTGAGAGAGCTTATCTGTTATGCCCGAGTGGGGAATAGTGTTGAAAGGTTTTGGCCAGGTCAAGGTAGGTGGTGTGCACTGCCTTCCTCTCATCCATGGCTTTGGTGACTGTCTCAAAAACGTTGACCAAATTTGACAGACACGACCTCCCCTTGATGAAGCCAAACTGTGTGGAATCGAGTGTTTGGAGGTTGCCAATGCCCTTGTTAATGAGGTCCATGATAATCTATTCCATGGCCTTGCAGATCAGGCTAGTTAGGCTGATGGGTCTATAATTTCCTGGATCGGTGGATGCCCCACCTTTGTGTAAAGGGATAACAGTGGCTGTCCTCCACTCAGCTGGGACAAAGCCACTACTCAAGCTTTGGTTGAATAAGGCACCTAATGGTGCTGCAAGTTCTGCCTGAGTTCATGTAGGATGCAGCTTGGGATGTTATCGGGCCCCATGGAGGCTTTATTTTTTGCCTTTGGGAGAGCAGTGGTGATGACCTGATCCCTAGATATAAAAGGAAGGGGGCAGGTACTGAGAATATCCTGATTTACTGATGGGGGCACAAAGCGGTGAAATTTTCGCTGAATCTGTCAGCCAGTAAGTTTGCTTATATCTACTGCATTTGTATGTGTGGTGTCCTTGACCATCAGTTCTGAACAGATCTGGGTGCTACCTTTGAGATTACGGACATATGTGAAGAAGGCCTTATGATTGTCTCTAGTAGATGTGGCTAATTTGGACTTGAAGTTTGCTTTTGAGGATTTCACTAGTGCTCTTAATTGCTTGTTTAGGCTAAGGAGAGATTGCTTCCTATTGGGCACATGCTCCTTCGTGGTCCTGGACAGCAGTTTTTTTCTTTTGTTATAGAATTTATTTATTACAGATGTCCACCAGACAGGTTTACTCTTCCTTGCAGAGGATGATTTAGTCCTGTCTGGTATTCCTGATTCCATGCATCTATATAAATGTTTGTATAGTAATTTGGTATAGTTTTGGATACTAGTGCCAGTTCCTAGAGAGGGGGAGGGGACTGTGAAGCTGTTTATACCATCCCTTCGGAGGCTGTAATCAGCCTTGGAGAATTTTTTTTTTTTTAATTTATTTACCCTAGCTAGAAGGGGGTTGGGGGAGATGGTGACTTCGAACATGACCACTTTATGGTCAGATCTTACAAGGGAGGATGATACTGCAGGGAAGCTGCAGTGGTTGCTCATGTTGGCTAATACCAAGTCCAAGATATTATCACCTCTTGTGGGGGTATCGACTAGCTGATGTTCATCGTGTTTCACTGTTGCAGTCCTTACAAAATGGGTTATCCGGCTTCCGGTAGCCCACCGTCGGCCAGAATACCAAAGTCCTTGGTATATGATGTCGGCTGCCTTCGGTTTTAAGCCTGACGTCAGGTACAAAGGAAGGCAGCCGATGCCATTTCCTCAGTCTTTCTTGCCACGGAGCCCGAAGCAGAAGCATTTTGCACGAGTGCCGGTCGGCCGAATACCTTCTCTTTATATACCGACTGCTTAGTTAAAGACCTCCTCAGATAAGTACCCCATTGAGGACCCTCTTTTCTTGCTTTAACGAATGTCAGAGAAAGTTAATAACTGTCTTGCCTGTGGAAAACAGATTCCGCAAAGTGATTTTCACTATTATTGTATCACTTGTTTGGGCCTTGAGCACGACATTCCTAATTGTGTTCTTTGTGCCTCTTTCAACCCGCGTACCATACGCTGTAGAGCTAGGAACTTGTTCAAGCATTTCAGAGTTTGGCCTAATTTCGTTGGTATGGCATATTCTGGTCTCCCGACTTCAGATGTTCCTAAGAAGTGCAAGGATAAGGACCGTGACAGGCTTAGGGTCAAATTAGCCTACGATGTCCCTGTTAAGTTGGTTGTCGGCCCAGCGGTAGTCAGTGAGGTGCTTTCATTGCCCCTGCAGTCTGCGGATGTTCAGCAACAGGCGTCTGCTGAGACCTTTTCTGAGTCCTCCATACTGCAGGCTTCCACTTCGTCTTCTGACCCTCCACCAGTCACCACCTCTGATGAATCTGGAGCTGCTAAGCAGGCGCCGGCTTCTGAGGCCTCTTTTCTCCACCCACAGACCAGATCCAGATCAGCAACCTTGGTTCAGACTACTGCGGTGGCTAGGCCTCCTATGTTCCTCCGGCTTTCTAGCAGGCCTTCCAGCTGAAAATCTACTCCAAAACAGGCGCCCGCCTCCCCTCAAATGCCTCAGTCTCAGATGATAAAACGGCTAGTGATCTCTTGACCCTTATCAGGGGCTGTCAGCCACCTCCTTCTAAGAGGGCTAGGGAATTGTCCCCAGAAGTTTTGTCTGCCTCAGACTCTGAGGTTTCCAGCAACTCTGCTGATGAAGAGGGAAACTCTCAACTTTTTTCTGGTTTTGAGGATTCTGATGCAGAAGACTCCATCCCTTCTGCCTCCCCTCCAGAAGATTTTTCCTTTGGAGATGCTCTGAATACTATTGGGGAGCATTTCAAATGGGAAAGTCAGGGTTACCCTCAGTCTAAGAAACGGAGTAGGGAATTCTTGGATTTGCCACAGCATAAGCCTTTGGAAGTTGTTGATGTTTTCATGGAGAATTCTTTGACTCCTAATTCTGTTCCTCCTTTTCCCAGAAAGCCTGACAGGTATTATAGAGTTCCTGATTCTCATCAGTTCCTTTTCAAGATTCCTACTGCCGATCCAGAGATATTTTCTCAGGACCCTAAAGGTGTTAAAGCCATGGTTGCTAAAAATCCTGTTCCTTCTGACAGGAAATCTAGGGCCTTGGATAGATGGGGTAAAAAGTTTTATACTTCTTCCACCCTGGCGATTAGGTCTGTTAATTGTCTTTTTCATATGCTTAAGTATCAGCAGCATACTTTGGAGGCCATTAAGGCTAAAATTGCTGGTGGTTCTTCCCTGATGGAGAGTAAGGACATGCAAGATTTATTGAATTGTGCCACTCTTGTCATTAAACATTCTCTACATTGTGGTTTTGACACTTTGGCGGCTTCTTGAAGGGCAGCAGCCACTGGTTCTGTTATTAGAAGACATGCTTGGTTCAGGGAGCAGCCCCTTTCTGAACATGTCAAATCTAAATTACTGGATATGCCTTTGAACAAGGACAATCTTTTTGGAAGCAAAGCAGAAGAGGTGTTGAAAAAGTTGGAGGACAAAGCCAAATCTATGCAAACTGTTAAGGACTTTCTGCAAGTTCAGCCTCCTCATTTTAGTAGAAGAATTGGACTTTTCCTGACCCTAGTAAACAGGGTCGCACTAGGCCTAGGGATTACAGGTCTTCTAGGGGACAGACTTCCACCCCTCAAAAGGCTAAGCACTGGCAGGCTTCCTCGTCATAATCAGGGAGTTCTAAGCAAACTTCCCAAAGCAAGCATTTCCAATGACTCCAGCCTTTCCCTGCCTGCCTCTGCTGACCCAGGGTTTCCTTTGGGGGGAAGGACAGCTATTTTTGCAGATGTCTGGTCCACCATCACAGACGACAAATGGTTGCTCAAAATAGTATCCCAAGGCTACAAGTTCTCCTTTCACACCTTCCCTGTCCACCAAGGATACCCAGATATCCCCCCACATCAAAGGGCAGAAGCAGAAAAACAAGTTTCTTCTTTGCTAAACCTGGGAGCAATAGAGCCAGTTGCTGCACTACAGATAGGCCAGGGTTTCTACTCAAGACTTTTCCTGGTTCCCAAAAAAGGGGGCACCTGGCGCCCTATTCTGGATTTGTCCATTCTAAACACTTTTCTGGTGATTCCCAAGTTCAAAATGCTCACTCTTCAGTAGTTGCTGCCAATGCTGGCCAACGATTCCTGGCTGGTGACTTTGAATCTCAAAGAAGCTTATCTGCACATCCCAATAAGGGAAAGCTGCTGGCAGTTCCTTCGCTTCAGGGCGGGGAACTGGCACTTCCAATTCTCTGCACTGCCCTTTGGCTTATCTACTGCTCCCAAAGTTTTTACAAAATGCCTGGCTCCAGTCATTGCTTTTTGCAGGCAAATAAACATTCAAATTTACCCTTACTTGGACGATTTGTCTTCAGGCAAACTCTCCAGAGCAACTTCTAAAGGATTTGGGCTTTGTAAAGAACCTTCTCGTCTCTTGTGGCTACACTATCAACGAAAAGGAGTCAAAATTGGTACCCAGCAGGGAGATTGTTTTCCTGGGAGCGAGTCTGAACACAGCCACCCAGATGGTATTCCTCCCTCAGGAGAAAACAAATGGATCTTTTGAAATACTTCAAGAATTTGGCAAGCATGACCCAACTCTCTGCAAGGCAATTCCTGCAAGCCCTGGGATTCATGGCTTCATGTGTTTTGATGATTCCATATGCCAGACTGCATATGAGGAAAATACAATGGTACCTCAAAAAACACTGGTATTAACACACTCAGGATTTAGACTTGATACTTCCTCTGATTCCCTGCCTGCAGACGGAGTTCCTTTGGTGAGCGATGGCCTGTGCACAGAACAAAGGCCTGCCTTTTTGTCCACCTCCTGCCAGCCAAATTCTCACCACAGATGCCTTGGACTACGCTTGGGGAGCACATCTAAAGGGCAGATGCATTCAGGGGACTTGGAAATATCAGCAGGTTCATTTGCACATTAATCTGAAGAAACTGATGGTAGTCCAGCAGGCCTAGATGGCTTTCAAGCATCTTCTCTGTCCTGGTACTCTTTTAGTCAAGACAGACAACACCACAATCATGTGGTACATCAACAAGCAGGGAGGAACTCACTCTTACCCCCCTGTGCAGACAAAGCATGATACTATGATCCATAGCAGCTTCCATGGGCATTCATCTGATAGCTCAGTTTCTTCCAGGAAGGCTCAACACCGTGGCAGACTGCTTGAGCAGGCAGGTCATGGATCCTCATGAGTGGCAACTAAACAAGACCATCTTCTATCGCATCATTCAGCGTTGGGCACTCCCCAGGTGAATCTCTTCTCATCTCTGACCAACCACCTTTTTCCAACCTTTTGCACCAGGGATCATCATGACAAAGCTTGGAAAGTGGATCCTCTGTCCTTCCCCTGGACACAGCTCTCAATCTATGCATTCCCTCCTCTGCCTCCTCTTCCCAGAGTGCTGTTAAATATAAGGGACGAAAAACCAAGGGCCATCATCATAGCTCCAGACTGGCCCAGGCAACATTGGTATCCACTACTTCGCAGTCTCTCCCAGTCTCAGCCCTGGCATCTTCCCCTGATACCAGACCTCTTGGTTCAGGAGGGGGGAAAATTCTGCATCCTCATCTTCAGACTCTGCATTTGGCAGCCTGGCTCATAACTTAAACTTTTCCCAACAGGTGGTTGAGGTCCTTCGAGAGGCCAGGAGGCCTAGCACTAGGAAATCTTACGCAGATAAGTGGAAAAAATTCTCCATTTGGATGCAGACTAGAGGGGAAGACCCTTCTCAACCTCTTATTCTTGACTATCTGGCAGGCTTGCTTAATGATGGACTTTCCATGCTTCAGTTATTTCTTCTCATTGTTCCTTTGAGCAACCAGTTTTCTCTCATCCCTTGAAGAAACAGTTCCTCAGGGGAGCTAGCAATTTAAAGCCTCCCAGAAGGACACCTACTCCTGCTTGGGATCTTAATTTTGTACTTGAGAAACTTACTCTGCCTCCTTTTGAACCAGCTGCCTCAGCAGATTTGAAGTTTCTCTCTTGGAAAACTGCCTTTCTCTTGGCCATTACTTCAGCTAGAAGAATTTCTGAGCTGCAGGCCTTAATGGTATTAGAGCCTTTTATCATCTTCCAGGTGGATCGGGTTTCTCTTCAAACTAATCCCTCCTTTATGCCTAAGGTGATTTCTAGCCTGATTCTTAACCAGTCTATCCACCTGCCTACCTTCTTTCCTAATCCTCAGAATAAAGGAGAAAGGTTACTGCATTCCCTGAATGTGCATAGACAGCTTAGATTTTATCTGGGCAGGACTAAACCTTGGATCAGTTGTTGGTCAGTTTTGCTCCTGGAGCTCAGGGCAAAGCTATTTCTAAGCAAACAATTTCTAAGTGGATTGCTAATTGTATTCACTTTTATTACTTACAGCATGGCAGGGTTCCTCCACAGAGTATTAGGACCCATTCTACTAGAGCAGCCTCTACCTCAGCAGCTTTTTTTAGAGGTGAACCTACTAGGGACATCCTGGAAGCAGCTACCTGGACTTCTGTCCACAATTTCACTAAACATTACAAGTTACCCTTGTTTTCTAAGTCCATGGCTGGTTTTGCCACTGCAGTGTTGCAGGGCATCCTTAGCAACCCTTAGACAGTGGGTGTTCCTCCTCCCTTTTGTTTTTTTCCTGGACTTTGGGAATCGACCCATTTTGTAAGGACTGCAATAGTGAAACACGATGAACATAGTACAGTTGTGTACACTTAACATAAATGTAGATGTTCGAGTGTTATTCACTGTTGCAGTCCTGGTTTCCCCCACTTCCATCCCCTTTTTTTCCTAAGGCACAGACTGGATTGTTCTTTTCCTGGTCTAACCTTTTTGGGGGCTTCTGACAGTTAAGGCAAGAAAAACTGAGGAAATGGCGTCGGCTGCCTTCCTTTGTGCCTGACGTCAGGCTTAAAACCGAAGGCAAATGATGTCGTATACCAAGGACTTTGGTATTCTGGCCGACTGTGGGCTACCGGGAGCCAGATAACCCATTTTGTAAGGACTGTAACAGTGAATACACTCGAACATCTACATTTATGATAAGTGTACACAACTGTACTTTCTAAGGCATTTGCATTGACAAAATCGAGGAATATCTGGGCATTTGTTTTCTGGCATGAGTAGTTCTTCCAGTCTATGTTTGGATAGTTAAAGTTACCCAGGATCAGGGTTAAAGGTTGAATCTTGATACATTTGAAGAGGTCTATTTAGGCAGTTTGTGCATATTGGGTCAGATTTGGGGGCTGGTAGCTAGCTATGATTTGTATAGGGGTCTTGTTAATGGTTATTTCTAAAAAAAGCGTGGCTGTGACCACGCGAAAGCGCTTACCCTTCAATTATATTCATCACAATAAAGAAGAGTTTTACTTTTCGATAATTTCTTTGAACTGTGGATTTGTAAAGTTTGTTAAACAGCAACCGCTCAGTACTTTAACTTCATTGCGGTGAGATCAGGTTTCTGCTTTTCGCATAATGGTTATTTCTACCTGGAGTGTCTCCTTTGCGTCATACTGTTTGACCAGCGTGGAGGTGTGTATGGCTTAAATATATATTGAAACACCACCTCCTTTGGCTTTACTACCCACAGTTTGGGGTCTGAATGTATGATAGGATGAGTAACCAGGTATGGCTGGGGTTGCTCTCTGCAGCTTTGAACCAGGTTTCTGTGACTGCGCAGATGTCAGCATTTCCCAGGGTTAAGAATGCTTGCAATGAGTGCAGTTTAATGTTTTGACTCGTAGCATTTAGCGACATGACCTTTAATTTGAGTTTTATTTAAATTTTTATATTGGTAGTTTTAACCTCCTCACTTTTTCTAAAAAAAAAAAAAAAAAAGGCACTGTTGGGGGGAGCGCAAGTGCCTTTGCCAGAAGCCCAAGTGAGATCATATAGGCTACTTAGAGGCGAACTGTACCTTGCATACAGAGCAACCTCTGATCCTGCCTGAATAGAAATGCTTCACATTTGTAAGTCAAATGGTACATGATTCACTTGCTCTAGGGGACCTTAACCTAGCTTGAGACATCAACAGGACGTGCTGGAGAGACAGATATGTCTTTCAGAGGTTGCCTCTCCTGTGGAATAAACTTCCAATACAGGTTAAACAGAGCCCCTTGTTAACCCCTTTTTAAATGTAACTTGGACGGTTGGATGGAAAACTTCAAATTTACCCCAGAGATTTCACCTGTGTCCCTCTTGAATAGGGGCAGTCTGTGCTGATTTAGATCTGCTTATAACAGACCATATCTGTAGAACCCTTAAAGGGAGCAAGGGTTGAACTTGGCTACGCTTGTAAGGGCCCTACGGCCATTAGCCTAGTAGCCTCTGTCAACAAGCTGCAATCATTGTGTTAGTTGGTTTTGTTTTTGAATTACATTTTCTAATAGTTGCTTTTTTTAGCAGCTGACAGCATTAAACTTTGTAGAGCATTACTGCATCTAGACAATTCAGATTAAGTATCCCAAATGAAAGGAATAATTTCTTAGTTAAAAATGGTTTGCGTCCCCATTGTTTCTGAGAGTACCCTGTAGAATTTTTTTTAAAATCTGCCAACTTGTAGCATTCACAAAATCGTGTTCATAGGTAGGTACTAGGCTATCTGCCCAAAGGCCTACGTAAGCCTAGCCAACAAGGTTCCCTGGCTTACATCTCAGGGGTGTATTTCCTATTTCCTATCCACTCATCAAGATTTTTCTTGAAGAGTGCTAATGAAGAACTTTGCTTGACATAGATGGGTAGCCAGTTCTAGAGTATGGGAAGTCTCTGGGACAGGAATCTATCCCTCCAGCATGTCCTGTTTATTGTGGTGACAAGGTGTAGGTTCCTAGAGCGTGTAGCTCAGAGGGATTGGGATTTCTTTAGGTGTAGCTATGTCCAACAGCTCTGGGTTTGACATAGCTTTATATGTTAGGCAGAGATCACCTCGGAGTAGGCGATATGCTACGGAGTAAAGCTGGAGTTTTTTGAGACGGTCAGTGTAGGGCATCTGTTTGAGGCCAGTAATCATCTTTGTGAGGCACTTCTGTGGCCTTTCCAGCTGCTGCAGATGTGTTGTGAGGTACATTCCAAAAGGGCAGTTGTACTCTATAATGGGTCTAATGAGTGTCGAGTAGAGCGGAACGATGACCTCTTTTTTTCCTGAATAACAATTCTTTTATGATGAGGTGTGCCATGTAGAAGGACTTCCTGACTACTGTGGCGATGTGACTATCAGAGGAGAGACTAGGTCTCTTATCACACATTCGGTGTTAAGTAGATTGCTGCCTATGTGGTAGTTCATGGAGACAGAGTTTTTACCAAGGGGGATGACACTGCACTTTTTGGCATTGAGCTTGAGGCCATGGCTCTAACACCAGGCATCTGTCTCAGCGAGGCCCTTCTGTAGGGATGTCCACATCATTTGGGGACTTGACTATGGCTCCTAGTTTGCAGTCATCTGCGAACTTTGTTAACCAGAGGCCTTCTGTGTTAGCCTGTACTTCAGAGAAATAGATACCAAACAGGAGAGGTCCCAGGACTGAACCCTGTGGTACTCCACTTGTCACTGGTTTGAGGTCCGATTTGGAGTCTGCAACTTTTACAGTGTGGGTTCTGTCAGTGAGCCAGTTGGCAACCCATCTTGTGATGTAGGGATTTATACCTTGTTTAGTGAATTTAGCTATAATTCCAGAATGGGGGATGGTGTTGAAAGCCTTGGCGAGGTCAAGATAGGCTGTGTGGACCACCTTACCCTCATCTATGGCTTTAGTGACTGCCTCAAAGAAGACCATCAGGTTCAGGAGGCATGATCTGCTTTTCACAAACCCGAACTGGATGGGATCCAGAGTTTGGAGGTTACCAATATCTTTGTTTATGAGTTCCATGATGATACATTCCATGGCCTTACAGACCAGGCTCGTCAGGCTAATAGGGCGATAGTTCCCAGGATCAGTGGTGGCTCCCCCTTTGTGGAGTGGAGTGGTATAACGGTTGCTGTGCGCCATTCACTGAGCACAAAACCTGATGTGAGGCTATTATTGAACATGGTGCTTAGGTGGGGAGCCAGTTCGTTCTTAAGTTTGTGTAAAACGCAACCTGGGATGTTGTCCGGACCCATGGATGCTGTTTTCTCGGGTATCCCTTTCTTTCCCATTGCATCTCCATCAGTTGTAGTTTATGTGTGGAAATTTTTTTTCAAGTCTTCTTGGTTTATAAAAATACTTGTGCAAACACTTCCATGCAAAAAAAAATCCAAAACCTGGATATTTTTTTTTTTTTTTTTTTTTTGCTTATTTGGGAGCCGTACGGATATCCTGGAATTATTTCTTTGTATATTGCCTTTCTGTTCTCATTTCCCAAACTACTCCTGCTTGATTCTTATCGTTACTGTGCATTATTTTACATGCCGTACTGATGATCCCCTTTTTACCACAGCTTCTGTTCTGTACTTGACTATAAACTCAACCAATGCTGATCTTTCAGTTTACACAAATCTATCCTTTTCTTTGTCTATACTCTGACTAGTTTATTTTAAAGAAGGCAGTGTCCAACTCGGTCCATACTACTGGCCTCTTCCGACTCTGTAACTTTTCCCTGCCTAGTTATTTGCTCCTAATACATTGGATCTTCTTGCTAAGTTTCTTCCATAAATTCTAGCTCCCTCTTACCCATTCTGCAGAACAAGTTGGTAAACATACTTTGCAATGTGGTTTTGACTCTTTAGAAGCATATTGCACTGGGTCTGTACTTAGAAGGCATGCCTGGCTTAAGGAGCAAAACTTGCCAGATCATGTTAAAGCTAAATTACTGGATGCTCCCTTAAACCAAGACTGCCTGTTTGGCAACAAAGCAGAATAAGTGCTCAAAAAGATGGAGAAAAAAGTTAATCTATGCAAATTGTTAAAGATTTCCTACAAGTACAGCCTCCCAGATTTAGTAGGCATTGGCCTTCAAAGAATTGGTCCTTTCCAGTCTCTTCCAGGTCTTCTCAGTCCAAACCCAGGAACAGCAGACCACCTAGGTTACAGTCTCAGGCTGCACACAGGCCTAAGCAGTGGGGAGCTCCCACTTCAAAAGCAGGGAGTAGTAAGCCACCCCCCTACGTAAAAATGGCACAATGACTTAACCTTAACCCTTCCAAGCCTTGCTCAACTGTTTTCCCACTTAGGAGGAAAACTCACCCTGCATGCAAAAAAAATGGGAATTCATTACCCAGACAAATGGGTTTTGAATGTAGTTTCCCAAGGATACAGATTCTACTTCCACACCCTACCAACCCCAAACGGTTGGCCAGACCTACCCCCAAATCAGTGGCTGGAGGCCCAACAGCAGGTTCTCTCTCTTCTAAGTGTCAGGGCTATTCAGCCTGTCCCAGCAGCAGTCCCAAAATTCATAATGCTAACTCTGCAACAGCTGCTTCCTGTGCTAGGCAAAGATGCATGGTTGGCAACCTTAAACTTAAAGGAAGCTTACCTGCACATTCCAATAAGGGAATCCTGCAGGAAATACCTACGCTTCAGGGCAGTTCTCTGCACTTCCCTTTGGCTTATCTACTGTGCCCAGGGTATTCACAAAGTGTCTAGCTCCAGCCATTGCATTTTGCAGGCAGGGAAATATTCAAATATACCCATACTTGGACGATTGTCTGATTCAGGCAGAAAGCCAGGACTTACTATTAAAACACCTGGCATTCGTAAAGAAACTTCTAACCTCACTTGGGTACACCATAAACGGAAAGAAGTCTCGGTTTACTATCAATTTGTCGACTGTAACACAGTCGTATAGTCATGTTAACGAACCAAAATGTCGGTTCGCACAACATCGACTAACATAAGTGTCGAACCAGATGTCCGAAAATGTCGATATTGACATTTTCGAACAAGAAGCAGACTCCCAGACTGTCTTCCTGCCAAAGTTGCCACACTGCATTACATGTTTGCAGGGGGACAAAGCCCCCCCACACCCCCCACTTATATATACAAACTCCGTGATCGCACTACAGTGAGGGTAAGGGTACATTTCCCGATCCCCACTATAGTACAATCTTGCTTGGAATGTCGGAATTCACAACAGCGAATGCTGTATTGCACTCGCTGATGCAAGTTCTGGCATTTTATGTGTCGACATACGTCTCTCTCGACATTTTGTAAATCGCACAAGTTGCGATCAACAAATTGATAGTAAACCAAAATCTCACCTAGTACCCTGCCAACAGATGTATTCCTGGGAGCAGGCTTCAACACAGCTTCCCAGATGGCTTTCCTCACCCCAGAGAAACAAGTTTATTTGACAACCTACAGACAGACAACACCACAGTTATGTGGTACATAAGCAGGGTGGAACCCACTCGTACCCTCTCTGCAGACTAGCCATGGCTCTGTGGAACACAGCCTTGAGCTACCAAGTGCACCTACAAGCTCAATTCCTGCCAGGCAAGCTAAATTCACTGGCAGACGACCTAAGCTGAAATCTCATGGACCCACACGAATGGAAACTGGAACCAAAAATATTCAACCTCTTGAGGAACAAATGGGAGACTCCAGAGATGGACCTGTTTGCCTCCCCTCAAAACTACCAATTGGACAAATACTGCACAAGGACTTCCCACAGCCAGGCTTGGAAATTGGATGTCATGTCCTTTACCTGGGAAAGCCTCTCAGTTTATGCCTTTCTCCCCCCCCCCCCCTGCTCTCCTCTCGAAGGTTCCGCAAAAGATCAAACAGGACAAGCCAAGGACACTACTGATTGCACCAGACTGGCCACGCCAGCACTGGTTCCCCCTCTTGTGCAGTATGTCACTACTGGAACCATGTCACCTGCCTCGGACCCCTTCCCTGCTGTCCCAGCAGGTGGGCCAGATTCTGCACCCTCAGCTTCAAATCCTGAACCTTATAGCCTGGCTAATTCCTTGAGCTCTCGAATAGCATCCCTCAGTAAGCAGGTGCTAGATGTCATTCTGGAGGCAAGGAGGCTTAGTACTAGAAAAATCCTATGCTGAAAAGTGAAAAAGATACTGTTTCTGGAGCCAGACTCAGGGGATGGGCACAACAGTGCCCAGCTTACCTCATATTCTTCAGTATTTAACAGAAATGTTCCACAAGGGCCTATCCTTCTCGTCAATTAAAATTCATGCCTCTGCCATTTCAGCACATTATAATACTGAGCCCACCCCTCTTCTGTCACCCCCTGCTAAAACAATTCCTTAGAGGGGCCAACAGTTTAAGAACCCCCCCCCCCCCAGGAGAGCCCCTACTCCAGCCTGGGACCTTAACTTTGTATTGGAAAAGCTAACACTCCCTCCATTTGAGCCAGCTGCAACTGCAGAGTTGAAATTCCTTTCTTGGAAAACATCCTTCTCTCTAGCCATCACTTCAGCAAAAGAGTGTCTGAATTACAGGCCCTCATGGCAGTGGAACCCTTCATTATCTTCCATGCAGACAGTTTCCCTCAGGACTAATCCTTCCTTTATGCCCAAGGTGGTGTCTAGTGTGGCCCTAAATCAGTCCTTTCATTTGCTTACCTTTTTCCCTAATCCACAAAACAAAGGAGAACGGATACTGCACTCTTTGGACGTGCACAGACAACTTAAATTTTATTTGGACAGGACTAAGCCTCTCAGAAAATCTGAACAGCTGCTACTTGGCTTTGCTGCAGGGGCAGAGGGGAAGGCCATTTCAAAGCAAACCATTTCTAACTGGATAGCCCATTGCATTCATTTCTACTACAAGCACCATGGAAAACCTACCCCACAGGGGATAAGATCACATTCCACCAAGGCTGCATTTACCTGTACAGCCTTTCTCAGAGGAGTCCCTACCAGGGACATCCTAGAAGCTGCTACCTGGTGCTCCATACATACCTTCACCAAGCTTACCACATGCCTATTTTTTTTAAATCCAGAGCTGGTTTTGCCACTGCAGTGTTGCAGGGCTTAATAGCTGGCCCTAATGCTCTCTAACTTCCACCTCCCTTTCTTAGCTTTGGGAATTAACACAAATGTGATGACTGCAACAGTGAAACATGAACATAGTACAGTTGTGTACACTTACCGTAAATGTAGATGTTCGAGTGTATTCACTGTTACAGTCCTGGTTACCCTCCCTCCAGCCCCCTGACTTATCTTGGCTCTACCTTTCCTTCTTGTTTGGTGTATTTAACCTTTCTGGTGTATTTGCTTTTTGATGGAGGTGTACCATAACATATAATTGCTTCCCTTTGTGGGGGCACCTGACATCTGGGGCAAGAAAAACTGATGTAATGGTGTCGGCTGCATGTTTTATACCTCTGACGACCTGACGTCATGGAAGAAGAGACCGAATCTGATGCAGGAATCCAAGACTCTGGTATTCAGGCTGGCTGAGGGCTACCTGCAGGCAGATAACCCACATGCGATAACTGCAACAGTGAATGCACTCGAACATCTACATTTATGCTAAGTGTACACTGGCTCCTGGTGGTGTAGCCCTTACAGTCTCTGTGGACCAGGCGTTCGACACTTCCTCGGAGACTGTTGGAGTGCCCTTGGTGGGCAAAGGAGAGATACTTTTGTCAGTCCTGGGAGTAGGGGCAGAAAATGACACTCTGCCTAGCCAGAAAGCTGCATCTGTTCTTAAGGAAAATTTTCCCCTGAAAAAAGTGGGTTTGCTTATTCAGGCATTCCTGTCAAAAAAAAAAAAACAAAAAACTCAAGCACTTCTGCTGTCTGTTACAATGGACAGGAGTAGTTCGTTGAGCTTAGCACAGGGTTTAATTCACACTCTGGACTCTTCCTGTATGGCTGTTTCTGGTAAATGAAAAAGAGGTTCTTGGTTTACTGAAGAGATTCAAGGTTTTGAACCTCAGAATGATTGTGAAGGGGTCAGATTGTGCTGTCTCCATAGATTTATAGGTTCATAGGTTCATACTAGGCTATCTGCCCTGGGGCATTTATAAGTCTAGCCAGAGTGTGTTTGGCTTTCGCCACCCATTTTAAATTAATTTTGCTATGCCCTTTTTCGAGGTTAGTATACTGTGCCTCTGTCTAACAGTGACACAGAAGTGATACCCAGGGTAAACCTACGATCTCCCATCCACTCATCAAGATTCCTCTTGAAGAGAGTCGATGAGGGACTCTGCCTAACCTGGACTGGGATTTTATTCCAGAGTGAAGGGAGCCTCTGGGTTATGAATCTGTCCCTCCAGCATGTCCTATTTATTTCAGTGCTGAGGTTCAAGTCTCTCGAGCGCATAGCTCGATGGGATTTGGATTTTCTGAGGTGCAGCATGTCCATTAATTCCGGGTTGGACATGGCTTTATACATCAGGCACAGATCGCCTCTGAGCAGGCAGTATGCCACTGAGTAGAGCTGGAGTTTCTTTAACCGGGCAGCATATGGTATCTGTTTGAGCCCTTTGATCCTCTTGGTGAGGTACTTTTGGGGTCTTTCTAGTTGCTGCAGGTGTCTGGTAAGGTACATCCCAAAAGGGGCATTGTACTCAATTATGGGCCTGATGAGGGATGAGTAAAGAGGCGATGACCTCCCTGATCTAGATGTGAATCCCTTCATGATTATGTGGGCTATATAAAATGTTTTTCTAACCACTTTGGCCACGTGGTTGTCAAATGAGAGATTGCTATCAACCTGGGCCCCAGGTCCCTAATTACTACTTCTGTACTTAATGGATTACCACCTATGTGGTAATTTGTGGGCACTTTGTTTTTGCCAAAGGGGATGACTACACACTTTTTGGCATTTAGCTTGAGGCCATGGCTCTGGCACCAGTTGTCTGTTCTGTCTGCAAACTTGGTCAGCCACAGTCCTTCCATGTTGGCCTATACCTCTGAGAAATATATACCGAACAAGAGAGGTCCCAGGACTGAGCCTTGTGGGACGCCACTTGTAACTGGTTTGGAGTCTGACATGGCTCCAGCAATTCTAACCATGTGGGTTCTGGCCTTGAGCCAGTTTGTAACCCATCTAGTGACATAGGGGTTTATAATTAAGCTGGTGAACTTATCTATAATGCCCGAGTGGGGTATTGTATCGAAGGCTTTTGCGAGGTCCAGGTAGGCTGTGTGGACCACCTTCCCCTCGTCAATGGCCTTGGTGACTGTTTCAAAGAAATCGACAAGGTTTAAGAGGCAGGATCTGCCCTTAACAAAGCCGAACTGGGTAGGATCCAGTGTCTGTAGGTCCCCAATATCTTTATTTATGAGGTCCATGATGATCCTTTCCATAGCTTTGCAGACCAAGCTAGTCAGGCTTATGGGGTGATAGTTTCCAGGATCCGTTGAGGCACCACCTTTGTGGAGAGGGACCACTGTTGCTGTACACCACTCTTTGGGTACATATCCTGTAGTAAAGCTGAGATTGGACAGTAGTTTTATGTTTGGGTTTAGCTCTTCTTGGAGTTCATGTAGGACGCAGCCTGGGACACCGTCTGGTCCCATTGATGCTGTGTTTTTTGCTTTGGAGAGGGCAGCTCTTACCTGAGCATCTGAGATGTCAGGGGGGCAGCACTCGGCTGGGATAGATATTTGCCCTTTTGGTGGGGAGAAGTTTGCGCTGAACCTGTCAGCTAGGATGTTGGCAATGTCTGTGGGTTCGGTGTATTTTTTGTCATTTTGGACTAATTCTGAGCATATCTGGGTATTCCCAGCCAGGTTCCTAACATAACTAAAGAAAGCCTTGTGATTATCCTTAGTGTCCTGTGCAATTTTTCTTTCAAAGCTGGCCTTAGACAATTTTATGAGTGCCCGTAGTTTTTTGCTAATACTGATCAGAGATGCCTTCCATTTTTGGGATTTTGCTCTATCATGTAGTAGATTCTTCCTTCTATTGTATAGTTTGTTTATGGCTGGGGTCCACCAGACAGGACGTCTGCCTTTGGAAGATTGGGTCTTGGTTTTATTTGGGATTGCATGATCCATGCATTCCTGAAGGTGTTCATAGAATGCATTTATAAAGGATTCGGTGGTCTGGGCCGTATTTTCCACAGGCTCGGGGGCTTTGAAGGATTCCACCTCGGTTTTGAGGAGTGTGAAATTTGCTTTAGAGAAGTTTTTCACTGTGGTTTTCTGGGCAGGGGGTGAGGTCGGGATGTGAATATCCAGTGAGATTAGTTTATGGTCTGATCTTACCAGTGAGGGATACACTTCTGGTCTGGAGCATAGAGTCCCCATGTTGGTGATGATCAGGTCCAGTATGTTTTCCCCTCTTGTGGGAGTGGTAACAAGTTGTTTCATAGCATTTGAGTTTATAAATTCTAGGAACCTTTGTCTGGGGTGTTGGAGCTAGAGTAACGCTCCCAGTCTATGTTTGGGTAGTTGAAGTCGCCCAGTATAATGGTGTTTGGAGAGAGCTTCATATTTTCCAGTGTTCTCAGGAAGGCCGAGTGAGGTTCCTGGGTTTGGGAGGGTGGTCTGTAGCAGGCTATAAACTGAAAGGCAGTTTTACCCACTGTTAGTTGCACATGGATAGTCTCTGATGCTTCGTGCTGTGCCACCAACCTGGAGGTGTGGGTATCTTTGACGAATATTGATACTCCCCCTCCTTTTGTGGTTCGGTCCAAGTTTTGGGGCCGAAAAGCATGGTATGAGGTATAACCTGGTAGTGCTGGGGTGCTCTCGGGAGCCTTGAACCAGGTTTCTGTTACTGCACAGATATCTATGTTCTCCATGCTAAGGAGAGTTTCGAGTGCATGCATTTTGAGGTTTAGACTTCTGGCGTTGAGTAGCATTACTCTTAGTTTCTTATCCCTTGTGATACCTATGGAGGTGGGTTTGTCTTTTGAGCCTTGCCTAAAAAAGGCACTATGGGGGTAGCAAGAGCTTTTGCCAATATCCGAAAGCCCAGGGGTGACAGGTGCAAGCCGTCCCTAGCGAAGCATCGTGGCTTGTCGAGCATATCATCCCAGGCTGACAAGCATTGGATCCCCTTTGAATGAAACCAATACTTAAGCCAATTGTTGAAATTGATCATCTTGTCTTCATATTGTGGCATCATTCTTGGTGAGGGTAAGATGCTACTCAAGGTCAGGGTCATACTGGCCTGGGCTACATGCTCAGAGAGATCCTCTATGTCTCTTTTCATGTAGTCCAGGGAGGAGTTCTCAGGTCATTCACACCAGCATGGACAATGACCGAGTCATATTTGTACTTGCCTTGGAGTGACCTGAGTGCTTGTGTTATGTGGCGGATCCTAGCGCCCCACAGGCAGCTCATCGTGACCTTCTCCTTGTTCAGCCTGGTGAGCGGGACGTCAGTGTGCCTCACGATAGTCACCTATTACAAGTGTATCAGGTGTGTTGTTTAGCCTTAAGGGCTGTGACTGTTCGGCACACTGGCTTTGTGAGCTATGTGTTGCATGTGTTTTGTTTTGGGGTAGCGGTTGCTTGGGTGTCTGCTTTGGAGGTGTCTGCTGCTTAGGCAGATTTTTATTTAGAGCCTCCGAGTATGTTTTTGTGTGTTTGTGTTTGGTTTGCTGTCGTGGTAGGTCTATGTGAGACTGGAATTGTAGTAAGTGTGGTTTCCTTCTCCTCCTGACTGGTTACGCCAGTACTGAGTTGAGAGAGCTTAGCCTCCAGTTTGGCTGTATGGTTGCATCTCTCACATGTGTTGGAATTTGTTGGGAGGAGGAGAGGGTTGTCTGTGTACATGAGGCAGTTGTAACATTGCCTCAAGATTCCCAGATTCACCAGCTGGACTGGAGAGGAGATTGACAACTGACCTTTGGACATGCTAGAATACTATTGGGAATTCCAATGGGGAACAAGGTACACAAGGGGAGTTTCTGAGGGTGTAGTGCTTTTAATTTTTTAGTGCTGACTTATATAATTGCTTTAGTGAGCAAGTGCCAGGTAACTTAAATGCAATGTGTTACAGGTAACTTAAATGCAAAAACGACAAACAGTAACTTTCTTTCAAGTGAAACAAGGAAATAAGTACAGTAAGCAATGCAGATATCACTAGGGATCCACAGAAGCGCTGAAAAGCCACGTTTTAGGTGGAATTAGAGTTTCAGGGAAATAACAAGCAAACAAACAACAAGCATACAAACAAAGCTAGGTTCAGCAGGCCTGGATCTAGTTTATGCTACAGCAAACAAGGTGTACCAATTTCAGTAAGAAACAGTTCAAATATGCAGGCACTATAAGCCTTTAACCAGAAATTCCCAGCTCAGAAGGGCAGAGTCCAGCGTCTCCTCCCACAAGAGTGCAGACCACGAACCTTCTTAATGTAAAATAACTGGCCTGAAGCCCAAGTGCTTAAACCAGAACTAATACACTTTTAGAATAACAGACACTGAGCCCTCAATCAGCAGTTCCCAACTTAGAAGGATGTAAGCTACCTGTCCTGCCACCACAGTGCAGGCCACAAACCTTCCTAATGTAAAACAACTGGTCTGAAGCCCAAGTGCTTAATCCAAAAGACTTAGAATGATAGCTACACTTTAATCAAGTTACTACCAAGCAGTAATAAATACAATTGAATACTTTAAAGAATGCCTGGATTAGTGCTCAAGTTATACAAACAAAGCAAGATTCAGCAGGCCTGGATCTAGTCTATGTTGCAGCAAACAAGGTGTACCAATTTCAGTAAGAAGCAGTTCAGATATGCAGGCACGGTTTCTGATTCAGATTCTGAGGAGAGTGTGGCTGTGAACAGTGCTTTTGAAGGATTCTCTTTTTTGAAACTGTTTCCAGAAAGAATCAGTTGTTTCAGTGGGAAAACAATGAAATATTATGAAAAGTTCCCCTCTGAGGATTTTTTTTTTACTTTGGCTACTGTCTTCGTTTAGAGTTCAGTTCATCCAAGATGGGTAAGTGCCAATGTTCATAGGTAGGTACTAGGCAGCTATCGGCCCAAGGGCCTAAGTAAGCCTAGCCAACAACAAATTCCACACAAGGAGAGTCACCTCCAGTGCCTGTTCTGCCTAGGCCCATAACACGACCACAAGAACTGCTCTGTCAGGTGTTTGTCCCAAAGACTTTAAGAAGTAGATGTTTACCCCAAAGATTTTAAGGAATAGATTATCCTCCATAACTATCTACCTTAAGATTCTGTGCTTAAAGCTACTAGCAAAAATTGCTATGGAGGGATCCCCGGGACCCAAACCGAGTCGACTTTGAAGTGGAAGGCCAAAAAACAAAGTCTGAACCTTCTGCTGTGCTTTTGGATATGAAGATCTCTGTTGAGGCAGAGGACAGCCCAGAGACACGCCTGGTTCACAGCTAAGATCTGCAGGCTGAGCCTAACGTCCAGGCTGCCTTGGATCCAAGTATTGGCATGTCTGCAGAGGCCGAGCAGGCGTCCTTGTCAAATGTCCAAGGGGAACCTCAGCTCGTGATTATAGAAGACCCTAAGGAGATTCCACAGGTCCTTGTTAGGGAAGAGGTAGATTCTGACCTGATTGAATGTACGCCTGTGTCGGGCCGTCATACACTACATAAAACAGACCTGCATGAAGGAAAAGGAACAAATAAACAAGCATTTGTCATCAGCAAAAGCACTTGCTAGCGATTTGCAGCAATTCACTCAGGCCCTTTTCAATGCCTTTGTCAGTTCAACCTCATCCAGGTTTTACAGAACCCCCACCCCCACTCAGTGCTTTCTCTCCACTTAAAAGAACTAGGGAAAAGGATACATCTGAGGAAGAGGTATCTTCAGGGGATAAATCCCTGCCTTACTCTTCTCAGATTCCTTCCTGTCTGGATTATGCCTCCCCCCTGAAGAGGATTCAAATGGCACAGACTCACAAAAAGGAAGACCTGTCCTTTGAGAGACCCTAGCTAAGATGAGAGACCACTTTAAATGGGATGGCACCCAAACATGTGAAGGACAGAAAAAAATATACTATGACCTGTTACAAGTGGAGTCACCTAGCTGATCAGTTAATCCCTCCTGTCTTGCCTGCCTTTCTCAATGCTTTTTCCTCAGCTTTACAGGCACCAGATTCCCAGCCACCTGCCCCCCAAGAGTAAGACTGCTTTTACAAGGTCCCAAAGGACTGCAAATTTCTCTTCAGTGTCCTTTTGCAGACCCTTCTGTAATTTCTGTGGCTTCTCATAAGCCATCAAAATTGCTGCCCTCCACTGTCCTCTTACCATCTGATAAGGATAGCAGGATCCTGGATAGACTAGGCAAAAAGTATATACTTCTGTCACTCTAGCATTCAGGGCCATAAATTACCAAACCCATAGTACCAAATTCACTTTAGAACTTATGTCCCAACTTTCACAGGTAATTGCAGGCTTACCTGACTCAGAAAATAAAACCTTGGCTACTCTACTTCAGTCCTTACCTAAGGACATGAAAGCCAAACTTATGTATGCCCCTCTAGACAATTCTGCCTTGTTTGGACCTGCAGGTGCAAACCTGTTAAATCATTGCAGGAAAAGTGTAAGGAACTGAAGGAACTGAAACATATTTTTGTTCCCTCAGTACCCAAGTTCCAAATAAATTACCCTGCAAAGCTTGTATTTGTGTGTAGACATTCCCATCACACACACACAAGAAAAAAAAAAAAAAAGAGTGACAGGAGACCACAACATCCTAGGGCCCCACTGGCAACCCTGCCATCTAAGCAGCCGTTTCTAGAAAAGCCATCTTCTTTTTGGCTGCTTTCCCCCTCCCACCCACATCCCACTTTCCCAGCACATACCCCTATCCCTACCAGCCTGGGAAAGCATAGCTCAAGATGCCTGGGTCCTCTCAATTGTTTAGAAAGCCTACTTCATGGTGTAGGATCAACTACCCTGCTTCAGGGGCATCCATCAACCTCCCAGGGAATAACTTGCCTTTTTCGCCAAAAGTTCTGTTAGAATTATTGAACCAAGGGACCATTCACTGTGTTCCCAAAAACCAAATAGGTAAAGGATTTTATCCAGGTTAAGGTCCCTAGAGACCTTTCCTGGACCTGTCACATCTCAGTACCTTCCTAAGAGTATCCACTTTCTGCATGCTGACCTTCCAGACTCTGTTCCCACTACCCCAAGCCTTCATGATTACCCTAGATATCAAAGATGCATATCTGCACATTCCCATCCATCCCAACTATAGAAAGATTTTACACTTCTCTGTATTGTCATAGCATTTTCAATTCTGTGCCTTGCCATTTGGACTTTCTACCATACCCAGGGTCTTCACGAAATGCCTTGCTCCCTTGATTGCCCACTTCAGACTCCAGGGAATTCACCTCTTTCTGTATCTGGACGACCTTCTCCTTCTAGCATCCTCCACAGAGGCATTGAAATGAAATATTGCCTTAACCATCAATCTTCTACAAAATCTGGGGTTCACCATCTAAATCAGATGTCCTTCTATTCATATGCTGCAGTATTCATAACATAAAGGAGTCTCCCTCCGGCTGACTCATACATCCAGCCAGTATACAGAAGTCTCAACGCTACTGTAGGGTACATGCGACACCACACATCACCTAGCACACGTCAGCCATAAAGAGATATTGGGTATAAAGCGGACATCATCATGTACCAACCTCTGAACTTTTTTGCCACCTGTCCGATTGCCAGCTCTGGTCGTCGCTTGCCAGAGAAGTTGCAGTTTGTACTTCAGCTAAGTACCCTGTTGGGTTTTTTCTTTCTTCTTTTTGGCTAGTGTGTGTTTTTTTGTAGTGAGTACATGTCAGCTAGGAAGGGCAAGTGTCGGTGTGGAAGGCAGATTCCACATAAATTCTCACGAGCTTTGTTTGTTTTGCCTAGGCCCAAGTCACGATCACACTTCTTGCACTATCTGTAAGGCCTTTGTCCCTAAAACCCTTCGCAGCCATCTAGCTTCTCTTAAGTTATATTTGGAAAATCAGCACCTGAAGTGCTTAGCGTGAGATATGCAGGCAACGTTGGGTCCTTCAGATGAGTCGCAACTTAAGCAGGCCAAGAAATCTCAGCCTGACCCAGCTGCTGCTCCCTCTATTTTGGGTGTTCCTCCCAAGGCTGATAAAGGTCCAGAGGTTGCATCAGAATCTGTAGAGGCGCCTTCGACAGATACCACCTCGGAAGCCGTCAAGGAATCTACAAGCATGTCCCAGAGGGATTTGCAGGTGTCTGATACGGGTGCCGGGGGTTAACCATGTCTGGTTATCACTGAAGGTCCACATGGCTGTACACAAATTATTGTGAACGAGGATGTTCCTTCAGATGTCATTGAATACCGTCCGACGTCTACCTTTCATCGCTTGGCCCACAAAGCTCCAAAAAAGAAGAAACTTAAAACTAAGCATGTTTCCCCAGTTCCTCAGGATCAAGCACCTGGCATAGCACCTGACTGGCAGACCTTTACCCAAGGCCTTTTTAATGCCTTCATGGCCCTCTGCCAGACCTCAGCCCCTTCCATTTCTTCACCAGCTTTTCCTCCTGCTACTCCCTTGAAGAGGCTTTCAGAGAACATCTCTTCTGAGGAGGAGGAATCATCAGAATGAATCCCCTTGCGTACTTTACACAAATTGCTTCTCCTCTGGGATGTGCCCCCCAGAGGAGGAATCTAATGGTACAGATTCCCCTGGAGAGGATATTTCATTTGGGGAAATCATCTTGAAGATACTAGGACCTCCTTCACATGGATTCTCCTAATCCATCAGCTATCCTTCCTGTTCCTGCTGGCCTTTCTGGATGCCTTTACTGCAGCTTCCAAATGCCCAGACTCCCAGCCTCCAGCTCCCAAATGTCCAGACAGATTTTACAAGGTGCCTGAGGATGCCAGGTTCCTTTTTAAGAAACCCTCTGCTGATCCAGCTACTATTTCAGTGACAGCAAGTAAAGCTTCAAAACTCTTGCCTTCCATCTCTCTGCTTTCCTCTGATAAGGAGAAGCAAGGTCATGGAGAGGCTGGGGAAAAGTGTATACTTCTGCAACCTTGGCCTTCAGGGCAATAAAGTATCAGACACACATGGCCAAATATTCCCTGGCTTTTCTAGCAGATGCAGGGAAACTCCTGTCAGAACTCCTGGATTCACCCACTAAAGCCAAGCTCTCAACCATCCTACATTGCTCCACCCGGGATAACAGGCAGTCCATCACATGCAGTTATGATGCTGTGGAGGCCTCAGCCAGGGCTGCCTTTTCACGGTCGGCTCTGAGAAAGGTATTCATGGCTTAGACTACAACCATTACCTGATGACATCAAAGGTAAGCTAATGGATGCCCTTCTGAACAATAAAGCATTATTTGGCAGTGCAGCTGCAGAGCTTTTTAAAACTCTTCAGGAAAAGGGGAAGGAACATTGGAAGATCAGGGATGTGTGGTCCTCAACTCAGATAAAGGAGCACATCAACATAAAAAAAGGAGGGCCTTGATCTTTGCCCTCAAAATCTTCAAGTCCAGGATTTCACCAGGGGTTCTAAGGTGGTTCACAGGCAATACCTCAGTCCTCTGCTACATCAACAAGCAGGGAGGGGGGCAAAGTCCTATTCCTCTGTGGACTGGCATTACACTCCTGGGAACTAGCCCAGCAGAGCCAGATTTCTCTGCAGGCTATTCACACTCCCTCAGTCCAGAATATGATGGCGGACACTCTCAGCAGGCCCATGACTGAATCCCATGAGTGGATGTTAAACAGGGATGTGTTTTTGGATCTGGTCCATCATTAGGGTATTCCTCAAATAGATCTTTTTGCCTCACCCATGAACAGACAGCTTCCCAAGTTTTGTGCCAGAATCCCTCATGCTGAGGAGTGGAAGGTGGATGCACTATCCTTTCCATGGAAGGATGATCTGATGTCGTTAATCTTCCTTCCATTCTTCACTGATAGGTTTGGTTCCAAGTCCTCAAAACTGAGTCGGCCTTTTTACCATGCTCACGCCAGCCAAAAAACTCTCGAGCTAAGTTTCTACCCAGAATGCCCTTCTCCCTGTTACCTCAGATCTCATTTGCCGCATAGCCGTAAAGCCGTGTTTCAGCCAAGCGGAACTTTATTTGATATTTGTGTGAAAAACTTTTGATATTTTCATTTTTTATTGAGCAACTAGTATTTCTAGTGTGTTTTCTTCTGTCAGACCTTGTTTTTCTCCTCTCTACTGTAACTGTTGTTACCATTGGTAAACTTTCAAGTACCATTGTTAGTACGGCCTTTCCTCCCTTACCCTTGTGGTATTCCTTCAATACCATAGCTGGTATTTTTTTCTTCCTGTCTAGTCTGTTAGGATTGGTTTTAGTAAGGTGTTTCTGTTTTCTCTCCTACATATCACTGTACTGGTTCACTTGTGACTTTTTTGAACGGTGTTTGATTTATTTGTTCTGACTAGTTATACTGTTGGCCTGTGGTGTGTCTCTATCAAGATGTCAGATAAGAAAGGTACTTTAGGTTTTAAGCATTGTACTTCATGTAATTGCTCCATTCTGGCCTCGACAAGTTTGGTTCCCCTTCCTTCGGCCTCACCTAGTATACCCACCGTGGATTCTGGACCCTCTTCCGGGTTTGATTACTCACCCCCAATGGTTGAGCCACCCAAATCTGTCCAGTCTCAAGCTGACAACTTGGTTTCTCCACTTCCATTAGTTGCCAGGCAAACTAATCTCTCCTCGCCTGTCAAAACATCATTCTGGCCTCTCTTAAACCATCCACCAGAAGACTATATCAGGATAAATGGAAAAGGTTCTCCATCTGGTCTAAGGATAACATGCTAGACCTGTATTTGGCTCCAGTGACTGCGGTACTTCAATACTTAGCCAAGTTTTTTGATAATGGAGCCTCTGCCTCTACCATACGAGTACACCTAGTGGCAGTTTCTAATTTCCACACTGGTATAGATGGGCACCCCTCTTATCTCCTTACATCTATGCAAGGCCTTACTCAAGTGAACCTCTCATATCAGGCCTCCTGTCAGACAACCTGTGGAAAAATGGAACCTCACTTTAGTCCTTCAGTCTTTGACTCAAAAACCTTTTGAACTTGCTGCGAAGTGTGACCTAAAGTATTTGTCTTGGAAATCTTTGTTCTTGGTAGCCATTACGTCTGCCAGAAGAGTGTCAGAGCTGCAGGCATGGTGTATCAAGAGGCCCTATCTGGTCTTCCATAAAGACAGCATATCACTTCGGACGAATCCTTCCTTCCTTCCCAAAGTTGTTTCTGAATTCTCCATTAACCAGACCTACCAGTGTTCTTTCCGAATTTTTCCAATAGGGGTGAGTACTGCCTTCACTCCTTGGATGTACATAGGCAACTGAGATTTTACCTAGACAGGACCAAACCTATCCATAAGTCTGAACAACTTTTCATCTCTTTTTCTTGGCCCAGAATGGGAGATGCTGTTTCCAAGGGTTACATTATCAAAATGGCTAAAGGACTGCATACTTTTCATCTATTCCCTCAGTAACGAACCTATGCCAAAAGTTAAAGTTCACTCCACTAGATCTATGGCAACATCTGCAGCTTTCCATTCCAGGGCTTCCATAGATTACATTTGTGAAGCAGCTACTTGGGCTAAGCCTCATACCGTTATCAGTCATTATAAATTGGACTTGGTCTCCAGAGGATAGCTACCTTTGACTCAATGGTACTCAGGAATGTTCTTCCTTAAGGGCCGCCCATGGACCTCAAGGTAGCTTGGGATTCTGTCTCATCAGTGATGAATGGAAAGAAGATGAACAACATCAGATAAAGAAGTTATGTCTTACCATAATGTTCCATTTGTGTTGTTCATCTTCTTTCATTCATCACTTCTCACCCTCCTTCCCCCTCCAAAGACTACTGGGGGATGCTTTGGGTCCAAGTGGTGTCCTAGGGTATTTGCGCAGAAGTGGCCTCGGCTTTACTTCTCTTTCTCTAGCAAACTTGATCTGAGGTAACTGGGAGAAGGGCATTCTAGGTAGAAACTTAGCTCGAGAGTTTTTTGGCTGGTGCGAGCTTGGTAAAAAGGCTGACTCTGAACATAGAACAACACAGATGGAACGGTATGGTAAGACACAACTTTTTTTATTCTGTACACCACCCCCCCCCCTTCCCACTTATCCATAAGGTCCTGCTGAATATTCAGTGGGAACAGCCGAAATTCTTGCTGGTGATCCCCTTTTGGCCAAGACAGCAATGGTTCCCCCTCCTCCTACATTTAGCCAAGGGCAGTTACCACAAGTTACCCCACAGGATGGACCTACTCACACAGGACAAGGGAACTCTAGTGCAGCCACAGATATTGACCCTATACTTGACACTGTGAATGATGGGGCTTTAATTCTTTTCAGACACCTTTATACTGAAGATGTGCTACAAGTTCTGCAGGAAAACAGAAATCCTATGTCTCCAAATGGAAGACGTTTTCCATATGGTGTCTAAAAAAACACTTATAACCACTGTCGGTAGAGGTCCCAGTAGTTTTGTCTTATCTGTGTGAATTGATGAAGAGTGGCTTGTGTTATTCTTTAGTTAAGGCACATCTTTTTGCCATCTCTGCATGTTTACCTGTGTCTCCTCCTTTAGCTTCCAGACTGGAAATTAAACTGTTCCTTAAAGGCGTGCTCTACATTAGACCACCAAAGAAACCAGGTGTTCATTGTGTTTCACTGTTGCAGTCATGACTGTAGGGTTCTCCCCTGCCGGCAGGCAGCCCTCGGTCGGCCAGAATCCCAAAGTCTGAGTCCGGCGTCGGCTGTTCAATCATGCTCCCTGACGTCAGAGTGCCAGGAGTACAAAGCTGCCAGTCTTTCTTGCCGTGCGGTGATAGCAGTTCGCAAGTGCCGGTCGGCTGACTCCTGACGATTTTTTCTGATATACTTTGGTCCGAAGACTTTCTTCTCCACTCAAAGCTAAGTACCCCGTTGGGGAAACTTTTTTTCTTGCTCCACTCCGATGTCAGAAAAAGTTAATAATTGTATTTCATGTGGGAAGCAAATACCTCATAAGGATTTTCATTCTCACTGTATTCCTTGCTTAGGCCCTGACCACGACGTAGCTAGTTGTCAGTTTTGTGCTAGATTCAATCAACGTACAATTAAGCGAAGGTACGATTTTGCTTTTCATTACTTCGGTAGGCGCTTTAACTACAAAATGTCGTCGGATACGGTTCCGGCTACCGGAGTTCACAAACGTCGCAAGGATAAAGACAGGCCTCCGAGGTCCAAATCTGATGATAGCGCACAAGCGGAGCCAGCTTCAGGTTCGGCCGTCGTCAGTGAGTTGCTTTTGCAGCCCCTGTCGTCGTCCATTTCAGAACCGATGGCCGAAACGGACTCTCATGAGGAGCCAACCAGGCCTTTAAATATTTCAATTGCAGGACCTTCGGACAATGCTCCTTCGGATGGGTCCGGAGCCGCTGTGCAGGTACCGGCTTCCGAAGGGGTTTTCAGGCCTACTCAGCTTCTTATAAAGGCAAAGCCAAAGACAAAAGGCAAAGACTCCTTGAAAACCAAAGACTGCAACACAGGCCTCTTCTGAACCGGCTCCCAAGTCACAGAAACAGTTACTCAAGATGGCGGAGGATTTACTTACTATGATTAGGGGTTCACAGCCCCCTCCAGATAAAAGGCCAAGGCAGGATGTTTATTATGATTCCTCTGATCAGGCTTCTGTTTCTTCAGTTTCTTCTTCTGATCAGGAATATTCTTTCCCTTCTTATGAGGATTCTGATGCTGAGGAATCCATTCCTTCAGCT
This sequence comes from Protopterus annectens, assembly GCF_019279795.1. NCBI lineage: Eukaryota > Metazoa > Chordata > Ceratodontiformes > Protopteridae > Protopterus > Protopterus annectens. The sequence continues at coordinate 1,691,813,596 of NC_056725.1, read as the reverse complement.
TCTCCCCCTGAGGATTTCTCTTTTGGGGAAACTTTGCATGAAATGAGGGAACATTTCCACTGGGAAGGACAGGAGTATTCGGAATCCAAGAAAAGACTGAGGGATTTTCTTCTTCTTCCCCAACATAAACCCCTGACTCTTTTCCTCCTGCTCCTGTTAAGCCTGATAGATATTACAGGGTTCCTGATTCCCATCAGTTTTTATACAAGGACCCTTCTGCTGACCCTGAAACCATTTCTCAGGGTCCTAAGGGAGTTAAGGCCGCTTCTGCCAAAAATCCCATTCCTACTGAAAAGGATTCTCGATCCTTAGAAAGATGGGGCAAAAAGGTGTACACTTCTGCTACTTTGTCCATTAGGGCTTTAAACTGTCAGTTTCATATGCTAAAATACCAGTAATTTCTCTTGTCTGTCTTAAAACAAAAGCTTACTTCCATTTCTGCCTGTGCAGATGATAAGGAATTACATGACTTATTGCATGCCACTGAACAGGTTGGGAAGCATGGTTTGCACTGTGGATTTGATGCCTTGGAGGCTTCTTGTAGGGCTGCGGCCTCTGGCACAGTCATTAGAAGGCATGCATGGCTAAAGGAACAAAATTTGCCTGAACAAGTAAAGGCTAAATTATTGGATGCTCCTGTTCAGCATAATGTTTTGTTTGGATCAAAAGCTGAAGAGGTGATTAAAAAGATGGAGGATAAGGCGAAATCCATGCAAACAGTTAAAGATTTCTTACAAGTACAGCCACCTAGATTTAGCAGGAATTGGCCTTCAAAAAATTGGTCCTTTCCCACTTCAGACAGGCCACAGAGGGGTAGATATAGACGCTCCAGAGGGAGGTCTCAAACACAAGCTGCTTATAGACTTAGTGGACTGCTTCCACCCCTAGGGGAGGAGAGGACAGGTCACAATCTCAAAGGAAACAAACTCAATGACTCCCTCTGTTGGGCTACAGGAACTTCTTGCCTGGAAGCCCCTCTCGGAGGAAAACTCTCTCTTTTTTATCAAAATTGGACTCAAATAACCCAAGACAAGTGGGTTTTGTATGTGGTTTTAAGAGGTTACAAATTCCATTTTCATACCTTGCCAAGGCCAAGCGGATGGTCAGACCTTCCAAAACATCAATGGACGGAGGCCTTAAACCAGGTGGAAGCTCTTTTGGCTATGAATGCCATAGAACTGGTTCCTCTTTCAGAGATGGGAAAAGGTTTTTACTCAAGGCTCTTTCTAGTCCCAAGGAAGCAAAACTCATGGAGACCCATTCTGGATCTGTCAGTGTTGAACACCTTCTAGAGATTCCAAAATTCAAGATGCTTACTCTACAGCAGCTACTTCCAATTCTGTCCAAAGATGCATGGATGGTAACTTTGGATTTAAAGGAGGCATATTTACACATTCCCATCAGGCAGGATCGCAGAAAATACCTCAGGTTCAAGGCCGGATCGAGGCACTTTCAATTCTCTGCGCTGCCCTTTAGATTGTCTACTGCGCCCAGGGTCTTCACCAAATGCCTGGCTCCAGTAGTAGCTTACTGCAGACTCAAGGGAATTCAAATTTACCCTTATCTGGACGATTGTCTAATTCAGGCAGACAGCAAGGATGTCTTACTCCAGCATCTAGAATTTGTAGAGAACCTCCTCAAGTTCCTGGGATTCTCTGTAAACATAAAAAAGTCAAATTTGACACCTTCACAACAGATAACTTTTCTGGGTGCACTTCTAAACACCACAACCCAGATGGCATTTCTGACATCCGAAAAACAATTACAGCTGGCTTCAACTTTCAGAACCTTGGCAACTTTAACTCAACTATCTGCAAGGAAATTCCTGCAGGCTTTGGGTTACATGGCCTCCTGCATCCTTCTCATACCATATGCAAGACTACACATGAGGAAACTACAGTGGTACCTAAAAAGTGTATGGTCTCAGCATTGCCACAGTTTAGACATACTGATCTCCGTCCTTCCTTGCCTTCAAAAGGAATTTCTTTGGTGGTCCAGGGCATGTGATCTAAACAAAGGGAAACCCTTCCGTCTGCCTCCTGCCACTCAGATCCTAACCACGGACGCCTCGGATTATGCTTGGGGAGCCCATTTTCAGGGCAATTGTCTGCAGGGCCTTTGGACAAAGGATCAGAAGCACCTGCAATATCAACTTAAAGGAAATGTTAGCCGTTCAGAAAGCTCTATTGGCCTTCAGGAATCTTTTACAACCAGGACAACTGCAAATACGGACAGACAACACCACAGTTATGTGGTACATAAACAAGCAAGGGGGATCTCATTCCTACCCCCTTTGCAGACTAGCCATGGATCTATGGAACACAGCTCTAGCTTGCAATCTGGATCTTCAAGCTCAGTTTCTACCAGGGAAACAAAACTTCCTGGCAGACAGTCTGAGCAGAAACCTTTCGGATCCACACGAGTGGATGCTGGACACCAAAATATTCAGGATGATAACAGCAGTCTGGGGATGTCCTCACATAGACCTCTTTGCATCCCATCTCAATCATCAACTACAGAATTTTTGTACCAGGACTTTCCACAGAGAAGCTTGGAAAGTGGATGCCCTGTCATTCAGTTGGAGGAACCTCTCGGGATATGCCTTTCCGCCTCTTCCTCTTCTTCCACGGGTTTTATTGAAGATAAAACAGGACAAGCCCAAGATGATAATCTTGCTGGCTCCAAATTGGCCTCGGCAGTTTTGGTATCCAACTCTAAAAAACCTATGCCTGGAGCCCCTTTGGGTTTTACCTCAGTCTCCGAACCTTCTGTCCCAACATCAGGGTCAGGTTGTACACTCTCATGTCAGAACTCTCAGCCTGGCGGCCTGGTTAATCCAGGGCCTTTGATTTCTTCTTTACTACCCAAGCAGGTTATGGATGTCATTTTAGAAGCCAGACGTCCTAGCACTAGAAAATCTTATGCAGGAAAATGGAAAAGATTTTGTTCCTGGATGCAGGCTCAGGATTCTGATCCTCTTCTTCCTAACATTACTTTAATTTTACTTTACTTGACAGATCTCTTACATAAGGGTCTCTCTCTCTCTCTTCCATTAAGATACATGCCTCTGCTATTTCTGCTCATTATAATACAGACCCTCCCATCTTTTCCCACCAGCTCATGAGACAGTTTCTCAGAGGAGCTAAGAACTTAAGACCTCCTAGATCTCCTCCCATTCCTGCTTGGGATCTCAACTATGTTTTGGAAAAACTAACCTTGCCTCTTTTGAGCCTGCTGCCTCTTCTGACATCAAGTTTTTATCTTGGAAGACAGCTATCCTGTTAGCCCTAACCTCTGCCAGGAGAGTTTCAGAGTTACAAGCTCTTATGGCTGTGGAACCTTATATTATTTTTCATCAAGACAGGGTATCTTTGAGGACTAATCCTACCTTCATGCCTAAGGTGGTTTCCAAAGTGGCTTTAAATCAAACTATCCACTTGCCAACCTTTTTCCCCACTCCTCAAAATAAAGGGGAAAGGATCTTACATTCCTTGGATGTACACAGACAACTACGTTTTTACCTGAACAGAACCTAGGACATCAGAAAATCAGAACAATTGTTTGTTTCTTATGCTTCAAGTTCCCAAGGTATAGCCATTTCAAAACAGACCATTTCTAAATGGATTGCTCATGGAATCAGATTTTGTTATTCTCACCATGGAAAGCAAATCCCAGGGAGTATGGACTCATTCCACCAGAGCTGCTGCCACTTCTGCGGCCTTCCTCAGGGGAGTTCCTACCAAGGACATTTTGGAAGCTGCAACTTGGAGTTCAGTGCATACTTTTTCTAAGCACTACAATCTACCTCTGTACTCTAAGTCTAGGGCAGGCTTTGCCTCTGCAGTCTTGCAGGGCCTTTTAGCCGCCCCTTCCTCTTTATGACCACCTCCCTTTCTTTCAGCTTTGGGATTCTACCCTACAGTCATGACTGCAACAGTGAAACACGATGAACATAGTACAGTTGTGTACAAATACCATAAATATAGATGTTCGAGTGTCTTCACTGTTGCAGTCTGGGTTTCCCTCCCTCCTGTTCCCTCTTATTTTTACTTTTGTGTATTTACTTTTTTTCACCATTCTTCTGAGGTGTATTTGCAAAGGTTATGGGACCTTTTTCATTTTGGGACTCCTGACATCTGGGGCAAGAAAAACTGGAGAAGATGGCGTCGGCTGTCAGCTTTGTACTCCTGGTGCTCTGACGTCAGGGAGCATGGTTGAACAGCCGACGCCGGACCCAGACTTTGGGATTCTGGCCGACCGAGGGCTGCCTGCCAGCAGGGGAGAACCCTACAGTCATGACTGCAACAGTGAAGACCCTCGAACATCTACATTTATGGTAGGTGTACACAACTGTACTTTCCTCCTCCTTGGGATCTCAATTTTGTTTTGGAGAAATGTACCCTTGCCCCCTTTGAACCAGCAATGTCATCTTCCCTGCAACACTGTATGTGGAAAACTGTTCTCCTAGTGACTGTTACCTCTGCCAGAAGGATCTTTGAGCTGCAAGCCCTTATGTCCTCCTCTCCCTTCACAGTGTTTCATAAGAACAGAGTATCTGAAGTAGTTAACTTCATTTGTGCATCAACCTATGGGTCTTCAGATCCATTTCGGATCCGAGCCGGCAGTTTCCAACAGCATAGATCTGAACTCCAAGCTCCTCCCCCAACCCATAATCCCCTGCCAACCCTACCTGACCTCAGATCTAGTTTGCCGTGGTTTCATCCAGTAGCTCGATCACTGAGTTCCAGGCTTAGCGTCTTTTTGTGAGAAAATTTTACCCTTTTTCTCTCCTTTTTTTTGTAAATTTAGTATGCGTGTGTTGTGTACAGGTCCCCTCATTAGCTTCCCTTTACCTGTCTGTTAATCTTCTTCATAGTTTTCCTTCCCCACCCTCGTTAGTGCATTAGGGAGTGTGCTGTGTGTTGGGGCCTAGCTTGTGTGTTTTCCTTTCAGTATGTCGGAGGCCCAAAAGCTGTTTTTTCCAAGTGTACTGAGTGTGGCCATAAGCTATCCCCGACGGATGGCCACACTCGGTGCATGTTGTGCATTGGGGTTGAACACCTGTCGTCAGGTTGCTCCATATGTGCGGCGTTCAACCCCAGGGCACTTAAGGACCGGAGGACTAAGCTGGCCCCGGACTCTGCTTTGTCCAGGCCTCTTCATCGGCCCCGCCGACTAAGCGGTCTTCTCCCTCCAGGACTTCCGAGCCTTCCACCCCTCAGCTCCGGTCTCCTCCTTTTTCACCGGGACCGGAGGAGGAAGAGGCCCGGCCCCCGTCGAGGTCATCGAGGTAGCACTCCCGTCCCGCCTCGGTGGCCTCATCCAGATCCACCCGAAGCCTGACGGACGCAGACCTGGACCGGATGATGAGAAGATTCCTCCAGGCCCAGCTGCAGATGGGAGTGCTCCTGCCCCCCCCCCCCTCTGGGGGGGAGCTCGACACCTTTTTTTGCCCCAATTGCTCCTTCTCCGACCCGCTTCCCGGGTTCGGAGTTTTCGGAGCCGGGTAGCGTCGGCGCTGGGGGGGTGTCGGCGCCGACAATGCCCTTGAGTCTGTCGGGTCCCTTTTCTTCGGATCCGAACTCTCGGAGCCGAGAGCTGAGCTTCGGATCTGAGGGTCTCAGTGTGCCTTCGGCTCCGCCCAGGTCGGAGCATACTGGACCTTCAGATCTGACCGCGTCGGCTCCGGCCCAGATCCGCCCGTCGGATCCGTGGGAGGGTCTGCTCTCGGATCCGAGAGAGAGCGGCTGTCCTTCGACATTCGACGTAGTGGAGAGGGTTCTGTCGAGGGATTCCAGACCCTCAGCCTTGGCTACGGCTCCACCCTGCACCCCATCTCAGAAGGGTCCGACTTCCATCAGCCAGCCCCAGGGACAGCCTGCTCCGACATCCCAGGTCGTTCCGTTGGAACATGACGTTGCTGGTGAGGTCTCCTTAGACAGCCCCCCCCGAGGAGATTCCTCACAAGCGCAAGTGCAAGAGAAGGCACTTGGACTCCCCTGAGTCCTTGACCGAGGACACAGATTTGGAGGAAGGGGAAGGTTCCCCAAGATCACCCCCAGAAGGATGTCTCATGTGGAAACATCATGGAGATGCTCAGGATTAGGGGGGGGTGGTCTGCCCCAAAGCCTACCTCGGAGGAATCTGTGTTCCTGGAGGCGTTTGAAGCAGGCCCGTCTACCTCTTGGGTGTCCCCTCCAGCTGACCCCCTGGTAGATCTGATCACTACCAGGGCGTGGAAGGAGCCGGACACTGTGGAGCCAGTCCCAAAAAGACCTGACAAAATACTTAGTCCACCCTTCGACAGATCTCACTGGAGTAAGGGAACCCCTGTAGATGCCATGTTGGTGGCGGCGGCCACTAAAAGGGAATTAGCCCAGGAGAGTCCCTCGGTCCATCCTCCAGACAAGGAGTCTCGGTCAATGGATCAATTTGGGAAGCGGGTTTTTAGTTCAGCTACCTTCTCAGTGAGGTCACTAAACTACATGGCACATGTCATACGACTGCAGCGAGACCTTATCAAAGAGTACCCCGCGTCGCCCCCGGAGTCCATGTCGGCGGAGGACAAACAGTTGTACTCTTCCCGAATGGCCACTCTTGGGTCTATCTTGAACACCTCTATGCGGCTACTGTCCCATGTCACGGAAGGAGCCACTAGAGGTAGTGGAGCAGGCGTCGTTATGAAGCGACAGGCCTGGCTACGCCACTGTGATTTCGCAGAACCCTTTAAGGCATCTTTCGCTAATGCCCCTTTCGATGGTTCTGCCCTTTTTGGCAAAACCGTATGCGATACCTTGGTCCAGAGCTAGAAGGATGGGAAGACGTCTGCCGTCGGAGGCCGCTTCTCTGCTCCCCAGAGGTCCTTTTCCAAGAACCAAAAGGGATAGAAGAAGATGTGGTTCCGGAAGTGGCAACAGCCCCGTTTCGCTCCGGACCCCCAGTCCTTCCATGGCAGAGGAGGACAAGGGTGGATGCCGCCCTAGAGGCAGAGGGGGCCCAAGGAACTTTGGGTCCAGAGAACCGTTCTCTGACCGGCCCACGCAACAGCCCTGAAGGGTTACTCGACTGCTCCACTCTGGAGGCAGTCAGGGGGGCGCTTCCTCGAGGCACCTAGCAGCTTGGGAGTCCATCACGACCGACCGCTGGGTGCTTCGCATCATATCCAGAGGTTACCAGATCCCTTTCTCCCATTTCCCTCGCAATCCCAGACACCTCCCCGACGTCCCACCCGAGCAGAGGGAGGCTGCAGCTGTGGAAATCCAGTGGCTGCTAGAAAAAAGAGCCATCCAGCACATCCCCCCAGACCAGTACGGATCAGGCTTTTACTCCAGGTTCTTCTTGGTGCCAAAAAAGACAGGGGACTTCAGACCGATCCTCGACCTATCCCTCTTGAACCTGTCAGTAACCAAGGAAAAGTTCCGGATGGTCACTCTTCAGTCCATTCTCCCCCTCCTGCGGGAGAACGACTGGATGTGCTCTATAGACCTCAAGGATGCGTACTACCGCATTCTGATGGACAGACGATCCTGGAGGTTTCTCCGCTTCTGGCTAGGAGCCAGCCATTACCAATTCAGGGCCCTTCCCTTTGGTCTCACCACAGCCCCCAGGGTGTTCACCAAGGTTCTGTCAGTCATAGCGGCCCACCTGCGACTGCAGGGCATTCAGGTTTTCCCATACCTAGACGACTGGCTCCTGATCACCCCCACAAGGCATCTACTCTGCGCAACCAGAAACTCCTTTCTTCACCTAGCGGCCCGGCTGGGGATTACTATCAAAATAGAGAAATCTTCCCTTTCTCCAACTCAAACCATAGGTTTCATCGGAGCGAGGTTGGACACAAACAGGTGTCTAGCCCTCTTAACTCCAGACAGAGTGCAAGACTTTAGAGTCCATGTGCGGGCCATCCTCCTACCCCAGGCACCCCTGGCGGAATTGGTCCTGAGGGCTTTGGATTCGATGGCGGCCACCATCAACCTATTGCCAATGGCGCGTCTGAACATGAGAGTCCTGCAATGGACTCTCCAAGTTCAATGGTCTTTTCTGCAATTCCCTCTGTACCACCCTATTCCCCTCAGCAGGGTTTGCAAGGAGGCCCTCTTATGGTGGCTCCAATCCCCGGACCTCCAGAAGGGGCGCCCCTTTTCTGTGTCCCCTCCCCTAACCTCAATGACCACAGACGCCTCTCGCCTCGGGTGGGGGGGGCATTGTGCGGGCAGGACAGTCCAAGGCACGTGGAACAGCACGGAGACCTCTCTGCATATAAATGTCCTAGAGATGAGGGCGGTGCTTTTGGTGTTGCAAGCACTACAGAGCCTTCTTCCCGTAGGAACGATTGCAATCCAGACGGACAACATGGTAGTAGTCTGGTACATCAACAAACAGGGAGGAACCAGGTCTTATCCCCTTTGTCGAGAGGCCATGAGAGTGTGGGAATGGGTGATTTCCATCAACCGCTTTCTCATAGCGACGCACATTCCGGGACGGTCCAACATTTTAGCAGACAAGTTGAGTCACACCATCCTCTCACCGTACGAATGGTCTCTGAACCCAAAAGTAGTGAAGCAGATATTCTCCACTTGGGGTCATCCTTCTTGCGATCTTTTCGCCTCTCCTTCAAATGCGAAATGCAACGACTACTTCGCTCTAATTCCCCCACCCGGGGAATCCCCACGAGACGCTCTGGTGCTTGCTTGGCCCCCCGGTCTCCTTTATGCTTATCCTCCTCTTCAACTGATGTTGAAGTTTCTTCAGAAAGCCAGTCGGTTGCAGAACAAGATAATCCTCATTGCCCCATTCTGGCCTCGCCAGGCTTGGTTCCCGTATCTTTGGTCTCACCTAGTAAATCCTCCCTGGATTCTGGATCCCATTCCGGATCTCATAACCCATCCATTGGATCTTCCGACCCCGAATCTGGACAGCCTCAAGCTCACGGCTTGGTTGATCCAGTTCCAAGGTTAGCTAGGACTCCTGGTATCTCTTCCCAGGTCAAAGCTATTCTGGTGGCGGCGCATAAGCCATCCACCAGAAAGGTCTATGTTAGCAAATGGAAATGTTTTTCTATTTGGCCGGAGCACAGAGATCTAGATCCTTTAACAGCTCCGTTGCCTGCGGTGTTAGATTTCCTATCAGGACTCTTCGATCAGGGCACTAGCTCCTCTACAGTCAAGGTTCAGTTGGCGGCTATCTCTCACTATCACGTAGTAAGCGACCTTGGACCGTTGATCTCCAAGTTATGCAAGGCTTTACTGAAGGGTACCTTCTTACTCAGACCCCCGGTGAAGGAAGCAGTCCCTCCTTGGGGCTTAACTTTGGTATTGCAGGCACTTACAGCCCCTCCCTTTGAACCTGCAGCTTCAGTAGATCTAAAATTCTTATCATGGAAAACTGCCTTTCTTGTAGCTATCACCTCAGCTCGAAGGGTTTCCGAAATTCAAGCCCTTTGTGCAAAACCACCTTATTTGTCCTTCCACAAAGACAGAGTCTACCTCGGGACCAATCCCTCCTTTCTTCCAAAAATTGCATCCGAATCGAATATTAATCAGTCCATTAACCTACCAGTTTTTTTTCCCCAACTACCAAAACAAAGGGGAACATAAATTACATCTGTTGGATCTGCACAGACAACTGCACTTTTATTTACACAGAACAGCTGGTCATAGGCAATCAGATCAGCTGTTCATTTCCTTTGCCAAATTTAACTTAGGAAAGGCTGTTTCCAAAGTCACACTGTCCAGATGGATTTCTCAGTGTATTCTGTTGGCATATGAAAGTACTGGTCGGCCCGCACCTCTAGGAGTTCATGCCCACTCTACCCGGTCTGTCTCTACCTCGGCGGCCTTTCGTTCTAGACTCTTGTTGGATGATATCTGCTCAGCAGCAACATGGGCTTTGTCTCATACATTCATTAATCACTACATGTGTGTGCCCTCTACTGGCTCTAAAACTCAGAACTGCTTCACATTTAAAATAATTACAGAATCTCATTATGCAGGGACTCAACACAATAAAATGCCGCTGTCAGCTTTAAAACTGGGGCCAGGGACAAACCATCATTTAGGGGTTGGGAGGGTGGCCTAATGGTTAAGGTGTTTGCCTTACAAACACAAGGTGCACGGTTTGAGTCTCACAAAGGATAATTGGCTAGGCTTAAAATGGCTCGCAAGGGCAGTTAGCTTAGTACTAATCAATGAACCAATGAACCAATGAACAAGCTGGATATCGTCTCCAGAGGGAGAGCATCCCTGGCTGTGCAGTGCTCCGGAACATCCTTCCTTGAGGATCGCCCAAGATTTAGGTAGCTGGGGACTCTGTCCCATAGGTTGATGCACAAATGACGTTCACTACTTCAGATTAAGGAGTTATGTACTCATCATAACGTTCCATCTGAGTAGGTAAACTTAATTTGTCAGCAACTGACCCCCCCCCCCCTCCGTCCCCCTGACCTTCGGATGTTCGAAATGTTACCTTCCTTATGGCAAGGGTATGTAGCTAGTTTTGCGGGTGATTTTTGTATGCTTATCTAGCTGTGGGCAAACTCGATCTGAGGTCAGGTAGGGTTGGCAGGGGATTATGGGTAGGGGGAGGAGCTTGGATCTATGCTGTTGGAAACTGCCGGCTCGGATCCGATAGGGATCCGAAGACCCATAGGTTGCTGACAAATGAAGTTTACCTACTCGGATGGAACGTTATGGTGAGTACATAACTTCTTATTCTCTTCGGACTAACCCATCCTTTATGCCCAAGGTGGTTAATGAGTTATCCCTTAATCACTGTTTCAATCTCCCTACCTTTTTTCCTTCTCCCCAGTCCTCCAGTGAAAGGATTCTTCACACCTTGGATGTACATAGGCAACTCAGATACTTCTTGAGCAAAACTAAGCCTATTCCATAAGTCCGAATGGTTGTTTGTTTCCTGTCACTCAAGGGCCCTGTGCAAACCTGTTTCCAAGCAAACTATTTCCTTCTGGATTTCTAAAACGTTTTTTCTGTTACTCAGCCAGTGAAAGGAATCTCTCCTTACCTGTGAAGGCACATTCCACTAGGGCAGTGTCCTTTTCTGGGGCCTTCTTTAAAGGATTGGACACTGTCTCTGTCTTGGAGGCAGCTACTGGGTCTTCTGTTCATACCTTCACCAAGTACTATAAACTGGATGTCATTTCCAGGTCCAGGGCAGGTTTTGCCAGAAGTATTCTTCATGGCTTTGTGGAAAATGCCTCTGCACCTCCAACTAGATGTTCTTCGTGTTTCACTGTTGCAGTCATTACATTTGGGTTATCCTGCTGGCAGGTTGCCCTCAGTCGGCCTGAATTCCAAAGTCTTTCGTCCTGCGTCCGGTTGCTGTCTCCTCTTCCCTGACGTCAGGTCGTCAGGGGTATAAAAGATGCAGCCGACGCCATTTTATTCAGTCTTTCTTGCCACACGATGCCCAAAGCAGAAGCAGTTTGCAAGTGCCGGTCGGCCGACTCCTGAGATTTTTGTGTTCGAGTTTCAGATCCGAAGTCTTCATTAAAAGCTAAGTACCCCATTGTGGAAACTTTTTTCTTGCTCCAGACCGATGTCAGAAAAAGTTAATAATTGTATTTCTTGTGGGAAGCAAATACCTCATAAGGACTTTTATTCTTACTGTATTCCATGCCTAGGCCCTGACCACGACGTTGCTAGTTGTCTGTTTTGTGCTAGATTTAACCAACGCACTATTAAGCATCGGTACGACTTTGCATTAAGCTATTTTAGGCGAAGATTTAATTATACAATGTCGTTGGATAGCTATCCGACTACCGGAGTTCACAAAAAATGCAAAGAAAAAGACAGGCAACCGAAGTCCAAAACCGACGACGAAGCTTCTCCTAAGCAAGTCGCCAGTTCTCAGTGAGGCACTTTCGCAGCCCCTGACGCCCGCTACTTTAGAGTCGCAGGCCGCTACCGACTCCCACGTGGAGTCGGCCAGGCCACAGGAAACTCAAGGTATTGGAGCCTCGGAGATTATTCCCTCAGATGGGTCCGGAGCCGCTGAGCAGGCATCGGCTTCTGAGGGTGTATTCAGACCTAAACAATTATATATTAAACCGACTTCAAAGACAAAGACTAAAACACCTTAAAAGACAAAGAAGCAAGTTCACTAGTCACAAGGACAGGCCTCCATGCCCAAAAAAACAGATGCTCAAAATGGCCGAAGACTTAATTACCTTGATCAGGGGTTCCCATCCCCCTCCTGATAAGAGGCCTAGGCAAGAGACAGACTATGAATCTTCAGATCAGGTTTCCATTTCTTCTGATTCCTCTTCTGATCAGGAATGTTCTCTTCCCGCCTATGAGGATTCTGATGCTGAAGAATCTATTCCTTCAGCTTCTCCTCCTGAGGACTACTCTTTTGGGGAAACCTTGCATACCATGAGGGAGCACTTCCTCTGGGAGAGCCAGGATTTTTCAGAATCTAAGAAAAGGCTCAGAGACTTCCTTTTACTACCTCAACACAGGCCTCTAGCTATTCCACCTGTGTTGGACATTGTAGATGATGTGTTCTCAGAGTCTAGTCTGACCCCTGACTCTTTACCTCCAGCTCCTGTTACGCCAGACAGATACTATAGGGTCCCTGACTCTCATAAATTCCTTTTCAAAAACCCTTCTGCAGACCCAGAAACTATTTCTCAGGGTCCAAAGGGAGTCAAGGCTTCTACTGCAAAAAAAACAGGGATTCCAGGACTCTGGATAGATGGGGAAAAAAGGTTTACACATCTACTACTTTGGCTATAAGGGCCTTAAATTGCCAGTTTCATATGCTCAAATATCAGCAATATATCATGACACTGCTTAAACAGAAAATGATGGCAAATTCTGAATGTGCAGAAAACAAAGAAATGCAGGATTTATTGCATGCAGCTGAACAAGTTGGAAAGCATACTTTGCAATGTGGGTTTGATTCTCTGGAGGCCTCCTGCAGGGCTGCTGTTACGGGTTCTGTCATTAGGAGGCATGCTTGGTTAAAGGAACAAAATCTGCCTGACCATGTTAACGCAAAATTATTAGATGCTCCTTTACAACATGATACCTTGTTTGGTGTTAAGGCAGAAGAGGTGTTAAAGAAAATGGAGGACAAAGCTAAATCTATGCAAATGGTCAAGGATTTCTTACAGGTACAGCCACATAGATTTAGCAGACACTGGCCTATAAAGAATTGGTCCTTTCCAGTCTCAGACAGACCTCAAAGGGGCAGATCCAGACGCCCTAGAGGCAGATCACAGCCGCAAGGATCCTACAGGTCTAAGCAGTGGAGTGCTTCTACCTCCAAAGGTGGAGAGGACAAATCACAATCATACAGGAAACCGTCTCAATGACTTCCCCCTGCCTGCGCCAAGCACTTATCTTCTGGCAGCATCCTTAGGGGGAAAACTAGCACTTTTTTCCCCAAAATTGGCACATTCTAACCCAGGACAAATGGGTTTTAGACATAGTGTCACAAGGCTACATGTTTCATTTCCATACCCTGCCAAGGGCAAACAGTTGGCCAGACCTGCCAAAAAATCAATGGGCAGAGGCTCAAAAACAAGTCGCAGCTCTCATGGACATGAGGGCTATTCAACAAGTACCACAACAAGAGCAAGGACAAGAATTTTACTCAAGGCTGTTCTTGGTACCCAGAAAGGACAAAGCATGGAGACCAGTACTGGACCTATCTATTCTAAACACTTTTCTGAATATACCAAAAATTCAAGATGTTGACCTTACAGCAGCTTCTGCCCATGCTGAGCATCAAGGCTTGGCTTGTGACTTTAGACCTAAAAGAGGCATACTTGCATGTCCCAGTTAGACAATCATGCAGAAGATACCTCAGATTCAAGGCTGGCTCAAAGCATTACCAATTCTCTGCACTGCCCTTTGGCTTATCTACTGCCCCCAGGGTCTTCACAAAGTGCCTGGCACCAGTAATTGCTTACTGCAGACAAAGAGGAATACAAATATATCCTTACTTGGATGACTGCCTCATACAAGCAGAGAACAAGGACATTCTACTACAGCATCTGACTTTTGTGATAAGACTCTTAACAGGCCTGGGGTACACAGTCAACAAAAAGAAATCAAAACTAGTACCCTTTCAAGAGATAATATTCCTGGGTGCAAGCTTAAATACAACTGCCCAGATGGCTTATCTCACTCCAGACAAACAAAGACAACTGACTACCTATTTCAAGGAAATGGCAACAAAGGCTCAGTTATCTGCAAGAAAATTTCTGCAGGCTTTGGGCTTCATGGCACCCTGCATCTTACTAATTCCATATGCAAGACTGCATATGAGGAAAATTCAATGGTACCTAAAAAGTGTCTGGACACAGCATTGCCACAGCCTGGAAACAATGATTACTCTAATTCCCTGCCTGCAACAGGACTTTTGATGGTGGGCAAAGGCTTGTCACCAAAACAAGGGACAGCCATTCTCACTACCCCCAGCCAGGCAGAGCCTAACAATGAATGCATCAGATTATGCCTGGTGGGCACACATGGCAGGAAGAGGCATTCAGGGCACCTGGTCCACAAACCAAAAGCATCTACATATCAATCAAAAAGAGATGCTAGCTGTTCAAAATGCCCTGACAGCCTTCAAGGACGTATTTCATCCGGGACAACTACTGATAAAGACAGACAACACCACAGTCATGTGGTACATAAACAAGCAGGTGGGGCACTCATTCTTACCCACTGTGCAGACTAGCCACGGCTTTATGGGACACACCATTGACTTACCAAGTTCATCTGCAGGCAAAATTCCTGCCAGGAAAGGAAAATACTCTGGCAGACGAACCAAGCAGAAACCTCATGGATCCCCACGAGTGGCACCTGGATCCACAAGTCTTCAACATGATAACAATGAAATGGGGACGCCCGGACATGAATCTATTTGCCTCTCCTCAAAACAATCAACTAAAAAGATTCTGCACAAGGACTTATCACAGACAAGCTAAGAAAGTGGACGCCTTATCTTTCAACTGGACAAAAACCTATCAGTACATGCCTTTCCTCCACTTCCTGTCCTCCCCAAGGTACTCCTAAAGGTCAGGCAGGAGAAACCAAAAATGATTGATTGCCCCAGACTGGCCACGCCAGTACTGCTATCTGATCTTAAGAAACTTGTCCCAGTGCCCAGCCTGGACCTTACCTCAAATACCTCATCTACTGTCCCAGCAAAACTATCAGATTCTGCACAGCCAACTCAGGACTCTAAACCTGGCAGCATGGCAGATAATGTAGCCATACAAACCACACCTCTCAGTAAAGCTGTGATGGATGTCATTTGAGAAGCCAGAAGGCCTAGTACTAGAAAGTCCTATGCTGGGAAATGGAAGAGATTTTGCGCTTGGAACCGAGCTCAAGGAACAGCTGTCCCAAATATTCCTCAGATTTTGCAATATTTAACTGAGAATACTGGACAAAGGCCTATCTTTTTCATCAATTAAAATCCATGCCTCTGCCATTTCGGCTCATTACAATACAGAGCCACCACTCTCTTCTCATCCTTTATTAAGGCAGTACCTCAGAGGAGCCAAAAACTTAAGGCCTCCAAGGAGAACGCCAATACCTGCATGGGACCTCAACTGTGTCTTGGAAAAACTCACCTTACCTCCTTTTGAACAAGCTGCTACTGCGGACATAAAGTTCTTATCTTGGAAAACAGCTCTGCTCCTAGCAATAACTTCTGCTAGACGGGTTTGAGTTACAGGCTCTCATGGCTGTGGAACCTTTTATCATTTTCTATCCAGACAGGGTCTCTCTCAGAACAAATCCTACATGTATGCCTAAGGTGGTATCCAGTATTGCCCTTAACCAAACAATTAATTTGCCAACCTTTTATCCAAACCCACAGAACAAGGGGGAGAAAATTCTGCATTCTTTAGACGTACACAGACAACTTAGATTCTACTTGGACAAAACTAAAGTTTTCAGAAAGACAGAGCAAGTACTAGTGGCATATGCCACAGCATCACAAGGAAAGGCGGTCTCCAAGCAGACTATTTCAAAGTGGATAGGTCACTGCATTCGTTTCTGCTACTCACAGTATGGCAAACCAGTGCCTAAGGGCATTAGGCCACATTCAACCAGAGCTGCAGCCACTTTTGCAGCCTTTCTCAGGGGAGTACCAACCAAAGACATTTTGGAGGCTGCTACTTGGAGTTCAGTGCATACCTTTACGAAACATTACAATCTGCCTCTTTACTCTAAATCCAGGACAGGCTTTGCCACTGCAGTTCTGCAGGACCTCATAGCCGCTCCTAATGCTGTTTAGCTCCAGCCACCCAACCATAGCTTTGGGACTCAACCGAAATGTAATGACTGCAACAGTGAAACACGAAGAACATAGTACAGTTGTGTACACTTACCATAAATGTAGATGTTCGAGTGTATTCACTGTTGCAGTCCAGGTTACCCTCCCGCCAACCCCCTAATTTTTGCTGGAACTTATCTTTCCTTCTCTAATCTATACAACCTAGGTGGTGTATTTGCTTATAGATGAAGATAAAGCTTATTTTGGTACATGTATGTTTTACTTACATAATTTTAGCCTACCTTTTTGGGGGCACCTGTCATCTGGGGCAAGAAAAACTAAATAAAATGGCGTCGGCTGCATCTTTTATACCCCTGACGACCTGACATCAGGGAAGAGGCGACAGCAACCGACGCAAGACCCAAGACTTTGGAATTCAGGCCGACTGAGGGCAACCTGCCAGCAGGATAACCCAAATGTAATGACTGCAACAGTGAATACACTCGAACATCTACATTTATGGTAAGTGTATACAACTGTACTTTTCCCCCTCCTTTGGAGAAATCTTCAGACTTTATAAAGTCCTGTGTGAACTGCCTTAGTTTTAGTCAGCATGGTCAGTGGAGTCCAGTTACTGCTTTCCTTAAACCTCAGTCCTGTCGTTTCTCCTCCTGAATGCTATTCTGCTTGTATTTTTCCCACAAATTCCGTTTATTTCTGTGCAATTTATTCTTTCCTCACATTCCACAAATGGAACATATGAATGTCTGCTCATGGAAGAAAGAGGAGCCTTGAGTCATTCCACCAGTGAAGCCTTTTCGGTCAAAACTGCCATATATGTAGACTGAAAGCATCAAGATAGTGCTTCCATAAAAATACACATCCTCTTTAAGCACTGAGCTGAATACATATCAATAATAAGCAATTATAGAGAGAGTTCTCATGTGATATGTGGGTTAGCATAAGTCATGGAAGCCATAGCACCTCTACATTTTACCACTTGAGATAAAGTGGTCAGTAGTTCCTCCTGCTTTGTCTAGGATGGCCTGCATCTTTCATATCTTTTTTTTTTTTTTTTTTTTGCTTACTCAAAAACTTTTGTCATCTCCTTAATGCCTTTTTAAGCAGAGTTTACAAGATTGATATTCCAGCATAGCAAACTAAAATCTATGTAATGTCAAGGTTGTACTACTGAATTCCAGAATCCTAAACAACACTAAATGTTTGAACCCCAGCTTTCCTTAGCCATGAAGATATCAGGGTTTTTTGTAATTACAGAAACTCTTTTCCATCATAATGATAGCACTTCCTGCATTCAGATCCACCACCACCAACTGTGGATGAGTATGTTTTTATTTATAACCTTATTTTCTCTTACCAAATATTGCCTGGTACAGATCAGGAACTGGTTGAAGCCCTAGTTACACTCAAAATAAATTACCACATTATATCTTATTATAGATGGTCATATATGGTCCTTTCGATGCATGCAGAATACTTAGTTATAAATACTTGATTCTTTCTCTTAAGGGTGACTTCTGCTCGCATGCACATAAACTGGTGAACATTTGCTACCAATAGTATATATGCCCAGAGATTTTTGAACTTTGTTAAATGCCAATACATTTGACCAAATTGACTCCTATGCAGTAGAGGTGTTATCGTCTTCATCTTGTCCTCATAAGCATTTCTCCCAATTTTAAAAGAAAAAAAAATAAGGTTCAAAGCTAAATACTTCAGACTTGAAATGCACAAAAGTGTTTTCACCATCTGCTTCATCAAGCAAATTCCAAATAATTTTAAAAATACCTTCCTATTTAACATATTTATTAATCACAAGCTCAATGACATAATTATTAGAAAAATAATTAGTTTGAAACATCTCCATTTTAAAATAGGTTTCAGAAGTACAGTCATTCAAACCAGGTAATTTTGTGTGCTTCCAACTCAAGAATCCATTAAGTTCTGTCACTTCAGTATGATATCTGCACTTCTATGACTACATTGCAATAATTCAAAGACCCTGAAATGAAAACTGTGTTAATCCCATTTGTCAATAACGTGTCATGCCAAAGCATTGTTGGTTGTGTTCTTATTTTTATCTAATGTGCTGATGTATCCATCCTGTAAATGAATGGCCAGTCTTGCCAACATAAAATGCACTGCAGATTTTACATGAAGTTAAATATACAAAACATATAGTGCTGCAATCGGCATACTGCTGAAAAAAGTAAACCTTTTCAGTTTTAGGACTTTTAAGTCTTGGAGTTATTGCAAACATTAAAATTTTTTTTTTTTTTAATAATTATAATGTCATTGAGCATGTGATTAATGTTTTAAATAGGAGGGTGTTTTTAAATTGATTTGGAATTTGCCTGATGAAGCAGATTGCGAAAATGCATTTGAGCTGTTAAAGTCTGATTTAGCTATGAAAGCTGTTTGATATGGAGCTTTTCAGTCTTATTTTTCATTTTTGTTGGATTTTTGTGTTTGTAGCTCATCCAATATCCCTCTTTTGAAACTTTCTCCCAGTTGCACCACCTACTTGTTACTCCCACCATAATGAAAACTGACCATCTCACTGTGATCGTTTCTAGGAAGACTTGCTTTGAGGTTCCTAATAACTCATTTGCATTCAGGGATAACTCCAGATCAGTTATTTCCTATTTACCGAACTTGTTGATAATCACAAGTGGTGTAGCTCTTCTGCAAGCTTTGTAACTGTGGCTGCTGCCTTTTCTTCTCCTCCCTGGATGGATGCTTTAAGGCAGTTAAACAAATACAGCGTAAGCATAGTGTCATGTTTAAAACTAAGCCCATGTGGTGGAACTACCATGTTAACATACACTATAATGAAAATAAAAAACCCCTGGTCATCGTTAAAAAAATGCCTACTTCATCATTGTAAAACAGATTTAAAACTGGTAAATAAGTCTCTCGTTTTACAGTAGGAAAAGTAAGGCCAGTTGTTAACTTAGGGTTCCAGCTACTTCAGACCACCATAAAGCTTTTTTCCATTGTTAGGAGTCACAGAAGTACATTACATACAATCCATCATATGCTGACATTCTAAAGATCAACTTGCCTAAACCTCAAAGACTTTAAAAACACAACCTATACGCAAAGGACACAGCAAGTTAAGCCTACCTCCTCACGTAACACAGGGAGTTCCAAAGTCACAGATGGTGAGCCCATAAGGCAGGCATCAACCTAATTGAACAGTCTTTTATAGGTGACTCCATTGCAAGACGTACAGATATGCTTGTTACTAGGCTGAGCAAGGTAAGGCTGACTCTTAGTTGCTTGTCTGTTGCCAGGGTCCATCAGATCACCCATGCACTTCTTGAACAAGTACCGTATGACTCTGCCATAATTCATGCTGGTGTCAGTGACTTGAGATGCATCTCCCTCGATTATATGGAGACATGATGGAGCTCAGACTGTGTCAAAGATGGGTATGAACCTACCATTGAGCAGCATTCTACCTTTTTCTAAAGGTGATGCAGAGATTTGAGCAAAAAAAATAATTGACTTCAATAATTAGCTTAGTTTTGGTGTCCTTCACAGGGGATCCAATATTTGTCAACCGGGGTGGTTGTAATCGACTGTCCGTGCTGCTTCACTGGGGATGGCCTGCATCTGTCCCCTCTAGGGTCTCCCTTATTGACAAAGACATTGTCCACCCCAGTAGTGCCTTTTTTTAGGCAATGCCAATCTGATAAACCTACCCTCAAAATGAAACAAACAAAGAAAATATGAAAGTGTTGATGATAAACACTAGGAGCCCAAACAAGAAACTCCACTTTCTATAAGTCCTTCTCATCCTGGAGGACATTAAAGTCTGTGTAGTGACTGAGACCTGGTTTAAAATGTTGGAGAGCACCCTGGCTGTGCAGGGCTAAAACATATTCCACACGTTTAGACCAGTTACTGTGCAGGAGGAGGAAAAAAAGGCAGAGGTGTCTCAGTCTACATCCAGAAGCGACTCTTGTAAAGGCTCATAAGGCAGCATGATACGCTAAAGCTTCTTTATGTCCAAATAACCATCAGAAAGGTCCCATAACTGTATATTAGTTTGCTACAGAACTCCCTCTGACACAAAGAAGCTACAACGGCTGTCTATAGGAACTAGAATTACACAACACTTATCTACAAGAACTAGACTCATGCAGTATTAAACCCAGTACCACTTTCCTAGGTGATCTAAGCTGTCCAACTGTAGACTGGGAAATGTATACCACTCCTAGTGCACAAAGATTCCTGGACTTCTGTTAATGCAAATGCCCAGAACAATTTGTCAGCGTACTCACTAGAGGGATTAACATTTTGGATATTGTCTTTACTAATATGGGAGCATATTGCATATCTTCATCACTTGTTAGCTGTGACCACAAAGCAGTCTCCTTCACAATAAAATTGAAATCAGAGATCCCTTCCACCCAAGGTATCTTTAGAAATTTCTTTAAAACAAACTACTCCTAAATGATACATTGGCAAGCTTCATATCCCAACCAAACCCAGTTAACTGCACTGAATACACAGAAATATATGCCAACACACTATACCAGTTATACCAGTTTGTAAACAGCTGCATATTTGCAGCTGTGCTATGTAGGAACCGGTGCAGGGCAAACCTCAGAAACTAACCCACATGGTGGAACTGTAATATTAACAAGCTTTATAATAAAAAAAGAAAGAAAAACACAGACATACGGACATCAGATGTACCGTTCGGGGCTCTCTTTGAGGAAAAAACGTGCCATTGAAGTACAGTCAGAACTAAAATAGAAGTAGAAACAGAATAAGTAGTCCCTAGATTTCAAGCAAAAATGTATAGAGAGATGTAGAGAAACACTGAGTTTTTCTTTTCCAAATAGTAGCATTTATTAAACCATTCCTTGTGACAGATGAGTACTTTTGTTATCTTGATCTTTGAAAAGAAGATGACTCCACATTTCTCTACATCTCCATATATATTTTTGCTTGAAATCTAGGGACTGCTTGCTCTGTTTCTACTTCTAAGCTTTATAATAAAAGGAAAAGAATTTTGACCAAAAATAAGCATAATTCGTAGAATGGTAGAGCCCTTGTCACTGAAACAAACAAGCAATTCAGGACCTTAATAAAATCTCCCAAATCCAAGTTTGAGGCTGAAGTAGCTACTCAAGTCAGACAGTCACAAGGCAATTGCACAATGGAGCAATGCAGCTGTGAACAATGTTACTTATACTGAGGCTGAAAATACAGTGAACTTACTGGCCATTAAATTTAGATCTAACTTTACACCTTTCTCCCCTTGTCTATTCCTCAAGATATACCTGAAACTGGCTTGCCTCCATCTATCACACAAGAGCAAGTCCTAAACGTGCTTAGAAATATTGCATCAGGAGGTCCTGATAGTATATCTGGAAGCAAGTTAAAGGACAACAATGGGATTCTATAATTAAATGCTTAACTTCTCTGTCTTTTTCTCCCTGTTACTGTCCCTGCTATGAATAAACAACAATACAGCATTTAAAGTATTTTAAATTGACTGTTTCTGTCCCCTAGAACAGTAGCTTACTGTACTGCTGTGGTTTCACTTTCAAAAAAGTTTTATCCCGCTCTGGAAAAGCTTGCTGCAGTCTTCAATTCATTGATGTTATCAAGGTCAATGAATACGGCTAGTATTCCGGCCAATTCCCTCCCCAAACTGACATCACTGTAACCTTCCTAAAAAAACAACCCATGCTGTGATGTCACAGCTCCCGGGTCCTTCCCCTACATATACAGAAAGTAAAGGCTGGAACAAGGAAACAGTACATGAGTCAAGTCTCCTGCTTTGAGCTGTCAGAACAGGTAACAGCTCAAATTACCCTTAGCACTTTGACAGCTAGGGAAGTTATGTGTGATGGGGATGAGATAGTCATAGTAGTACAATTCAGGCTTCACAAAATAATGCAATTTAACCATTCTATAAATAAGCAACAGTAAAAAGCACTTTGAAAGTCTGTTCTGTGGCAGGCATTTGCAAATGAACTGTTTGTGTTTTAAATAGTCATTGAACGGCATGAAATGTTACTTAAAACTGACTGAAAGCAGTGTATGCATGTAAAATCAATGCAATGACAGGAGCTTTAGGAAGAAAGAGGACTGCATAATGTAATATTTTACAGACAAGCACTGCATTGTGGGATACGTAGAGCAGACTAAACAACGAGAATTACTTCAAGATTCCAGACCCTATGTGGTCAGACTCAGGAATTACATATAAACATGTTCAAAACCTATAAATAGTGCCAGGGCGGTGTTAAAATGTAGGAAACACCAAACTATGATGAAATAAACATGTTTTTTTTGAGTCTTTGGGTGCGGTTCTCCTTTAAATAGTGGGAAGCACAGTTTTGCCACACCCCTAACAACACAGTTCAAGCTCAGCGTCCATTCAGGCTTTGTTCCAAGGGAATGGAAAACAGCTACAGTTGTTCTCCTGTGTAAGGGAGTACCTTCCACATACCCAGGCAGTTGCAGACCCACAAGTCTGACCAGCCTCATATGCAAAGCCATGGAAAGACTTTTCATGGAACTAATCAGTCAGGACATAGGGAACATCCAAACACTGGATCCATCTCATTTTGGATTTGTCAAGGGCAGATCATGCTTACTCAACCTGTAGGATTATTTGAAAAGCTCACCAAAACAATGAATGAAGACAAAATGGTACACACCGCATGCCTCCACCTGGCCAAAGTCTTTGACACAGTTACCCACTCAGGCATAGTAGAAAGGTGAAATAAAGTGGGAATAAATCCCTGTGTTATCTGCTGGATTGCCAGCTGGCTGGTAGTATACTGGAAATCAAAATAGGGGATGTTACCTCCACAGAGAGGCCAGTCACCAGTGGAGTCCCCCAGAGTTCTGTTTTGAGACTTCTGTTTGGCATCTACATTTCTGAAGTAAAAGCCAACACCAAAGGACTCTGGCTGAATAAGTTTGCAGATGACTGCAATCTAGGAACAGTCATTGAATTACCAAATGACTTGGCCATCCTGCTGGATGGTTTGTCCCAAACAAATATCTTGTGCTAAAATCATGGACTGAAACTAAATTCCAAAAAAAAATGTATTATTGTACCGTTTGGGAAGTCATCTATCGCAGGGAACAACCACATTAACGGTTAACTGAAAACAACCTGCTTCTCAACCCCAAAAAGACCAAGCTTCGTCTTTTCCTTCCAAAAAACTTCAGTCAAGCTGAAGATAACTTCACCATCTCATCCTTCGATACTACAATTATCACCGCTGACTCGAACACCAAATTGCTTGGCATTACTATAGATAATCAATTAAAATTCGGCCTACATATCTGAAACTGTATCAAAAAGTCCAATCAGGTCTTCTGTACCGCAACAACAAATACATACCTAATAAATCTAGACCTATACTTGGCTCATTTATTCTACCATTCTTGCTGTGTGCTGCACCAAACAGAAATATTGGAAATATACTTTACACTCATTCAATTGCATACTCTTGGAACAAACTTCCATTGTCCCTTTGCTCCACTACCAGAAGTGGTGAATTCAAAAAGCAACTAAAAATTAATTTCCAATATGCATGGGTCTGTACTTGTCAGGAAATTGGATAATGATTTTTTCTTCTTCTCTCAATTAACATATCTGCCTGGTAGCTACCTAAACTTTTACATGTATTACTCTGTCTGCACTTAGTACCTATGCTATTAAATGCATCTTTGTTGGACTATGTCATGATGTTACTCTGATTTTTTTTTTTATTGTAGGCACTGCTGCATTCCTTGTAAATAAATTAATGCTAACCAAATTTCACAAACATATTGCTGCTGCATCCTCAAAATACTGTACTTTTGCCTTGTATATATTCGTATTGTATATTTCTGTTTTTTTTTTTTTTTTTTACTGTTAAGTGTCTTATAACTTGAATCGTTAGTTTTTTTTATTTTTTAATTACTTTCCTGGAGCTTTTCTCCTCGGGTCTCCTCTGAAAAAGAACTCTCCGGGCCCAGTCAGAATAACCCTGTTGACAGATGTAAAAATAAATTAACAATATGCCCCTAACAGTTTTACTAGTTGTTAGGGATTTGGGGACATATGTAGACAGTGACCTAACTTTTGACCGACGTGTCCATTGTTGTAAGAAAGTCCGTCCATATTGCACAGCTTATAAACAAAGGGATTATGTCTAGATCTAAGGATGTCATTGTCCCCCTTTATGCTGCCCTCATTATGTCAATCGTTGAATGTAATATTTATTTGGCATGTATCTGTCCAAACACATACAACATTTACAATGCCCACAGAGGTACCATATTAAAAGGATACAAGACCTAAACAACATGTCTTACATTGACTGAATCAAAGCCCTGTCACTCTACTCTGTATCCTACAGACTGCTAAGAGGTGACCCGTGTCTGGCATACAAGTAATCCTCAGACCCAATACTGACGGATTTACTGTACATCAGCAACTCTCATGACATCAGGCTTACTCTGTCTAGGGATCTAAATCTCTTCTGCAACATTAACAGAATGGTTTGGAAGGACAGTTGTGTCTCGCAGAAGATGATGCTGCTCTGGAACAGACTCCTCGTCCACATAAAACAAAGTTCATCCCTGTCAATATTCAAGCACAATTTGGATCTATGGATGAGAAACAGAAAATTTACTCCAGGGCCGCCCAGTGCTACTAATGTACAGAGGCAGCTCCTAAATGCTTTATCCAATGCATGTATACCCTCACGTTATCTATGTATGATCTCCGTGATTCTTAGGGGTAATATACAATTATTGACCATGGGATGGGTAAGGCCAGTCTGTAATCAAATGGGCTATAAGTTAGTTTTGAGCACAAAATGGGAAATTGGCCCACAGGTAGAGCTACCCTAGTACTTACCAGTAACCTATAATTTTTAAATATAATAATGTTGTTCTTATTAATTACTGCTGCAAAAGCCTAAGCTGTATGACTTTTATATTCTGCATAGGATATGACAGTTAAGCAGCTTCCAAAGCATCAGGGCACCTTCCACACTTGACAACTGTTGGCTTGAACTGAGCTGACTAAAAAGACTGGTTTGCGCACCAAGCCCATCAGAGCTTTCCAGTCACTGAGAAGAGCTCTCCACTGCGGGCTTTTGAGGCTCTGTGGTCAATTAACACTGATGTTCTTCATGTTTCACTGTTGCAGTCATTACAATTGGGTTATCCTGCTGGCAGGCTACCCTCAGTCGGCCTGAATTCCAAAGTCTAGGTCCGGCGTCAGTTACTGTCGCCTCTTCCCTGACGTCAGTGCGCCAGGGGTATAAAAGATGCAGCCGATGCCATTTTCTTCAGTCTTTGTTGCCGCGCGGTGCCTGAAGCAAAAGCAGTTCGCAAGTGCCGGTCGGCCGACTCCTGAGATTTTCGTGTTCGAATTTCAGATCCGAAGTCTTCACTAAAAGCTAAGTACCCCGTTGGGGAAACTTTTTTCTTGCTCCAGACCGATGTCAGAAAAAGTTAATAATTGTATTTCTTGTGGGAAGCAAGTACCTCATAAGGACTTTCATTCTTACTGTATTCCTTGCCTAGGCCCTGACCACGACATTGCTAGTTGTCGGTTTTGTGCTAGATTTAACCAACGCACTCTTAAGCGTCGGTACGATTTTGCATTTCACTATTTTGGCAGAAGATTTAACTATGCAATGTCGTCGGATAGCCATCTGACTACTGGAATTCACAAGAAACGCAAAGAAAAGGATAGGCATCTGAGGTCCAAAACCAACGACGAGGCTTCTTCTAAGCCAGTTGCCGGTTCTCAGTGAGGCGCCTTCGCAGCCCCTGACTACCACTAATTTAGACTCGCAGGCCACTACTGACACCCACGTGGAGTCGACCAGGCTGCTGGAAGCTCAAGGTATTGGACCTTCGGAAACTATTCCCTCAGATGGGTCCGGAGCCGCTGAGCAGGCATTGGCTTCTGAGGGTGTTTTCAGACCTACTCAGTTATATGTTAAAACAACTTCAGCTTCAAAGGCAAAGACTAAAGCACCTTTACAGACAAAGAAACAAGTACAACAGCCTCGTGGACAGGCCTCCATGCCTAAAAAAACAGATGCTCAAAATGGTCGAAGACCTAATTACTTTGATCAGGGGTTCCCATCCCCCTCCTGATAAGAGGCCTAGGCAAGAGACAGAATATGAATCTTCAGATCAGGTTTCCATTTCATTTGATTCCTCTTCTGATCAAGAATACTCTCTTCCTCCCTATGAAGATTCTGATACTGAAGAATCTTTTCCTTCAGCCTCTCCTCATGAGGATTATTCTTTTGGGGAAACTTTACATACCATGAGGAAGCATTTCCACTGGGAGAGCCAAGATTATTCAGAATCTAAGAAAAGGCTCAGAGACTTCCTTTTACTACCACAACATAGGCCCCTAGCTATTCCACCTGTGTTAGACATTGTAGATGATGTATTTTCAGAGTCCAGTCTGACCCCTGACTCCTTACTTCCAGCTCCTGTTAAGCCGGACAGGTACTACAGGGTTCCTGACTCTCATAAATTCCTTTTCAAAAACCTCTCAGGGTCCCAAAGGGTCAAGGCTTCCACTACAGAAAAAACCCTACTCCCTCTGACAGGGATTCTAGGGCATTGGACAGATGGGGAAAAAGAGTTACACTTCTGCTACCTTGACTATAAGGGCTTTAAATTGTCAGTTTCATATGCTCAAATATCAGCAATATATTATGTCACTGCTTAAACAGAAAATGTTGATAAATTCTGAATGTATAGAAAACAAAGAAATGCAGGATTTATTGCATGCAGCTGAACAAGTTGGAAAGCATACTTTGCAATGTGGGTTTGATTCTCTGGAGGGCTCCTGCAGGGCCGCAGTTACGGGTTCTGTCATTAGGAGGCATGCTTGGTTAAAGAAACAAAATCTACCGGATCATGTTAAAGCAAAATTATTAGATGCTCCATTACAGCATGATGCTTTGTTTGGTGTTAAAGCAGAAGAGGTATTAAAGAAAATGGAGGACAAAGCTAAATCTATGCAAACAGTCAAGTATTTCTTACAGGTACAGCCACCAAGATTTAGCAGACACTGGCCTACAAAGAATTGGTCCTTTCCAGTGTCAAGACTGTTCTTGGTACCCAGAAAGGACAAAGCCTGGAGACCAATACTGGGCCTATCTATTCTAAACACATACCTGGATATTCCAAAATTCAAAATGTTGACTCTACAGCAGCTTCTGCCCATGTTGGGCAAGAAGGCTTGGCTTGTGACTTTAGATCTAAAAGAGGCATATCTGCATGTCCCAATCAGACAAACATGCAGAAGATACCTCAGATTCAAAACTGGCTCAACGCACTACCAATTCTCTGCACTGCCCTTTGTCATATCTATTGTGCCCAGGGTCTTCACAAAGTGCCTGGCACCAGTAATTGCATACTGCAGACAAAGAGGAATACAAATATATCCTTACTTGGATGGCTGCTTCATTCAAGCAGAGAACAAGGACATTCTACGACAGTATCTGGCGTTTGTAAAGAGATTACTACCATGCCTAGGGTACACAGTCAACGAACAGAAATCAAAACTAGTACCCTCTCAAGAGATAATAATCCTGGGTGCAAGCTTAAATACAACTGCCCAGATGGCTTATCTCACGCCAGACAAACAAAGACAACTGACCACCTATTTCAAACTGTTGGCAACAAAGGCCCAGTTATCTGCAAGAAAAATTCTGCAGGCTTTGGGCTTCATGGCATCCTGCATTCTACTAATTCCATATGCAAGACTGCAGTGGTACCTAAAAAGTGTTTGGACTCAACATTGCCACAGCCTGGAAACAATAGTTACTCTCATTCCCTGCCTGCAACAGAAGTTTCGATGGTGGGCGAAGGCCTGTCACCAGAACAAGGGACAGCCATTCACTCTACCCCCAGCCACACAGACATTAACAACGGATGCATCGGATTATGCCTGGGGAGCCCACATGGCAGGAAGATGTATTCAAGGCACATGGTCCCCAACCCAAATGCATCTACATATCAATCAAAAAGAGATGCTAGCTGTTCAAAATGCCCTGACAGCCTTCAAGGACCTACTTCATCCGGGACAACTACTGATAAAGACAGACAATACCACGGTCATGTAGTATATAAACAAGCAGGGAGGCACTCATTCTTACCCCCTTTGCAGACTAGCCATGACTTTGTGGGACACAGCATTGACTTACCAAGTACATCTGCAGGCACAATTCCTGTCAGGAAAGATAAATACTCTGGCAGACGAACTAAGCAGAAACCTCATGGATCCCCACGAGTGGAAATTGGACCCACAAGTCTTCAGCATGGTAACAAGGAAATGGGGATGCCCAGACATAGATCTATTTGCCTCACCTCACAACTGCCAACTAAAGAGATTCTGCACAAGGACTTATCACAGACAAGCATGGAAAGTGGATGCCCTATCTTTCAGCTGGAAAAACTTAACACTATATGCCTTTCCTCCTCTGCTTCTCCTCCCCAAGGTACTCCTGAAGGTCAGACAGGAGAAGCCAAAAATGATACTGATTGCCCCAGACTGGCCACGCCAGTACTGGTATCCAATCCTAAGAAACTTGTCTCATTGCCCAGCCTGGACCTTACCTCAAGTGCCTCATCTACTGTCCCAGCAGAACAATCAGATCCTGCACATCCAACTCAAGACCTTAAATCTGGCAGCATGGCGGATAATGTAGTCATACAAAACACACCTCTCACTAAAGTGGTGATGGATATCATTTTGGAGGCCAGGAGGCCTAGTACTAGAAAATCCTATGCTGGAAAATGGAAGAGATTCTGTGCTTGGAACCAGGCAGAAGGAATTGACACAGCTGTACCAAATATTCCTCAGATTTTGCAATACTTGACTGAGATGCTGGACAAAGGCCTATCCTCTTCATCTGTAAAAATTCATGCCTCTGCCATTTTGGCTCATTACAATACAGAGCCACCAATCTTTTCTCATCCTTTATTAAGGCGGTACCTCAGAGGGGCCAAAAATTTAAGGCCTCCAAGGAGATCACCAATACCTGCATGGGACCTCAATTATGTCTTGGAAAAACTCACCCTGCCTCCTTTTGAGCCAGCCACTACAGCTGATATAAAGTTTTTATCTTGGAAAACAGCTCTGCTCCTAGCAATAACTTCTGCAAGACGAGTCTCAGAGCTACAGGCACTCATGACTGTGGAACCTTTTATCATTTTTTATCCAGACAGGCTTTCTCTGAGGACAAACCTGACATTTATGCCTAAGGTAGTGTCCATTGTGGCCCTTAACCAAACTATTCATCTGCCTACCTTTTATCCAAACCCACAGAATAAGGGGGAGAGAATTCTGCATTCTTTGGACATACACAGACAGCTACGCTTCTGTTTGAACAGAACTAAAGCTTTCAGAAAGACAGAGCAATTACTAGTGGCATATGCTGCAGGATCACAAAGAAAGGCTATCTCAAAGCAGACTATTTCAAAGTGAATAGGCCACTGCATTCGTTTCTGCTATTCACAACATGGCAAGCCAGTACATAAGGGCATTAGGCCACATTCAACCAGAGCAGCAGCCACTTCAGCAGCCTTCCTCAGGTGGGGAGTACCAACCAAAGACATTTTAGAGGGTGCTACTTGGAGTTCAGTGCACACCTTCACAAAGCACTATCACTTACCACTCTACTCTAAATCCAGGTCAGGCTTTGCCACTGCAGTTCTGCTGGGCCTAATAGCCGCTCCTAATGCTATTTAGCTCCAGCCTCCCAACCTTAGCTTTGGGATTCAACCCAGTTGTAATGACTGCAAGAGTGAAACACGAAGAACATAGTACAGATGTTCATCATGTTACCCTGCTGCAGTCATCACACTTGGGTTATCCTGTCGTCAGGCGGTCCCGCAGTCGGCCGGATTTCTAAAGTCTTGGTCCGATGTCGGTTGCTGTCGCCTCATCCCTGACGTCAGTGCACCAGGGGTACATATATTGCAACCGACGCCATTTTCCTCAGTCTTTCTTGCCGCGCGGTGCCCGAAGCAGAAGCAGTTCGCAAGTGCCGGTCGGCCGACTCCTGAGATTTTCGAATTCGAATTTCAGACCGAAGTCTTCTATAAAGCTAAGTACCCCGTTGGGGAAACTTTTCTTGCCTCAGACCGATGTCAGAAAAAGTTAACAATTGTATTTCTTGTGGGAAGCAAATACCTCATAAGGATTTTCATTCTTATTGCATACCCTGCCTAGGCCCTGACCACGACGTCACTTCTTGTCGTTTTTGTGCTAGATTTAATAAACGTACTATTAAAAGATGATTTGATTTCGCACGACAGTTTTTTGGCAGAAAATTTAACTATAACATGCCGTCGGAGCTACCGACTACCGGCGTGCCCAAAAAACGCAGGGATGAAGACCGACAGCCCAGGCCTAAGCCCGATTCCGAGGCCTCGGTTGATCCAGTCTCCGGTCCTTCGGTTATCAGTGAGGCTCCGATGCAACCTCTGACTACCGCACTTGAGGAACCCGAGACCGCTACGGATATTTTGACAGAATGTACTAGGCCGACGCAGCCTTTTACTTCAGGCCCTACCGACGACTTACCTCCCAAGGATGTCGGTGCTTCTGAAACATCATCACCTTCTGAAGGCATTTTCAGACCGACGACTCTTACAGTCAAATCGTTTTCCAAATCGAAGACTCCTTCCAAATCGAAAAAGGCTTCACTTCAGTCTCCTGTTCAAGGCCCTATGCCTAAGAAATAGATGCTCAAGATGGCTGAAGATCTGATTTCTCTTATCAGGGGTTCTCAGCCTCCTCCTGACAAAAGGCCTAGACAGGAGGAAGAATCAGCTTTCTCTGAACAACTGTCTGTTTCTTCGGATTCCTCTGAAGACCAAGACTATTCCTTCTCTCCTTATGAAGATTCTGATGCTGAGGACTCTATTCCCTCAGACTACTCTTTTGGGGAAACTTTACACACTATGAGGGAACATTTTCACTGGGAAGGTCAGGATTACTCCGATTCCAAGAAAAGGCTCAGAGAGTTTCTTTTACTCCCCCAACACAGACCTCTAGCCATCCCTCCTGTTTTGGACATTGTGGGTGATGTCTATTTAGAATCCAGTTTCAACCCTGACTCTCTGCCTCCTGCCCCGGCCAAGCCTGACAGGTACTACAGAGTACCTGATTCCCATAAATTTCTTTACAAAAGCCCAGTAGCTGACCCAGAGACTATCTCCCAGGGTCCCAAGGGGGCTAAGGCTTCCATGGCTAAAAATCCAATACCTTCTGAAAGGGATTCAAGAGCACTAGACAGATGGGGGGAAAAAGTTTACACATCAGCCACTTTAGCTATGAGAGCTCTAAACTGTCAATTTCATATGCTCAGGTATCAGCAATTTCTGATCTCTCAGTTAAAACAAAAGATAACAACCCATCTGAAGTAGGATATTCATTTGTCTGCAACCTGTGGGTTATGGATCCGATATCGGATCCGAACCGGCATGGTTTTCCAGCTATGGATCCAAGCTCTCAGCTCCTCCCCTCACCCATAATGCCCTGCTCTACCCTCATGACCTCAGATCTCGTTTGCCGCGCATGGTGACTGGATTGGTTTCTAAAGCTCTCAAGCTAAGTGCTAGTTTTCTACTGTTAATATTAGAATTTTGAAGTTTTTTATTGAATTTTTGTGTGAAAGTGTAGGTTTACCCTTTTATATTTTTACTTTTAGAGTTAATCTAAAATTATTTCCCTCCCTCTGTTGGCATAGTGTGTGTGTGTTGGGCCTGTGTGTGTATATTGTTTAGTTACTTTAGTTTAGTAACTTCTTTATAGATTGGGATGGCTGAACAGCCCAAATCTATATTTTCTAAATGCTCGAGTGTGGCCGTAAGCTTTCCCCAGCTGATGGCCACACTCGGTGTTAGATGCCTGGGGTTGAACACCTCACATCTGGATGCTCCATTTGTGCAGGGTTCAACCCCAGGGCACTGAAGGAGCGGAGGTCCAAGCTTGTTTTGGCGGGCCTCTAACCGCCGGACTCGGCTCCGACCTCCGCCTCCTTCGGGAGTAACCGG
The DNA here is from genome assembly GCF_019279795.1 of Protopterus annectens. Lineage (NCBI taxonomy): Eukaryota > Metazoa > Chordata > Ceratodontiformes > Protopteridae > Protopterus > Protopterus annectens. Next base: position 1,691,781,247 of record NC_056725.1, on the reverse strand, counting down.
CCGGTTCTTCCTCCGTGGCACCCCTCCTCCTCCTGGGACTCAACCTCCCGTTTCTGGTTCGGAGGAGAGGGATGCTAGGAAAAAGGACCGAGGGAGAAGCACCTAGCGGTGGGCCGAGACCTCTGTTTCGCCCCGCCAGCCAAGCGGCTTCTCCCGGCTCCGTTGTCGGCTCGGTCTCCTCCTCGGCTCCGGTCTCCAGTGTGCTTTTCACCGGGACCTGAGGAGGAGGAGACCCGATCTCCGTCGAGGCTATCGAGGAGGCACTCCAGGCCTACCTCGGTAGCCTCGTCAGATCTACGATAGCCTCGGATGCTGATCTGGACCGGATGATGAGAAGGTTCATCCAGGCCCAGATGCAGATGGGAGTGTTTGCCTCCCCTCTGGGGAGCTCAACACCCTTTTCAAACCTATTGCTCCTTCTCCGACCCGCTATCCGGGTTTGGAGCAGCTGGAGCCGAGCAGCTTCGGCGGGGTGGGTCGGCCGATAGTACTTGGTACCGGATCCGACCCTGCCCTCGAGTGCATCGGATCCGACCTCTCGAGCCTGGATTCGAGCCTCGGATCCGGGGATCAGTGCTCCTTCGGCGCCCGTCTGTGTCGGAGCGCACTGTCCCTTCGGATCCGGCGCGGCGCCGGCTCGATCCACTCTTCGGATCCGAGGGGAGCCATTGTCGGATCCTTTGGTCGAGGTCGGCTCCCTTCGGGCGTTTGATGTAGTGGAGAGGGCCCTGTTGAGGGTCTCCGGACCCCGGCACTTGTTCCGCTCCGTCCCGCTCCCTCTGCACTGGGCCAGGCTTCCACCATCCGGCCCTTGGGACAGCCCGCTTCTGTGCCCCAAGTTGCTCCAATGGAACAAGTTGCTGCTTGCGAGTCCTCTGACAGCCCCCAGAGGATGTCCTCGCAAGCATACGTGCAAAAGGAGGCACATTGACTCCCCGAGTCTCTCACGAAGACACGGACTTGGAGGAAGGGAAGGCTCCCAAGGTCACCCCGAGGATGTCTCATTTGGAGACATCATGGAAATGCTCCGTATAAGGGGGGGGTGGTCTGCCCCCAAGTCTTCCTCGGACGAGTCCGTGTTCTTGGAGGCATTTGAAGCGGGCCCGTCTACCTCTTGGGTGTGTCCCCCTGCCGACCCCCTGGTGGACCTCATTACCACCAGGACGTGGAAGGAACCGGACACCGTGGAGCCAATTCCTAAGAGGCCCGATAGGATCCTTAGCCCACCGTCCGACCGTGCCCATTGGAGTAAGGGGCCTCCGGTAGATGCCATGTTGACGGCGGCGGCCACCAAGAGGGAACTTGCTCAGGAGAGTCCCTCAGTCCATCCCCCGAGCAAGGAGTCTCGGATGATGGACCGCTTGGGGAAGCGGATGTTTAGTTCAGCGACCTTCTCGGTAAGGGCACTGAACTGCTTGGCACATGTCATTAGGATGCAGCGAGATCTCATTAAAGAATATGCTGCATCTCCCCCAGAGTCCATGTCGGAGGAGGACAGGGTTCTGCACTCCACCCGTATGGCCACTCTTAAGTCAGTTACTAATACCTCTATGCGGCTACTCTCCCACGCTACGGAAGGCGCCGCTAGAGCTGCGGGGGCAGGCCTAGTCACTAGACGTCAGGCCTGGCTCCGTCACTGCGATTTTTGTGAGCCCTTCAAAGCGTCATTTGCGAACGCCCCCTTTGATGGTTCTGCTCTCTTTGGCAAAACCGTTCGCGAAACGTTGACCCAGAGCGAGAAGGACGGGAAGACGCTGTCTGCCGTCGGAATCCACTTCTCTGCACCCCAGAGGCCCTACTCTAGGAACCAAAAGGGTCAGAAGAAGATGTGGTTCCGAAGTCGCAGCAGTCCCAGCCTGCTCCGGACAACCAGTCCTTCCGTGGCAGAGGAGGACAGGGAGGACGCCGCCCTAGAGGCAGAGGGGCTCCCAGAAACTTCGGGTCCAGGGAACCTTTCTCTGAACGGCCCGCAGCAACCCTGAGGGTTGCCCGACTGCTCCACTCTGGAGGCAGTCGGGGCGTTCGGGGCACCTAGCGGCATGGGAGTCCATAACATCAGACCGCTGGGTTCTCCAAATCATATCCAGAGGATATCGCATCCCTTTCCTTCACCTTCCAAAGTTGAAGTCCCTCCCAGACGTCCCACCCGGTCAGCGGGAGGCCGCTTTTCCAGAAATTGGCCATCTGCTAAAGAAAAGAGCCATCCAGCCCGTCCCCAGACCAGATCGGATCAGGGTTCTACTCCAGGTTCTTTTTAGTGCCAAAGAAGACCGGGGAACTAAGACCAATCCTAGACCTCTCTCTCTTGAATCTGGCAGTCCCCAAAGAAAAATTCCGAATGGTCACTCTGCAATCTATTCTCCCCTTCTGGGAGAAAATCACTGGATGTGCTCGATAGACCTCAAGGGACGTACTACCACATCCTGATGGACAGGCGCTCCAGGAGGTTCCTCCGCTTCGGCTGGGAGCCAGTCACTACCAGTTCCGGGTCCTTCCCTTTGGTCTCACCACAGCCCCCAGGGTGTTCACCAAAGTATTAGCAGTGCTAGCGGCCCACCTGAGGCTTCAGGGGGTGCAGGTCTTTGCCTACCTGGACGACTGGCTTCTTACCACCCCAACACGCCATCTACTTTTATTGGCGGAAGACTCCTTTCTCCATCTTGCTCCTTTTCTGGGCATTACAATAAATACAAAGAAATCCAACCTGGCCCACACAGCTCTTAGATTTTATAGGGGCCAGGCTAGACACAAGGAGTTTACGAGCCTTCCTCACTGCGGACAGAGTTCAAAATCTGCAGCTCCAGGTGCGGGCCATTCTCCACTCAAGTTCTGTTCCGGAGTTGGTCCTGAGGGCTCTAGGGTCCATGGCATCTGCTATAGCACTTCTTCCTCTTGCCAGGCTCAATATGCGCATTCTACAGTGGACACTCTTAGTACAGTGGTCATACCTTGCTCTCCCCATGCATCATCCCATTGCGATCAGCAAGGCTTGCAAGCGGTCCCTCTTGTGGTGGCTTCACTCCCGGATCTCCACAGGGCCGCCCATTTTGTGCTTCTCCCCCTCTCGCCACGGTGACCACGGACGCCTCCCGCCTCGGGTGGGGGGGGCACTTTGCGGGCCGGACCGTCCAAGGCACGTGGAACGATTCAGAGACCTTACTGCATATCAACGTTCTACAGATGAGAGCAGTGCTCTTAGCGTTGCTAGCACTTCAGGACTTTCTTCCCTTGGGAACAATTGCGATTCAATCGGACAACATGTCTGTGGTCTGGTACATCAACAAGCAAGGGGGAACAAGGTCTTACCCTCTTTGTCGAGAAGCCATGAGAGTTTGGGAATGGGCAATCTTCACCAACCGCTTTCTAATAGCAACGCACATTCCGGGTCGGTCCAACATCCTAGCGGACAAGCTCAGTCGCACCATTCTGACCCCTTACGAGTGGTCTCTCAATTGTCAAGTAGCGGAACGCATATTCGCACGGTGGGGAACTCCTTCATGCGATCTTTATGTCTCTCCCTCAAACACCAAGTGCGACAGTTTTTCGCTCTGATACCTCCTCCCGGAGGTTCCCAAGAGACGCTCTGGTGCATGCTTGGCCACCCGGTCTTCTGTATGCTTATCCACCCTTGCCTCTGATGCTCCAAGTTCTTCAGAAAGCCTCTCGGGTGGGTTGCAGAATGATTCTCATTGCTCCGTGGCCTCGACAGATCTGGTTCCCCTTCCTAAGGTCTCACTCGGTGAATCCTCCTTGGATTCTAGATCCCATTCCGGATCTGATATCCCATCCATCCTGCATACCTCCTCCGAATCTGGACAACCTGAAGCTGACCGCTTGGCTGCTCCAGTTCCACTCTTGATCAGGACTCCCGGTATTTCGTCACCTGTTAAGGCAATTCTGGTGGCAGCTCATAAACCGTCCACTAGAAAGGTCTACCACAGCAAGTGGAAACGGTTTTCTTTGTGGGCGGAGCGGCAAGGCCTGAATCCCTTCACGGTTCCTCTTCCATTAGTGCTTGACTTTCTAACCACTCTTTTTAACGATGGTGCCAGCAGTTCCACAGTCAAAGTACAACTGGCGGCAATTTCTCATTATCATATTGGCCATGACTCTAATCCTCTTATGTCAGCCAAATTGTGTAAAATTTTTCTTAAAGGTACTTTTCTTCTCAGGCCCCCTGTAAAACAAGCGGTTCCTCCTTGGGACCTCTCTTTGGTTCTACAGGCCTTGACCGCCCCCCCCTTTCGAGCCAGCGGCTACGGTGGATCTCAAATTCTTGTCTTACAAGACAGCCTTTTGGTAGCCATTACATCGCCAAGAGAGTTTCTGAGCTTCAAGCATTATCAGCTAAACCTCCTTACTTGGTATTTCATCCGGACCGTGTCTACCTCAGGACCAACCCGTCCTTTCTTCCTAAAGTCGCTTCTGAAGCAAACATCAATCAATCCATTAACCTCCCTGTTTTCTTCCCTAAATATGAAAACAAAGGTGAATATAAGCTTCACTCATTAGATGTTCACAGGCAACTTAGATTTTATCTAAACAGGATGGCTGGTCATAGGCAATCCGACCAGTTGTTTATTTCCTTTGCAAAATTTAATTTGGGCAAGCCAATTTCTAAAGTTTCTCTGTCCCGCTGGATTTCACAGTGCATCTTATTGGCTTATCAAGCTTCAGGAAGGCCCGCACCGGAGGGTGTTCATGCCCATTCAACCCGGTCAGTATCTACCTCGGCAGCCTTCAAGGCTAGGATTCCTCTAGATGATATTTGTGCAGCAGCCACGGGCTTCCTCTCATACTTTTATTTCCCACTATAAGTTGGATCTTGCATCTAGGGTAGAGCATCCTTTGGCTCATGGTGCTCGGAATATCCTTCCATGATGGCGCCCAAGATTCAGGTAGCTGGGGACTCTGTCCCACAGGTTGCAGACAAATGAATATCCTACTTCAGATTTAGAAGTTATGTACTCACCATAACGTTCCATCTGAGTAGGTGTATTCATTTGTCTGCAACCATCCCGCCCTCCTATCCCCCTGGCCTTTCAGTTTCCTGCATATTCTATGTTACCCTTTTCAGGGTGTTGTTGCTTTGGCAAACTCGATCTGAGGTCATGAGGGTAGAGCAGGGCATTATGGGTGAGGGGAGGAGCTGAGAGCTTGGATCCATAGCTGGAAAACCATGCCGGTTCGGATCCGATATCGGATCCATAACCCACAGGTTGCAGACAAATGAATACACCTACTCAGATGGAACGTTATGGTGAGTACATAACTTCTAATTCCTCAACAAACTGAATTGAAAGAAGTACAGGATTTGTTGCACGCCACCGAGCAGGTGGGCAAACATACCTTACAGTATGGGTTTGATTCTTTGGAGGCCTCTTGCAGAGCAGCTGTCACTGGATCAGTTATACGTAGGCATGCCTGGTTCAAGGAACAAAGTCTGCCTGAACATGTTAAAGCAAAACTACTAGATGCTCCCTTGTAGCAGGATGTTCTTTTTGGTGTTAAAGCAGAAGAAGTTTTAAAGAAAATGGAAGATAAGGCAAAATCAATGCAGACAGTCAAAGATTTCCTACAGGTACAACCCCCTCGCTTAAGCAGAAACTGGCCAACCAAAACTTGGTCCTTTCCAGCCACTGATAGGCCTCAGAGGGGTAAATACAGGCGCCTAAGGGGCAGAGGACAACCACAAGCTCAGTATAAACCTAACCAATGGGCCACTCCAACCCAGAAGGGAGGAGAAGACAGGTCTCAAACCACCAGAAGGCAAACTCAATGACTTGCACCTCAGCTGGCCAAACAAAGCTCTTTTGTCAGCCCCCCTAGGGGGAAAACTAGCACTATTTGTAGACAACTGGCACATGGTCACAAAGGACAAATGGGTCCTAGACATAATTTTACGAGGATACAGATTCCACTTTCACACCTTGCCAATAAAGAGAGGAATGCCAAACCTGCCACAAAATCAAAGGGCAGAGGCTCAAAAACAAATTACAGCTCTCATGGCCATGAGAGCCATTCAAAGGGTACCAACTCAAGAGCAAGGCCAATGATTTTACTCAAGACTCTTCCTAGTACCCAGGAAAGAAAATGCTTGGAGACCAATTCTGGACCTTTCAATACTAAACACTTACAAGTTCCCAAATTCAAGATGCTAACACTATAGCAGCTACTTCCCATGTTGGGCAAGGAAGCATGGCTGGTAACGTTGGACCTCAAGGAGGCATACCTGCATGTCCCTATCAGACAAAGTTGCAGAAGATACCTCAGTTTCATTGCAAGTTCGACCCATTATCAATTCTCCGCACTGCCCTTTGGCTTATCTACTGCGCCCAGAGTATTCACAAAATGCCTGGCACCAGTAATTGCATACTGTAGACCAAAAGGAATTCAAATATATCCATACCTGGACGACTGCCTCATCCAAGCAGAAAGAAAAGACATTCTCATACAACATCTGGCTTTTGTGAAGCATCTACTAAATTGTCTGGGGTACACAGTAAACAAAAAGAAGTCAAAACTAGTGCCCTCACAAAAAATGACATTCCTGGGTGCCAGCTTGGACACAACGGCCCAGAAGGCTTATCTTACACCAGACAAGCAATTACAACTGACTGAATATTTCAAGACAATGGCAACAAAGACCCAATTAACTGCAAGAAAAATTCTGCAGGCTTTGGGCTTCATGGCATCTTGCATTCTGATAATACCATTTGCAAAACTGCACATGAGGAAATTACAATGGTACTTAAAAAGCGTATGGTCTCAACACAGCCACAACTTGGACACAGTGATATCTCTCATTCCCTGCCTTCAACAGAAATTTCTATGGTGGGCACAGGCATGTCACCTCAACAAGGGTCAGCCTTTCACCTTGCCCCCACCCAGACAAACTATCACAACAGATGCGTCAGACTATGCCTGGAGGGCTCACATGGCAGGGCAATGCATTCAAGGCCTAAGGACTGCAGAACAAAGAAAACTGCACATAAACCAAAAAGAGATGCTAGCTGTACAGAATACTCTGACAGCCTTCAAGGATCTACTACAGCCTGGACAACTGGCAATAAAGACGGACACCACCACAGTAATGTGGTACATAAACAAGGGGGCACACATTCCTACCCTCTTTGCAGGCAAGCAATGATCTTATGGAACACAGCTCTGACCTACCAAGTCCAGTTACAAGCTCACTTCCTGCCAGGACAGAAAAACACATTGGCAGACGACCTAAGCAGAAACATCAAGGATCCCCACGAGTGGAAGCTAGACCCACAAATATTTGCAATGATAACTCAAAGATGGGGCCAACCAAATATAGACCTGTTTGCCAGTCCTCAAAACTACCAGCTGACAAAATTTTGTACAAGAACATTCCACCATCAAGCTTGGAAAGTGGATGCTGTCTCCTTCAGTTGGAAAAACCTGACAACATATGCCTTTCCTCCATTACCTCTTCTCACAAAGGTACTTTTGAAGGTCAAAAAGGAGAAACCTCGAATGATTCTCATAGCCCCAGACTGGCCACGCCAGCACTGGTACCCGCTATTGAAGAATATGGCTCACAGCCCACCATGGATATTGCCTCAAATACCTCATTTGCTCACACAGCAAGACAAGCAGATTCTACACAGCCAGATCAAAACCTTAAACCTGGCTGCATGGCAAATCAATTAAGCAGCCAACCAGCCCCTTTATCACAAGCAGTACTGGATGTTATTCTAGAAGCCAGGAGGCCAAGCACCAGGAAGGCTTACTCGGACAAATGGAAAAGGTTTTCGGCTTGGAACCAAGCTAAAGGCCAAGACACAACTCAGCCTCATATGCCTCACATTCTGCAGTATTTAGTTGAGATGTTGCATAAAGGACTTTCCTTCTCCTCAATTAAAATCCATGCTTCAGCTATTTCAGCTCACTATGACACAAATCCACCTTTATTTTCAAACCCACTCCTAAGGCAGTTCCTCAGAGGGGCAAAAAACATTAGACCACCTAGAAGAGCTCCTACACCAACATGGGACCTCAACTTTGTTCTGGAAAAACTAACATTACCTCCCTTTGAACCAGCTTTTTCTGCAGACCTTCAGTTCCTATCTTGGAAGACTGCCCTGCTCCTGGCAATAACTTCTGCTAGGAGAGTTTCAGAATTACAGGCACTTATGGCAGTGGAACCTTTCCTCATTTTTCATTAAGACAGAGTTTCTCTACGAACTAATCCTTCCTTCATGCCTAAGGTGGTTTCCAGTGTAGCTTTAAATCAAACCATCCATCTACCCACTTTCTTCCCCAATCCACAGAACAAAGGTGAGAGACACCTACATTCCTTGGACATTCACAGGCAGCTTCGATATTACTTGGATAAAACTAAGGCTTTCAGAAAAACTGACCAGCTCTTTGTTTCCTATGCTACAGCTTCTCAAGGGAGGGCCATTTCCAAGCAAACCATTTCTAAATGGATAGGCCATTGCATACAATTCTGCTATACCCATCATGGGAAACCAGTTCCTCCTACCATTAGCTCCCACTCTACCAGAGCAACAGCTACCTCTGCTGCCTTTCTCAGGGGGGTTCCTACCAGGGAACTTTTAGAAGCTGCAACTTGGAGTTCTGTACACACCTTCACCAAACACTATCACTTACCTCTTTATTCTAAGTCCAGGGCTGGCTTCGCCACTGCAGTTCTGCAAGGCCTCATTGCCTCCTCTAACCCTCTATAATGCCTCCACCCTACCTTAGCTTTGGGACTCAACCCAAGTGTGATGACTGCAGCAGGGTAACACGATCAACATAGTACAGTTTTGTACCTACCATAAATGTAGATGTTTGAGTGTTCACCCAGCTGCAGTCCAGGTTACCCTCCCTCCAACCCCTCTGAGCTACTGGCTAAATCTTTGCTATGCCTTACTGATGTATTTGCTTATAGCTGAAGGGTTTTTTGTGTCTGTACAGTGTTCTCACTTTTTGGTACTAATTTGGATCACCTTCTTGGGGGCACCTGACATCTGGGGCAAGAAAAACTGAAGAAAATGGCGTCGGTTGCAATATATGTACCCCTGGCGCACTGACGTCAGGGATGAGGCGACAGCAACTGACGTCGGACCAAGACTTTGGAAATCCGGCCGACTGCGGGACAGCCTGATGACAGGATAACCCAAGTGTGATGACTGCAGCAGGGTGAACACTCGAACATCTACATTTATGGTAGGTACAAAACTGTACTTTGTGTACACTTACCATAAATGTAGATGTTCGAGTGTATTCACTGTTGCAGTCCAGGTTACCCACCCGCCATCCCCCATTTCTTTGCTGGAACTTATCTGTACTTCTCTATTCTATACAACCTATGTGGTGTATTTGCTTGTAGATGAAGGCAAAATATATACTTTGGTGCATGCATGTTTTATTGACATATTTTTAGCCTACCCTTTTGGGGGCACCTGACACCTGGGGCAAGAAAAACTGAAGAAAATTGCGTTGGCTGCATCTTTTATACCCCTGGCGCACTGACGTCAGGGAAGAGGCAACAGCAACGACGTCGGACTTAAACTTCAGAATTCAGGCCGACTTAGGGTAGCCTGCCAGCAGGATAATGCAATTGTAATGACTGCAACAGTGAATACACTCGAACATCTACATTTATGGTAAGTGTACACAACTGTACTTTCCATTGCTTGGTAATTAAGTTCCCTTTGTGGAAAACTTGCCACATTACTTTTCAATTGTTTAAACTAAGTTTTTATGAAAAACAACTGCTGTAAAGTTATGGAAAAAGTATTGTTACTGACTGTCATGTTACTTTTATATACTTTTAAACAGGCGCACACTTTTTTACTTCTGTGGTAAAATGTTGTTAAAAACTATTTTTGTGAATAAACTGTTTATTTTTTTGGGTAGGTGACAGTGTTTAAAGTGCTTTTTACTGTGTGTGTGAGGGAAAAAGTGACATTTGCTGCTTTCCTGTTTTACTGACTATTGCTGCTAAGCTCCAGGAAAGCAAGCACCATTTCCGGCTTCACCATAGAACAAACTACCAGTTGGAAAAACTTAACTAAGCAGCCTTTGCCATTGCAGCAGGCTGGTAATTTGCCACAGCTGCAGGTGGATGACTCTGCTGTGACCAAAGCTGATTCCTCAGACCACTTATCTTTTCCATGAATCCCTCTGGTGTTTTCCTTACAACCTTCGTGGACCAGGGGTTAACCACATCCTCTACATCTGTTGGGATTCCCTCAGTGGGTAAGGGTGAATCATTTTTGTCAGTTGTGGGAGAAGAGGAAAGGAGTGTGCCTTTGCTTAGCTAGAATAATGTACTCATCCTGGAGAAGCTGTTGCTGGCAATAGTAAGAACATTTGGCCCAACTTTCCTGAAAAAGAGACAACTAAACATTTAATGTCTCATATGCCAGCGTCTCTGGACAGAAATACTTTGTGCTTTTGTCAGAGTCAGGTGCATGTTATTGACAGTACTTGTAAGGTGGTTTCTGCTAAAAGAAAAAGGGATTCCTCTTTCCCTAAAGAGGTTCAATATGTAGAACCTCTAGGGGAATGTGAACAGATGTATTTTTTTCTGTGCAGGTTTCTAATTCAGATTCTGAGGAGAGTTTGGTATCTGAATCTCACACTTTTTCTGAGACCATTTCCAGAATGTGCCAGTGTTTTCAATGGGAGAACACTGATGTTTATTTGTCCCTTAGAAAAATACTATGAATTGCTGCAACTGGAATTCAGTTTTGAAGTAATAGTTTAGTAGGGTTTGTTTTAATTCCGTCCAAAAATTTTGATGGCATTAACTGTAATTTTATCTGTTTCAGCTTTTATTGTTAATTTTTTCACTGTTTGGGTTCAAGCACTTAAGTTGATAAATATCAGGTGTGTAACAGTGAATCTTACAGTCCTGAGAAATGCAGTGTGCCAGTCCTGAGAAATGCGGAGTGCTAATGATAGCACATTGATTTGTGTATCAGAATTCTAAAAAACTCAGCTTGACAGATAAGATTGTGAATGAGGCTCTGTAATGTTAACAGGTGTGGACATAAAAAAGAAAAGAAAACAAAAGAGGACTTAGCATGGAAGAATTGTTACGTTATGTTTTATTCAATGGAGAAAGGTACTGCTTTTGAAAAACACACTGGCTGTTTTGTTCTTTGACATACCTTGGACATTGAATACTTTGGATTTCATTACTGTTGGCCACTAAATCAGGAAGCAGTGTCCTGAATGCATACTTAATGTTATTTCAACAGTTCAGCTACCACCAGTTGGCTTTCCACATCAAGAAAACAAAAGTTAAGGTCAGAAAGATAAGCAAATAAGCATTTTGTTTACTAAACTAAATATGTTAACATCAGATAGCATTGTATAATTACATTGTACTTGCTGCAGAGTACATTCTTTGTTTGGATTATCCTGGGCTAACAGCAGGTACTACATTTTTTTATTCTGATTGATTTATAGCAGACTACCTTTGTGACACATTTACCTTGGTTCTCCCAGATGTCCTTCATGGATGCATCTCAGATTTACAAGTGGTCATTTATTTGCTAAGCACTGGATGGACACACAGTCAATCTAAGTCAAGTCAAGGCTGATACCATCCAAACATTCTCTTCTCGGAGGATGGACGACAGACAGGAGACAAATGGCATTCCTAACTAAACAAAAAGAACTCTCTTACTTCTTTACTCTTGACACTAACAAACAAAGAACAAGAGAAAGGCAAGAAAGGTTCCAGGCTTCTGGCATCATGGCATCATGCATAATTTTGGTCCAGACTGCCAGAAAACCAATGAGTGTGGCCTATAGTGGTGGCTCCCCAACAACAGCACGGTCCCAACAACAGCACCACAGCCGGAAACAGAAATAAAACTAATTCCTATGTTAAAACAGGGATTCCTGTATCCAACACAGGCTTCATCACAGATCCAACACAAGCCAGAGCATTACAAGAGACCAAGCAAGCTGCTGATGGGGCCCATATGCGCACCAGACTAAGGATGGGTTGTGGACTCAGGAACAAATGCTGCAAGGACATCAACTCTAAAATGCTGGCTTCACCTGCACATCAAAAAAAAAGAAATGCTGGCTGTAAAGGCTATCCAAAGAAAGTTCAGACCAGACACCACCACAGTGTTGTGGGATAAGAACAGACAACACACTACAGCTTCATACCTACACAAACAGGCAGGAGGCACACACATTCATACCAACTATGCCTTTGGACTTTGGAACTGTGGATTTAAGCAATCAGCTAGCACATCCCTAGAGGACATTTCAAGGAAAACATCAAGCAGGAATACTCTAGCACCTGCACCAAGCAGGACTTTCACCGAAGCTCACTTCCTGGGCCACTTCTCCGACAGGACTGCAACAATTTCCTCAAAGTGGGGAATGCCTCAGATTCACTCCCACTGCATCTGACCAACTCAAAAAAACTCAAAAATTCTGCACAAGGACATTCCACCCACTAGCATGGAATTCCCATTCGCTCAAGTTCCAGCAAAAAAGGCCTAACAGCATCCACAGCTAATCCTTGATAACCAAAGATATACAAGGATGGCTTAAAAATCACAAAAGAACATCACTGACACTGGCTGATAGGCCAATATGTACAAGACAACACTGGCCTTGTAACCTGACCATATGCCTAAAAACAATATGTGGCCAATTCCTGGAAACCTTTGACAACTGGGACTGCATACTACATCACATAGGGAAAGCTTAACAAAACCTTACAACTGACTGAATGGAACAGCACATTCTAGAAGCTAATCAAGAAAGAACCCAAAGGAACAAAGAGATTATTTTACAAGGAAGACCTTCAACAAGAAGGAACTTGAGGAAAATGGAAAAGGAATGTATGTTGGAGTTCTGATTTGTGAAACATTGTCAAACATCAATATGCCTAACATTCTGGAGTATCTGGCCGACTCTCCTACATGTAGGCCTGTCCTACTCAACATTCATCAGGAAGCTGTTTTCAGCTATTTCAGCAGAATACAGTTCCTCAGAACCACCCTTTGCACACCCGCTTGCTCAGGGAATCAAGAATGTAAAACCTCATAAACCTCCTGAGGAAAAGCTTACAAGCCAGCTTGGGACTTAAATTCAGCAACAGCAGAAAAGCTGGACCAAGCACAGAAAGCAACCAGCAGCAGCAACAGCAGAACTACAACACCTGTCAAGTGGAAACAATCTTTCCACAGCTTAAATCACTTCAGCAAGGAATCCAACCTTCAACTACAGCCACCAGGACAGAGTGTCCCCTACCAGTCCACCAGGTGTATGGGTGTCTCATTAGGACCAATCCAACCTTTACAGGTAGGTTTAATCCAGAGTGTCACAAAACAAGGGGAAAGAATTCTGCACACCTCTTTCCCAACCCACAGCACACTACTACCTGAACAGACAACACAGCAGAATGCAACAGGACCAAAAGTGGCCTATCCAAAAGACAGGGACAAAAAGCAGCAGAAAATCTGACCATCTCCAAACCCTATGGAACAGGAACAATGATTCTCCAGTTATTCAAAACAGACTCCCTTCAAATGAACACAAAATTGCATTCACATAAGGGTTGGCTCAGCTACCACAGCCTTCTTAATGAGAGTATACACTAGACATTCTTACAAGGGCAACTTGACCTCCTCGCATTATCTACGTAGGAGGCATTATAATTTGGCTTTATATTAGCTACTGGACCTCGTTTCCTATCAAGCCAGGCATTATAATTTGCCTCACACTTCAATCTCTACCTTTCTCTTGCCCTTGCTGGCTACCTAGTGATCCTCCAGTTACCACAATGACTGCAGATGCATCCACATAGGACATAAGTACTCTAACTAGTTAGCAGGACTGCAGATGTGATAATGAAGGACATAGTACAAGTTTTGTCCCCTGGATAACTCCTCTGAGTCAAGCCTGGATAGGCATCTGCAGTAGTGAGCTAATGGGTTCCTTCCCCTGAGTATTTGTCTAGGGTGTTGTACCTTTGTGTATTTGTTTAATGGGGGAGTCTTTTATGGTGTATTTGTTTGTGGGAATGTGCCAGCATGCCAGTTTGTGTCTGCACTTGGCCTCTGGAAACATTGGCATCTATCCATGATTGATGCCTTGATATTATAAGAAAAGATCCACACAGCCAAACACTGAGGCGATGCCAGCCGGCATGCCTTTAAGTACCTGAGACTGAATAGAGATGACGTCAAGACTGCAGGACATCAGTCGCTGTTAGACGACTTGACTGCAAGCCGACTGGACAACGACATACTTTTGCATTGTGTTTAACATGTTCCTGCAATGCCAAGTCCCTGATCATTCCCTCAGTCCATTTATACTCTTTCCATTATAAAAATTTAATGTAAATTCCTTATTGTGTTTCTCCATTTTCACTAGATATGTCATATAAACATAACACCAAATCGAGTATACATTTTGCTTTCAGCATACCTCTGTCTGTTAGCACAAGAAATCTGGACAAAGCCAAAAGTAATGGGACAACAAAGCCCAAAAAAAGGGACAAATTTTAAATATTGTTTTAAATATTGTTCTTATAAACTTAGAAAGTTGCTAGAATAATAAGTTTTGTGTTGGCATACATTTCCTGAAAGATATGAAGTCTAAAACTGCATTATCTGCCACCCAGTGACTTCAATTCCCAGTGCCAGAAAACTGTACATTTTATGAGGAACAGTCTACTCTGTCAGAGAACTAATTAGTACACTTCTCATTCCTGTGGAATTTCTGCACAGGTTGTCTGATTCTCTACTACTTTTTGATAACCACCAAATATTCCCAGAGATGGTTGTCTGTAAATACCCTATGTACCTGAGTAAGGTCTCCTCTTAGCTGTCTATATGAGGCACTGTACAAGTTAAGATATTTCAGTCTTTCACAATAATAAAATTTTTCACAAACATGAATGCCTGTGGAATATTTCCACTGTACTCTTTCCAGTTTACTTACGCTTGTTTTCTTAATAAAGTTTCCATATTGTTGTTCCATACTGAAGTTTGGGTCTAATATAACTAACATCTTCATCATTTCTGATTTCCTAGACTTTATAAATCCTTATGTTGTCCTATCTTGCCTTCATTCTTGCTGGTTTGGTTCGGAACCGAGCATCGGTTCTGACTCTGGCCATTACTAAAGCTCAAGGCTACACCCTATCCCATCATGCTTTGGGAAGATTATTTGGGCAGCGCAGTGATATCATTGTCGCCTCACAGCAAGAGGTTCTCTGGTTCGATTCTCGGCTGGGGTGCCTTATGTGTGTTCGTGTGGTTTCCTCCCACATTCAAAGATATGCATCTAGAGCATTTTCTCCCCAGGCCTCTGCTGGGAAATTGGCTACATTCCAAGTCAGACTTTCCCGGTTAACAAATGTTAAATAGATAAATAAATAAATAAAATTACCCAGATCTAATTTGCCAAATAAATAAATAAAATTACCCAGATTTCATTTGCCGCTAAACTTGATCGGGTGCTTCGTACTAGGCTCCAGGCTAAGTAGAAAGATTTTTGTCTTCTGTTCTTACATTCCATATTTGATATTCTTTTTTTGATATATTAGTGTAGTTTTACTGTGAGTGTAGTTTACTGAAAAAGTTGCTTCGCCTTTGTGCTTGTTTGTCTGCGTACGGGTTTTGTTCCCGCGAGACCATTTTGCCTTATCCCGCATTCATTTATTTGTGTCTTTAGTAAGTTTTTTGTCTTAGTTGCCTGTTTGTAAAGAGTTTGTTTAAGTTAGAGAACCCTTTATTCCGCCCATTTTAGTTAGAGGGCTTAACCATTCTTTTGTATGTTACAGTTAGTGTCATTTTACTTAGACCTCTCCTCTTACTAGAGGAGATTGTCGTTTAAGTTAGAGACCTCTCCTTTGGTCCCTTGTCCCCTTGCTGCTGTTCGGTACTAGTTAGTGTTTGTTATTGTTAAAAAAAAAAAAAAAAAAAAAAATAGTAGTAGTAGTAACTTTTTTGGTTTCATTATGTCAAAATATACTAAAGAGACTAAGCCTTTGGGCTTTAAGAAGTGTGATAATTTTAGTCAGAAAATGTCCCTGACAGATGGACACACCAGTTGTGTTTACTGCTCGGGTGTGGGTGTTCCTAGAACGTAAAAACAAATTAATCATCAGGGGGTTACTTAAAGTTCCCTTTTCTGAGGCAGTCGAAGGGAAACAGAGTTCTCCTAAATTGGACAAATCCTCCAAAAGAGCATCTACTTCGGCTCCAGCTTTGGAGCCATTGAGAAAACAGCCTAAGGAATCGACATCGGACCCAAAGGCTTTCGGGCCTGCAATATCTAGTTCATCTGTTCCACCTGTAACTTCAGAACCAATAAAGATCCGTAGCCGGAGCTGGTCTCGTAGGTGCTACATTCACCTATCCTTCAATCAGCATCAGCCAAATCTTCAGTCCACTCCTCTCAATCTTCCAGGAGTTTATCTGATGATGACGTGGAGCGGGTAGTAAGGAAACTCCTGATGCAGGCGCTGGCCAAAATTTTCTCGAACCCTCCCACTGTTGAGCCGGCTCCAGCAGTTATTACCACCCCTGAACCTATTCTTCCTCTGACCCAACTGGTGGCTCTGGACCCAGAGTGTTTGGAATAGATAGTAGTGGAACAGGTGGAGCAGAGACCTGCCCCAGGATCTTTGGCTCCAACTTCTGCTCCGACCTCATCGGTGCCGTTGCGCAACGAGAGGTCTAGAGGCCGATGCTCCCCCTTTAGGTCCGGGGAGGAGAGTCGGACCAGTCAATTGTCCAATCTGAGTCTACCTCACGGGACCTCAGCACGGGTTAGCTTGACACCTCCATTGGCCTCAAAGCCTGCGGTTTTGGGTTGGGGGCAGTTCCCTGGCTCTTTGGAGCTGGGGGCTCCCTCAGCGTAGACCCGGGGTGCTGTCGAGGTCATGAGGAGAGTGCTGTCACCTCAGGCAGCTCCACTCTCAGATCCAAGCATTCCTCCCCAAAAACTGCTGGCATCTACATCCTTTACCACCCCCTCCTCACAGGCGTAGAGACCCTATGTCACAGGACACCCCATTGGGTGAGACTATTTCTTCAGAAACCTCCCCAGAGTCAACATGTAAGAGGAAACATAAAGACTCCCCTGAGTCTCTCACTTCAGACATGGACTTAGATGATTCAGCAGGGATCCCACAGTCACCCTCTGAGGATGTCTCCTTTTCGGACATCCTTGAGATCCTGAAGCAGAGAGGTGGCTGGAAGACCCTTACCCCTTTTGAGGATGAGTCCGTATACCTGGAGGCATTTGGGTCTCAACCCTCCACCTCTTGAGTGTCTCCGCCTTTCGATCAGCTTCCAGGTGCAGTTAGTCGAAATGTGTGGGGCTCTCCAGAATCTATAGAACCTGTTCCAAGGAGGCCCAACAAATTTATAACTGCTCTGTCTGACAAGGAATTCTTGACCAAAGGTGTCCCAGTAGATGCTGTGGTGGTGGCGCCGGCCACCAAAAAGGAGTTAGCTGAGACTTCATCTGTCCATCCACCGAATAAAGAATCTTGTGCAATGGACAGATATGGAAAGGGTGTGTTCTCATCAGTGGCCTTTACACTCAGGTCACTGAACTACTTAACCCATTTCACCAGACTTCATAGGGATCTCTTGAAGCAGCTAGGAGATGCCCTCCATGATCCTACAGCTGCGGGGTCATCAGACAAGGTGTCCTCCCAGCTTGCGACCTTAAATTCTATAGTCAATTCCTCCATCTGGCTTTTCTCATATGCAGCCGTTGGGGTGAGTAGGGCAGCAGGTACAGGAATAGCTCTGAGGAGGCATTCCTGGATGCGCCTTTACGAGTTTGCTAAGCCCTTCAAGTCTTCATTCACTGATGGCTCTTTTGACGGCCCGTCTTTGTTCGGGCCAAAAGTTAAAGAGACTCTGATGAAGTGCGAGCAGGAAGGCAAAACTCTGTCTGCCATGGGAAAAAGTTTTTTCCCTCCCTACAAAGCCTTACCCCAAAGGGCAGAAGGGGGGAAAAATGTGGTTCCGAAAATCCCAAAGAGCTGCGCCAGACACGTGGCGATTTTTTTTCCCCCAGGGGGGACAATGGAAGACGCCGACCTCACGGCAGAGGGGGTCCGCAGAATCAGAGTGACAAAAGATTTGTTCTCTGGCAGACCCTTCCAGCGCTCCTGAAAGGAGGCCCAAATGTCCATCTCTGGAGGCAGTCGGGGGCAGACTATCACTGTACCCAAAAGCCTGGGTAATCATCACTCGAGACAAATGGGTGCAGTCAGTAGTATCCAGGGGATACAACATACCCTTCTCCACCCCACCCCCACAAACAAAATCAGTCCCAGACATTCCACCCAGTCAAAGGGATCAAGCAACTCTAGAGATGCAAAGGTTGCTAAGAAAGAGTCATCCAGGAAGCCTCCGCAGACCAGATCAGATCCGGAACTTACTCAAGGTTCTTTAGTTCCAAAAAAAGCAGGGACTGGAGGCCCATTTTGGATCTCAGTAAGCTGAAACTGAACAAGTCCGTAAAAAAATAAAAGTTCCGGATAGTGACACTGCAGTCTATCCTCCTCTTTCTGGGGAAAGACAACTGGATGTGCTCAATAGAGCTTCAGGATGCGTACTATCATATAAAAATGGACAGGTGATCCAGGAGACATATATACGCTTTTGGTCGGGAGCCAGTCATTACCAATTCCCAGCTCTGCCCTTTGGTCTCATTACAGCCTCCAGAGTGTTCACCAAATGCATGGCAGTAGTCACAGCTCACCTGAGGTGTCTAGGATTCTGAGTGTTTCCATACTTAGACAACTGGCTCCTCACCGCCGCCACCGAGCATCTGCTAACCAAAGCAAGAGACCCCACCATCCATTTATGCTCGAAACTGGGCATTACCATAAATTTAGAAAAATCTGCCTTGTTGCTGTCGCAGCATATTACATTCATAGGAGGAGACTTAAACACAGAAAACATCATAGCAAAACTGAGTTACAACAGTACAGACACTGCATCATCAAGTCTCCATTTTGCTTTTGAGAAGGAAGGTTCAGGCAAAGTTTGTTTTCAAGGTTTTAGGCACCATGGTAGCAGCCATAACACTGGTACCCCTGGCACGTTTACATGAGAGTCCTCCAGTGGTTACATTTCGCTCAGTGGTCCATGCAGGAGTTACCCATGTTCCACAAGATTATCGTTACAGACTCCTGCAAGAAGGACCTACACTGGTGGCTTCAGTCCAACCAGGTAGTACTGGGCAGACTGTTCACTCTTCCACAACCAATAGCTACAGTGACCACAGACGCTTCTGAGATAGGGTGGGGGGGCATTATCTAGGAAAGACAGTCCAAGGAACTTGGCAAGAACATGAGTACTGATGGATATTGTGTAAATTAAAATGTGCAAGGCCAAACAGCAGTTTTCAAAATAATATAGCTTGCTTTGCAAGAACAGTTATGTTCAGCTTAGATATTAATAACATATAGCTGTGGGCTTTACTGTAAATGCATCCTGTATAGAGAAAAAAGGAAGTTGACTTTCTTGGCTTTCTGATGCAGAAATAAATAAATAAAATGCAGACAGGTCAAGTGACACAAAGATGACAGAGAGACTTTTGTGAAGTCTTCTGATACAGCAAAGACCAAAAAAGGGCATGAAATAACCATGGACTTTTTCATGACACAGAAACCAGAAGAACAAGTCACATTAAAAATAACATTGGTTGAAAAGAGTATATAAACTGGACATTGTTTCATTCAGTAGTGACGTTTAGACTAAGTCTGCTTTAGTCTACTCATCTCTCTAGCTCTGTTATAATAGAATTGAAATAGCTCTGATAGAATTAACTGTTTGGCAAGAATTTGTTCCGAGACAAATAAAGTATAACAGATACAGTAGTACGGAGTTTGTCTGGTCACTTTTTGGACATTTTCTTCAGTGGCGAAATAAAGACCTCTGCTTGACATTTTTTCAGAAAAGAAAGAAATACATTTCTTCAAGTACCACTTGCACGTCAAGTGTCCTAGAAATGAGAGCTGTGCTTTTAGCGTTGCAGGCATTCCAGAGCTCTCTTCCAACAGATACAATTGCAATACAGATGGACAACATGTCAGTAGTGTGGTATGTCAACAAACGAGGCTGAACCAGATCCTACCCCCTTTGTCGAGAGGCTCAAAGAGTTTAGCAATGGGCAGTCTCCTCTCAACACTTTCTGATTGCAATGCATATTCCGGGGAAATCCAAGGTGATAGTGGACAAACTGAGCAGAGCAATCCTAATGCCTTGTTAGTGGTCCCTGAAACAGGAAATTGTGAACCATATTTTTTGCAAATGGGGCCAGCCTTGTTATGATCTCTTTGCCACGTCCATGAACACCAAATGCAGAAGCTACCTTGCCCTAATTCCCCCTCCGGGGGAGTCACCAAGGGATGCACCTGATGTTCATCGTGCATACAGCTGCAGTCATAACAGATGGGTTCTCCTGCCGTCAGGCGGGTCCTCGGTCGGCCGAATTCCAAAGTCTAGGTCCGGCGTCGGTTGTTGTCGCTTTCTTTCCTGACGTCGGTGCGACAGGGGTATATAAGACACAGCCGACGCCATTTTCTTCAGTCTTTTTTGCCGCGCGGTGCCCGAAGCAGAAGCAGTTCGCAAGTGCCGGTCGGCCAGCTCCTGAAATTACGAAAATTTGGAAACCGAAGTCTTCTTTAAAGCTAAGTACCCCATTGGGGAAACTTTTCTTGCCTCAGACCGATGTCAGACAAAGTTAACAATTGTATTTCTTGTGGGAAGCAAATACCGCATAAGGATTTCCATTCCCTCTGTATACCTTGTTTAGGCCCAGACCACGAAGTCTCGGGCTGTCGCTTTTGCGCTACTTTCAATAAACGCACTATTAAGCGTCGGGTGGAGTTCGCCCACCATTTTTTTGGTAAAGCTTTTGATTATAAAATGTCGTCGGAGACTCCGACTACCGTTTTGTCCAAAAACCGCAAGGACAAAGACCGACACGCGAGGTCCGCGGTCTCCACCGACACCACGCCAAAACCGGCTACACGTGGTCCGGTTCTCAGCGAGGCGCCTACGCAGCCCCTGACTACCGACGACACTTCTCTGGCGGTGTCTACTGTAACCGAGACCGCAGGTGCCTCGGCCCATACCCAGACTACAGCTACCGAAGCCACTGTGAGTGTTGAGCCTCCTAATGTGGACAGGTCCACTTCCACCCATGGTGTCTTTAGACCCTCATCTTCCTTTTCCATAAAGGCCTTTACTAAGTCCAAATCAGCCATGCATCCCAAGAGGCCTGTTGCACAGGGCCCATCTCCAGGCCCAATGCCTAAAAAACAGATGCTAAAAATGGCTGAGGATTTAATTACTCTTATCAGGGGTTCCCAACCCCCTCCGGACAAGAGACCCAGAGTGGAGGAAGATTCTCCCTCTTCTGACCAGGGCTCCATTATTTCAGAACATTCTGATGAAGAGGAACACTCGTACTCCCCTTTTGAAGATTCTGATGCAGAGCAGTCCATTCCTTCTGTATCTCCCCCAGAGGATTTTTCTTTTGGGGAAACCTTGCATACCTTGAGGGAACACTTCCATTGGGAAGGCCAAGACTTTTCTGATTCCAAGAAAAGACTTAGGGAATTTCTTTTGCTACCTCAGCACAGACCTCTGGCGATACCTCCTGTCTTGGACATACTTGATGATGTTTACTCGGAGGCTTGCCTTAATTTGGATTCCCTGCCTCCTGCCCCAGTCAAGCCTGATGGGTACTACAGAGTTCCTAACCCTCACCAATTTCTTTACAAAAGCCATAATGCTGACTCTGAAACCATTTCTCAAGGCCCCAAGGGAATGAAGGCCTCTACTGCTAAGAATCCACTACCTTCCGAAAGAGAGTCTAGATCCGTAGAAAGGTGGGGAAAAAAGGTATATACCTCGGCCACCCTAGCCATGAGGGCCTTAAATTGTCAGTTCCATATGCTTAAATATCAGCAGTTTCTGTTATCACAATTAAGGAATAAAATGTTACAACCTGAACAACCAGATTTGAAGGAGTTGCAGGATATGATGCATAGTGCAGAACAAGTGGGTAAACACACCTTACAATGTGGCTATGATGCTCTAGAGGCCTCAAGTAGAGCTGCTGTTACAGGATCAGTCATTCGTAGACATGCCTGGCTTAGGGAACAAACCTTGCCTGATCATGTTAAAGCTAAACTACTAGATGCTCCTTTACAAAAGGATGTATTATTTGGTACTACGGAAAATGGAAGAAAAAGCTAAATCTATGCAAACTGTCAAAGCTTTTCTACAGGTTCAACCACCACGTTTTAGCAGAAATTGGCCTTCAAAAAACTGGTCCTTTCCAGCCACGGACAAGCCCCAAAGAGGTAGATACAGGCGCACAAGGGGCAGAGGACAATCTCAAGGATCATATAGAGGCAGACAATGGCAATCTCCAGCACCAAGAGGTGGCGAAGACAGTGCACAACAATACAGGAAACAAACCCAATGACTTTCCCCTTTTCATGCCAAGCAAGTCTCAGCTGGCAGCACCCTTGGGAGGAAAGCTGGCATTATTTACAAAAAATTGGCATATTATCACAACAGACAAAGGGATCCTGGACATTATACACAGAGGCTACAGATTTCATTTTCACACTCTTCCAAAAATGAGAGGCATGCCGAACCTGCCACACAATCAAAGGGCAGAGGCTCAAATACAAATTTCAAAGCTCATGGACATGAAAGCTATTCAAGAGGTACCTACTCACGAGCAAGGTCAAGGTTTTTATTCCAGACTATTCCTGGTACCAAGAAAAGGAACCGACTGGAGACCCATTTTGGACTTATCCATCCTAAACACATTTCTTCTCGTACCAAAATTCAAGATGCTCACCTTACAGCAGCTTCTTCCCATGCTGGGCAAAGGAGTCTTGGCTGGTAACATTGGACCTCAAGGAGGCATACTTGCATGTCCCAATCAGACAAAGCTGCAGAAGATACCTCAGATTTCTTGCAGGTTCAATCCACTATCAATTCTCTGCATTGCCCTTTGGCTTATCTACTGCACCCAGAGTATTCACGAAATGCCTGGCATCAGTAATTGCCTACTGCAGACTTCAAGGGATACAAATTTACCCTTATTTGGACGATTGCCTGATCCAGGCGGACAGCAAACGCATACTTCTGCAACATCTGGCTTATGTAACACGGTTATTGAATTCTCTGGGATGCACAGTCAACAAAGAGAAATCCAGGCTAACACCATCACAGAAAATAACTTTCCTGGGTGCCAACTTGGACACAAACACCCAGATGGCCTATCTTACGCCAGAAAAACAGGGGCAACTAACTCAGTACTTCAGAATACTAGCAAATTGTACCAGGCTAACTGCAAGGAAAATCCTGCAGGCTCTGGGCTTCATGGCATCTTGCATTCTTCTAATCCCATGTGCAAAGTTGCATATGAGGAAACTTCAATGGTACCTAAAAAACCTATGGTCTCAACACAGCCACAGTTTGGAAACAATAATACCAATAATCCCATGTTTGCAAAAGGAATTTATATGGTGGGCCCAAGCATGCCAAACAAACACAGGTCTACCATTCTGCAAGCCTCAAGCAAATCAAGTCATCACAACAGACGCCTCAGACTACGCCTGGGGGGCACACATGACAGACAGGTGCATTCAGGGCAAATGGTCCCAAAAGGAAAAGCACCTTCACATCAATCAAAAGGAAATGCTAGCAGTGATAAATGCAATTACAGCTTTCAAGGACCTCCTGCATCCAGGGCAATTATTGATAAGACCAGACAACACCACAGTAATGTGGTACGTAAACAAACAAGGAGGAACACATTCATACCCCCTGTGCAGGCTAGCCATGTCACTTTGGAACTTGGCTCTGGAATGGCAAATCGAACTTCAAGCACAGTACCTGCCAGGATTGGAAAACACGCTGGCAGACAATCTAAGCAGAAACATGACAGACCCACACGAATGGAAGTTGCATCCTCAAGTGTTTACAAAGATAATCCAAGCGTGGGGAAGGCCAGACATAGATCTCTTTGCCTCCCACAGGAATCATCAATTGACAAAGTTCTGCTCAAGGACCTTCCATCCAAAGGCCTGGAGAGTGGACGCCCTTTCTTTCAGTTGGGCAGCACGGACAGTTTACGCCTTCCCACCTTTGCCTCTTCTGCCCAAGGTGCTCTTGAAAGCAAGAGCAGACAGACCGAAGATGATATTGATTGCTCCAGACTGGCCAAGACAACACTGGTACCCACTCCTGAGGAGCCTAACACATACTCCTCCCTGGACCCTACCTCTAATGCCTTTTCTACTGACTCAGCACAGCTACAAAACTCTTCACAGTCAGCTGAAAACACTCAATCTGGCTGCATGGAAAATTCCTTAACACCACAACAGACCCTACTCTCCAAAGAGGTGCAGGATGTCATTTTGGAGGCCAGAAGGCCATCTACTAGAAAGGCTTACTCCGCAAAATGGAAATGGTTTTGTGCTTGGAATGAGAAAAAAGGCCAGGATCCTAGAAAACTGAATTTGCCTCAGATATTACAGTATCTAGCTGAGCTGTTGAACAGTGGACTTTCATTTTCCTCCATCAAAATTCATGCCTCAGCCATTTCTGCAGAATACAACACTGATCCACCCTTATTCTCTCACCCACTCTTAAGACAGTTCCTCAGAGGGGCTAAGAATATAAGACCTCCAAGGAAACAACCAATACCAGTCTGGGATCTTAATTACATTCTAGAAAAATTAACATTGCCTCCCTTTGAACCAGCTGCCTCAACAGATTTGCAATATTTGTCCTGGAAAACAGCTTTCCTTCTGGCCATTACCTCAGCTCGTAGGGTTTCGGAATTACAAGCCCTCATGGCTGTGCAGCCCTTTCTCATCTTCCATCAGGACAGGGTTTCCCTACGAACCAACCCGTCATTTATGCCTAAGGTAGTATCCAGGGTAGCTTTAAATCAGGCCATACACTTACCTACCTTTTACCCCAATCCTCAAAACAAAGGGGAAAGGCTGCTACATTCCTTAGACATCCATAGACAGCTACGTTACTATTTGGACAGAACAAAGCCTTTCAGGAAATCAGAACAACTCTTTGTGTCCTATGCTGTAGGAGCTCAAGGGAAGCCAATTTCCAAGCAGACAATTTCGAAATGGATAGGCCACTGCATACGGTTTTGTTACTCCTTTCATTGTAAATCTGTACCTGCAGGCATCAGATCCCACTTCACAAGGGCCACAGCTACCTCTGCAGCCTTCCTCAGAGGAGTCCCTACCAAAGATATTTTGGAAGCAGCCACTTGGGAGTTCTGTGCATACCTTCACTAAACACTACCACCTACCTTTATATTCCAAAACTAGAGCAGGCTTTGCTACTGCTGTGTTGCAGGGCATTCTGGCTCCTCCCAGTTCCACCTAGTGCCTACCACCCTGTCCGTAGCTTTGGGATTCTACCCATCTGTTATGACTGCAGCTGTATGCACGATGAACATAGTACAGTTTTGTACCTACCATAAATGGTAGATGTTCGAGTGCTAATACAGCTGCAGTCCAGGTTTCCCTCCCTCCTTCCCCTCTGGGTACAGGCCTTGTGGCTAACCCCTCATCTTACAACTTGATTGGGTTATCCTTCTATGGTGTATTTACTTGCAACTACTGGTTTTTGATTATATTGTAATACATGATTATATATATATATATATATATATATATATGTATTTTTTTTTTATATATATATTGCCTTCCTTCTGGGGCACCTGACATCTGGGGCAAGAAAGACTGAAGAAAATGGCGTCGGCTGTGTCTTATATACCCCTGTCGCACTGACGTCAGGAAAGAAAGTGACGACAACCGATGCCGGACCTAGACTTTGGAATTCGGCCGACTGAGGACCCGCCTAACGGCAGGAGAACCCATCTGTTATGACTGCAGCTGTATTAGCACTCAAACATCTACATTTATGGTAGGTACAAAACTGTACTTTCATGATTGGCCCCCAGGACTTCTTTATGCCCTTTACCCCTTTTTGACTAATCCCCAAAGTTCTAGAGAAAGCCAAATCATTGAGTTGCAAGTTAATACTCATTGCTCCATACTGGCCTCGCCAAATCTGGTTCCCCTTCCTATGGCCTCATCTCCAAGAAGAACCGTGGATTCTGGAACCGGTTCAATATCTTCTGACTCATCAGTCAGGAATGCTCCATCCCTCTATCCAAACCCTCAAACTGACAGTTTGGCTGCTCCACTTCCAGTCTTAGCCAGGCTTCCAGACATTTCGTCTGCAGTGAGATACATCATAATCTCTTCTCATAAAATGACGACTAGAAAGCTTTATGCTAGCAAATGGAAATTATTTTCTTTTTGGGCTTCCAGGAGTCACATACACCCTTTCACAGCCCCTGTAACTACAATTTTAGATTTTGTGGCAGAACTTTTTAATGAAGGTGCAGCAGCAGCTAGCATACGAGTGCAATTGGCTACCATATCTAACTACCACTTAGGAGAGACAGGGTCTAAGGTAATGTCGCATAAGTTGTGCAGAGCCTTCCTGAGAGGTACCTTTTTACTAAGGCCTCCAGTTAGAGAACCACCACCTCCTTGGGACCTAAATTTGGTACTGATTACCCTGATTTTCCCACCATACGAACCAGCTTCCTCTTTCCAGCTAAAATTTCTAACATGGAAAACAGCCTTTTTAATAGCCATCACTTCAGCTAGGAGGGTTTCAGGACTTCAAGCCCTATCCATACGCCCCCCCTACTTAGTCTTTCATAAAGATAGAGTCTCCCTTAGAACCAATCCTTCATTCCTTCCCAAAGTGTGTTCAGAGACCAATTTGAATCAGTCCATCAACCTGCCTGTCCTTTTCCCAAACTATGGCAACAAGGCAGAATATAAGCTTCACCAATTGGATGTCCACAGGCAATTACACTTCTGCTTACACAGAACAAAGGAGTTTAGAAAATCTGACCAGTTATTTGTCTCCTTTTCAGAAAACAAAAAAGGTGCACCAGTTTCAAAAGTTACTTTGTCAAAATGGCTTACTGACACCATTACCCATGCATATAGTTCTCAGCACAAACAGCTGCCAGGAAAAATTAAAGGCCACTCAACTAGAGCTATGTAAACGTTCGCCACTTTTCAGGCTAGACTACCTGTGGATTCAATTTGTGCTGCAGCCACAATGGTCAAGTTTCATACATTTATCTCTCATTACAAAGTAGACGTAGCCTCCCAGAACAGAGCTTCTTTTGCTTCTACTGTTCTGAAGAGTTTATTTCCTTGAGCCACCCAAGAAAGAAGTTGCTAGGGATGCTGTCCCAACCAGCAAGAATGAAGGCGAGATAGGACAACATAACATAAAGAAGTTATGTACTCACCATAACGTTCCATGTTTGTTGTCCATATTCTTGCCTTCATTCTTGCGTCCCACCCTCCTTCCCCCAACCTTTGCTCCTGGAGGATTGAGAGGAAGTCTACACTGGTGAATTATGTTCTCTGATTTCCTTCTTGTCTCATGAGAGATAGACTAATAGCTATTTTCACTGGGTTTTAGCATAAAATCTTCAAAATGTTAGTAGTTTGCAAATAAGATCTGGGTAATCTTCTCTAAACATGATGGGATAGGGTGTAGCCTCGAGCCGGTGGAAGTTCTCGAGCTTTAGTAATAGGCCGAGTCGGAACCAATGCTCAGTTCTGAACCCAACCAGCAAGAATGAAGATGAGAATATGAACAACAAACATGGAACATTATGGTGAGTACATAACTTCTTTTTATGCAACCTGCTGTTCTTTACCTGTCATTAACCAGTAGGTTGCTATGATTAGAAAAACTCAAAGATGGATCTACCCATATACCCAGGTCCTTAAATGAATCTACAATTTCGGTCACTGAGCTGTATTAAATATTCGCCTTTCAATTTATGTTTACCAAATCACATGACAATACGGGAAAGATGGGCTTATCTAACAACTGAGAACTATGTAAGTAATCGAATCTAATGTTACGTATTTGACTTTTACCGAAACTCAGTTGGCTTTAGCTAGTTATTTAAATCTTACTGTTATTGAGTTCCTCTCATTTGTCTCCATTGTTGAACAAATTGTAATCATTGCTGATTTGCATTTGTATTATAAGCAGTGTTTGAAAGATTATATCACAACAGCTAAACCAGCCATCTATGGCAATGAAAAATGAACAATTTAATTCCATTGAATACTTTCTACCAATGTATTATCAGTGACACGTTCGCCGTATGTTGGATTATTATTGGCTAGAGTTTTTAGCTCTCTACTAGTATCTGCTCCCATTTGAGCCAGCTTATAGACTTCAGTATTATTCTCGTATGGCTCACTTGACCTTGTGACCTAGCTTTGTGTATCTATTGTTAGTGTCTTTTTTTGCAGGGCAGTCTGAATTGATCAGTTTTTGGCCTGCAGATTAAAAAAAAAACAAAAAAAAAACCACGAGAGCAGCAATTGCCATGATATTTTAGAGGAAACCTTTTTTCTAATTTTCAGCAGAAAGATGCTAAATTTGAGACCCCCCTGCAAGTCAAACACATTTGTAAATGTGCACTTACTGTGACATGGTTTCAGTGCAGTGAGAGGACTCTCTCTATACCAGGGCTTAGTGCTTATCTTGCCTTCAGGCCCTTTGTTGACTGTGGGGGGGGGGGTCTGTATTTGTTAGCAACACCATCACCTAACTTCACTTTACCCACAGCCCTAATTTAGGTATCCAAATCAACCTTAACAAGTTCAACTGTTACTTCACTGCTAGCCACAGATCCCTATCCATGTTCTGCAGTGATCATGGAAATTACCTTAATACCATTGAGAGGTTAAATACCAATCCAAATAACTTACTTTCTTGCTAAGAGACTTCAGTCACTGAAGTGTTGACTGGCACAGGTACACTTCTAACAGTGGATATGTTCAGTGTTTCCTAGACTTTAATACCTGTGCACTGAAGCAAATTTTAAAACTACTCACTAGAGGCTATAATATCTTTGACCAGGTCCTTACCATAGGTTCATAAATTGGTACTACGCAAACTGCCCTTGTGAGCCATTTTAAGCCTAGCCAGTTATCCCTTGTGAGACTCAAACCCTGCACCTTGTGTTTGTAAGGCAAACACCTTAACCATTAGGCCACCCTCACACCCTTTTAGGCCACACTCCCACCCTTGAACCTATGGCCCCTGCCTGTACTTCAGGGTGCATCTCCTCATCCCTGGTTAAAGCTGACCACAAATCAGATACCTTCTCTGTCAGGGTTAGTAGTAGTACTCCACTACTAAATGAAACCATATTTAAGGACTTCCCCAGTACAAACCAGCTTCAACATGTAGTAGACCTGCTGAAAATTCACAACATTCTCTTACAAATGGACTCAGCTGGGAGAAATTACACATTCACCTCCAGTTTTTATTAGCATCCAAACAGCGGTATGGAAGAATCTGTACCCATCACCTGAAATAAGGGAAATTCAAGAATAAACCTCTCTGGTGGAACTCCAGTATTAATAAATTGCTTAACGAAAGAAGGAAAATAATGAAAAAGTGTTAGAAATCTTTATCTCCCAACCACAAGATCACATTGAAACATGCCAGCATGCAATTTAAGAGCACTATTAGCAAGTGGAAAGCAGAGTATGAACTTAAGCTTGCTAAAGATACCATAGGAACCTACAAATGTTTATTTATGTTAGGGAGTTATGGAATGATGTTATGCAGTGCACTGAACTCATCCATAATAATATCACTCATTCTAATCCCAAGGATATAGCCAGTATATTAGCAGACAAATTTAATGCTAATTTTACCCCCACCTAGCCATATTGTTGCAGTTACTTTCTATGACAGTGTTGTTTTACACGTGGTCACCTATGAACAGGTCTTTGTATCTGAAAATAATGCTCTAAGGGACCAGATAACCTGCCAGGCTGCATTCCAGTCAGTACCAAGTATACTTCTGTTTAAACTGTTTGTTCAACCTCAGCCTGTTCTCAGAGTTTGTCCTTGACGCCTGATAAACCGCCATTGTGGCACCTGTACCGGTCCAGGCAATTATAGGCTCATCAGCCTCACCAGCCTTGTATGCAAAATCATGGAACATGTCAGTAGAACTCATTTAAGCAGACATAGACAAGTTAACTGATGTAGACCTCACTTAGGCTAGTCCTGTGAAGGGAAAGGTCATGTCTCATGAAGCTACCAAGCTTCCTTTAAAGTTACAGAAGCTGTGGACAATGGTTATTCTGCATGCGCTTCTTTTCATGATCTGGCCAAGGGTTTTGATGCTATCCCCCACTATGGTATTTTTGAAAAGTCAGGTAAAATTAATGCAAAGCCCCTCCTCCACTGGATTTCATACTGGCTGTCCAGCAGATCTCATGTGGTGAAAGTTGCTGGTACCATCTTTGAATGTAAAATTTAAACTAGTTGAGTACCACATTGATAAGTGCTAGGCCTTCTCCTTTTTGATAATTATTTTGCAGACATCCAAGCCAATAGCCCTGAAGTATGGTTGACGACATTTCCTAAAGACTGCAAGTTGAACACTGTTATCTGTTCATCCGCTGATACTAAACTGCCCTAAAAAAGGCTGGATTGTGCACTTAACTGATGTACTGAAAATGGTCTTAAGCTAAATGCAAAAATGTGCAGCATAGTAACATTTGGCAATAAAGCTGTTCCAACCTCATGTTATAATCTCCCTCTTCAAACAGATACAGTCATAAGAGTCCTCAGTGCATGTCCTTCAAGGATGCACCTGCAGTCTTTACAAATGGGTTGTCCTGTCGTTAGGCAGCCCTTCGGTCGGCCGGATTCCAAAGTCTGGGTCTGGCTTCGGCTGGTGTCGCACTTCACCCGACGTCATTGCGGCAGTTATTCGGGTATAAAGGCATCAGCCGACGCCATTTTCCTCAGTCTTTCTTGCCGCGTGGCGCCCGAAGCAGAAGCTGTTCGCAAGTGCCGGTCGGTCAGATCCAGAAATTACTACTACCGAATACTACTTCGAAGACTTCTATAAAGCTAAGTACCCCATTGGGGACTCTTTCTTGCCTCAGCCGATGTCAGAGAAAGTTAATAACTGTTTATCTTGTGGGAAACAAATACCTCATAAAGATTTCCACTCCTATTGCATACATTGTTTAGGCCCAGACCACGACGTAGCAGCTTGTCTAGCCTGTGCTTCTTTTAACCGGCGGACGCTTAGACGTCGCTCGGACTTTACTGAACAGATTTTCGGCTCCGATTTTGCCTACATTATGCCGTCGGATCCTCCGACTACGCAAATAACCAAAAAACGCAAAGAAAAGGACCGACACTTGCGGTCCGCGGTTTCGGCCGAAACCGCGGTTAAGCAAACCACGAGTGTCTCGGTTTCGGCCGAAACCGAGCAAGCGGTTCTTTCTTCAGCCGATAACTTGCCTTCTACCGAGGCCTCTTCTAACCTGGTAGAAACGGCTTCTGAAATCCAACCTTCTGTTGCAATTTCACAGGATTTATCAGACACCATTCCCCTAGATATTTCTACTCCTGCACGTGGAGCTGCTAGGCCTCCTCCAGCTATGTCTATTAAGGCCTTTGCCAGGGCTAAAGCAGCCAAAGCATCTAAACCTGTGCCTGCCAAGCCCCCCTCTCACAGGCCCAGCACCAGCTCCCATATGCTTTCTTTAGCAGAGGATCTCATCACTTTAATTCGTGGAGCCCAGCCTCATCCAGACAGGGCCTCTCTCCCTCCTCCAGTAAAGAGGCCTAGAGCAGAGCCCCCTGAGCCAAAAGCCACAGATGATTCCTCTGATGACTCAGAGCATACAGACCCTCCTGAGGCTTCTTATTCTCCTTACGAAGACTCTGATGCTGAGGAGTCCATCCCTTCAGCCTCTCCTCCTGAGGAATTTTCCTTTGGGGAAACCTTGCATGCTATGAGGGAACAATTTCAGTGGCAGGGCCAAGATTTCTCAGACTCTAGAAAAAGGCTTAGGACCTTTCTACATTTGCCACAGCATAGGCCTTTAGCTATACCTCCAGTTCTACCTGTTGTTGATGATGCATTTAATGATGCTTGCACTGCTCCTGATACTTTACCTCCGGCTCCTGCTAAGCCCGATAGGTACTACAGGGTCCCGGACACGCATCACCACTTATATAAGGCTCCTTTTGCAGATCCAGAGACAATCTCCCAGGGACCTAAAGCTGTAGCAGCTACTTCTTCTAAAAACCCCCTCCCCTCTGAAAGGGATTCTAGGTCCTTAGAGAGATGGGGTAAAAAAGTTTACACCTCTGCTACTTTGTCAGCTAGAGCTTTGAACTGCCAATTTCATATGATTCAATATCAAGAGTTTATGCTTGACCAGTTGACTAAAGCTGTCCTCTGAAGAATCTTTAGATAAAAAGTATGTTCAAGAAATGTTACATAACATACAGCAGGTTAGTAACCATTCTTTAAAATGTGGCTATGATGCACTGGAGGCTTCCTTTAGATCAGCCATGACTGGCACAGTTATCAGAAGGCATGCATGGTTGAAAGAACAGGCATTACCAGACCATGTCAAATCTAAGCTTTTGGATGCACCTATGGACAAGGTCAATTTATTTGGTGCCCCCGCACAGCAGGTGCTAAAAAAGATGGAAGAGAAAGCAAAATCTGTGCAAACAGTAAAAGATTTCTTACAAGTTCAACCTCCAAGGTTTAGCAGGAACTGGCCCTCCAAAAATTGGTCCTTTCCAGACACCTCTAAGGCACAAAGAGGCAGGAATAGGCGCTCTAGAGGCAGAAACCAATCCAGGGGTGCCTACAGGGGTCGCCAGTGGCAGAGTAACAACCAACGAGGCACGGATACAGCCACCACCACTACAACAACTCAATCACAGTGACTTGGCGGTGGCACCGCCTACCAGGGAACAATTAGAAGCGCCCTTAGGCGGAAAGCTAACATTATTTTTAAGAAACTGGCACTGCATTACAAGAGAAAAATGGATTTTGCAGACTATAGACAAAGGTTACAGGTTCCATTTCCATACACTACCAGGAAAGAGAGGAATGCCAAACCTACCACCTTCTCAAAGGGCAGAAGCTCTAAAACAAATATCTCAATTATTAAGAATGAGAGCCGTGGAAAAGGTACCATTTATGGAGCAAGGGAAGGGATTTTACTCCAGGCTCTTCCTGGTACCAAGAAAAGAAAACAAATGGAGGCCTATTCTAGACCTGTCCGCTTTAAATACATTCCTCATTGTTCCAAAATTCAAAATGCTGACCCTACAGCAGCTTCTTCCCATGCTGGGCAAGGAGTCTTGGCTGGTAACTCTAGATCTCAAGGAGGCATACCTGCACGTCCCCATAAGACCTATTTGCAGAAGATACCTCAGATTTCTTGCAGGATCAGAGCATTATCAATTCTCAGCATTGCCCTTTGGCTTATCTACTGCGCCCAGAGTGTTCATGAAATGCCTGGCATCAGTAATCGCTCATTGCAGACTCCAGGGAATTCAAATCTATCCCTACCTGGACGACTGTCTGATACAAGCGGACAACAAAAACAAACTAACAGAAGACTTACAAAGAGTCATCTACCTGCTGCAAGCCCTGGGATATACAGTCAATATAAAAAAGTCAAGGCTGATTCCATCCCAAAGAATAACCTTTCTGGGTGCAGAACTGGACACATCAAAACAAATGGCATTTCTAACTGCAGAAAAGAAAGAGCAACTTCCTCTCCACTTGGCATTAACAAAGCAGAGCCATCTAACTGCAAGAAAAGTGCTTCAAGCTCTAGGCTTCATGGCATCCTGCATAATACTGGTCCCTCATGCCAGGCTGCATATGAGAAAACTACAGTGGTACCTAAAGAATTTGTGGTCTCAGCACAAGCACAGCCTAGAAACCAAAATTTCAATGATCCCATGCCTAAAGCAAGAGTTCTTATGGTGGGCTCAGGCCTGTCAATCAAACACAGGACTGCCCTTCTGCAAAAGTCAACCAGGACAAACCATCACGACAGATGCCTCAGACCTCGGTTGGGGGGCACACATGATGGGCAAGTGCATTCAAGGCCTATGGACTCAAGACCAGCTGCATCTGCACATAAATCTAAAAGAAATGATGGCAGTAAAATTGGCAATCCAGGCATTCAGACCTTTTCTCCAAGAAGGCCAGTTGATGATAAGGACAGACAACACCACAGTTATGTGGCACATCAACAAACAGGGAGGCACACACTCATACCCTCTATGCCGGCTGGCACTGGACCTATGGGATGTGGCTCTGAGCTACAACATTCAGTTACAGGCAATTTATGTACCAGGGAAGGAAAACATTCTAGCAGACATGTTAAGCAGAACTACAACAGATGCCCACGAATGGATGCTGCATCCGGACATCTTCAGAACCATCACAAGAAAATGGGGATTACCACATATAGACTGTTTGCATCCCCATTCAATCACCAGTTGAAGAAATTCTGCACAAGGACTTACCACCCACTGGCTTGGAAGGTGGACTCCCTATCCTTTAGTTGGAAAAGCCTGACAGCATATGCATTCCCACCACTTCCTTTGATGCACAAGGTGCTTCTCAAGATCAAAGAGGAACGTCCGAGGATCATTCTGATAGCCCCAGACTGGCCAAGACAACATTGGTATCCACTGCTAAGGAGCATGTCCCGGGAACAAATATGGACACTGCCCCTGATCCCATTACTGCTGACACAAAACAACTACAACATCCTGCATCCAAACCTAAAAACTGTGCAGCTAACTGCCTGGAACATTACATAACAGCAATTAACCCAAATTTATCCCAAAGGGTTAAAGACATAATCCTGGAGGCTCGTAGACCTTCAACAAGAAAGAATTATGCAGCAAAATGGAAAAGATATCTCATCTGGAGTACTGCAAAGGGGCAAGATGTGACACTGGTGAACATAGCCAACATCCTGGAGTACTTGGCGGAGCTCTTCCGTACAGGCCTGTCCTATTCCTCCATCAAGATACATGCATCAGCTATTTCAGCAGAATACAGCTTGGATCCTCCTGTCTTCTCGCATCCTCTGCTCAGACAGTTTCTGAGGGGAATTAAAAATGTAAAACCTCCCAGGAAACCTCCATTGCCAGCATGGGACTTGAACTTTGTACTGGAAAAACTGACTCTACCTCCTTTCGAACCAGCAGCTACAGCGGAATTGCAATACTTGTCCTGGAAGACTGCTTTCCTGCTGGCAATAACTTCAGCAAGAAGGGTCTCTGAACTACAGGCATTAATGGCAGTATAACCCTTCCTGATCTTCCATCAAGATAGTGTCCATGAGAACAAATCCTACATTTATGCCTAAGGTGGTGTCCAGAGTCTCTTTGAATCAGGCTATCCACCTTCCTACATTCTTCCCCAATCCACAGAACAGGGGTGAAAAACTCTTACATACCTTGGATGTACACAGACAATTACGCTACTACCTGGACAGGACAAAAAACAATAGAAAAACTGACTAGCTTCTGGTAGCATATGCAACAGGAAAGGAAGGAAAACCAATTTCTAAACAGACAATCTCCAAATGGATAGGAAATTGCATTAGATTTTGTTACTCCTACCATGGAAAGAAAACTCCAGAGAACATCAGACCTCACTCCACAAGGGCTACAGCCACTACCACAGCCTTCTTACGAGGAGTGGCTACCAAGGACATTATAGAGGCTGCTACTTGGACCTCCGTGCATACATTTGCCAAGCATTATAACTTACCTCTATACTCTAGATCCCGTGCTGGCTTTGCCACTGCTGTTTTGCAAGGGATCCTGACTACACCATAATCTATTCTCATTTCCTCCTCCCCTAGTTTAGCTATGGTATTCTACCCATTTGTAAAGACTGCAGATGCATCCTTGAAGGACATAGTACAGTTTTGTACCTACCATAAATGTAGATGTCAGAGAGGAATGCATCTGCGGTCAGGATTACCCACCCTCCTTCCCCTCTGAGGTACTCCTAGGGTACTTACCAATCTTCAGCTAGCTTGGGGGGGATCTATTATGGTGTATTTGTTTGTATATATGTACATACATGCTTATTTTGTGTGTTTGCTCTCTATTATTTGGAAACTTTGGCATTTATCCAAATTTAGCCATCCAAGAGGGCACCTGGCATCTGGGGCAAGAAACACTGAGGAAAATGGCGTCGGCTGATGCCTTTATACCCGAATAACTGCCGCAATGACGTCGGGTGAAGTGCGACACCAGCCGAAGCCAGACCCAGACTTTGGAATCCGGCCGACCGAAGGGCTGCCTGACGACAGGACAACCCATTTGTAAAGACTGCAGATGCATTCCTCTCGGACATCTACATTTATGGTAGGTACAAAACTGTACTTTCTGTGGACAACTCCTTCATTTCCACCATTGTCAGGAAATCCTTCTTTCAGGTTCAGCTGATTTCCACGGGAATATTTTAAAGTTCCAAAGAAATCCTTACCAGTATACTGTTCCATTTTCAGACCCATCATCAAATAGTGCCCCCTTTGGAATGTGCATATCCAAGCAAATCGCTCAGAGGGTCCAACATTTTTCAACAAAATTAATTAAATAAAGTTTAAAATACTGAAACTATCGTGATAGATTGGCCCAACTCTACTTTTATTCTGTAGATTACCAGCTGCTCTAAGGTGAAGTATGTCTTGCTTTTCAGGACATTAAAGATGCAGTCCTATTTGGCCATCTGTTTCTTTACAAATTCAGCAGCACAACAAACACCCTATATTAGGGACCTAAATTTACCCATACAAATAAAACTTGCTGATGAGATAGTTTCCTAACTCAGTA
This sequence comes from Protopterus annectens, assembly GCF_019279795.1. NCBI lineage: Eukaryota > Metazoa > Chordata > Ceratodontiformes > Protopteridae > Protopterus > Protopterus annectens. The sequence goes on along the minus strand of NC_056725.1, from coordinate 1,691,744,399 downwards.
TATTCCCAGCCAATAGAATAAGTTTTCAATACAGGTCAAGCAAAACGCTACTTTATCTGCTTTAAAGGGTAGTCTTGATAATTAGTTCAGTAGACATAAATTTACACCCATATGATCCTGTTTGATTTTGGAGGTGGACACTTTTCAATAACTTGTAAAGAGTGTCAAAATCTTTTAAGTGGGTCTGCTTAAAGGTGTATATGACTAGGCTTCTTACGTTATTGTTCTTACCATTCTGTATAACTTTGAGTCTCATGCATCTTACTGAAATCTAAATAAATATGAATGTGAAATTTTAAAGCCATAACTGTTTTAATTTTTTTAGTCCACTTGAATCTCATTTGTACCAGCCCAGGCCCTAGTACCCTATGTCCACACCAAGTCTACCAGCCATCCTCCTACCCCCAAACGTATTCTGGTATTTCTGGGCCCAGTTGTGTAACCTAAGGGTGTCCTGGAGATTGTCCTGTCTGTACTTCAGTTCCGGGGTGGTGGGGTTGCCCTACTTATTTCCCTTCCCATGCTCCACCATTCTCACTAATTGTGTCTGAGGGCAGCTCCCCTCTTGGACCACACCTCCCCTTATGTAGCATATCAACTAGAGCCCTTCCATCCAAGATGGGAACACCCATCCCTACTGTGCCACTCCGTCAGTCATCCAAGCTGCTAATCGAACTCAGTTTGATTGGGCCATAGTCAGGGCTTCATATTGAGCAACTAAACCATGACTTTTTTGTCATAAAGTGGAGTAAAAAAAGCTTTTTTTTCCCCTTTGGTTGAATTTAGGGCTTGTCCAGCAAAATGTCATGTCAGAAATGTTGTACTTGACATGTTGAAGAGGTGTTTCACTGTATGTCCAACTTATGCATTGGAAAATCTGCTGCTTTGAACATCTATCTACATATTTTCCAAACATTGCAAGCTGGATGTCCAGTCTAAACTTAGAGTACAATTTAAATTGGTTGAGCTGCAGTGCATGCTTTAGAGTATCCACTCTTTTCTGAGCTCTGTTCCATTTGTATAACTCATTTTTGCAGCAGTAATCCGTACAACGAACATGGGTTCATAGGATGATACTAGGCTATTGGCCCAGAGGCCCTTATAAGCCTAGCCAAGAATTTCGCCCATGTTCCTACAAAGTCAACACCTGTTTCCCCTGTCCAGCAGGGACACTGATGGGATCCCAGGGGTATATTTTCTATTTCCCATCCAGTCGTCCAGGTTACTATACGCAGTGTAACAGTAGATTTTTTAAATAGATTAATTACGCTTGTGTTGTTCTAATGTTTTTGTATGTATGTAGTCTTGCATCAGTGATTGGCTGTTTGGTTATTGTGTGACTTTAATACTAAAAAGTGTCTGATCCATAGCTGTTGGTATATTTTCTTTCTATGTAGATTTATAGCTGTGTAGCTATTTTAGCATTATAACTTTTGGCCTTTACTTGCATTTAGACTAGTTAAAGCTTTTAAGGCGTCTTCTTTTGTCTTTCTTGTGAACACTTTTTTTTTTCTTGGTGTTATTACGTTGCCACTTCCTGGGTTGCCGAAGGCTGTGTATGTATGTGTGTGTGTGTTTTAAGTTTAATAGACAGTCTCTGCATGTAATGACTATAGTGATAGACTGCATCTCCTTATCCCTGGGTGGTACTTAATGCTGAAGATCTTGGATGATCCCGATGACTATATCTACTTCTTTCCTGTTCATGTAATGAATTTATGCAGCATTGATCTATTACTCAAGCATCTTGCTGTAATAAGGATAATCACAAAATGATTCTAGACAGTCATTTTCATATTTCCTTCCTCGTGTTATTGGAAAGTTTTTGTGTTTGATGTTTAATAACACTGGATGTTGGGCATAATTATGGTTGCTAGATCACAAAATAGGACCACATAGAAGCTCCCTTTCTGCTTGAGGTTGAAGCAGTATGTTTAACTCCTGCATGTTTTCAACCCCAACACTTGCTATATTGAAAAAAAGAAGATAAAGGCTTACCTTAACTCTCATTGCATGACTGCAGTGGAGTCAGTCTTCTTCAGTGAGAAGCTGGATTGTTCATCTGAAGAGCCCAGTAGAAGAAAGAGTAGCAGAGTTGGTAAAGGAACCAGATGTCTGGCAGTTAGAGCAAAGGATTTGGGCAATGAGCTGTTAGGGGAGCTCCTAAGATGGCTACCCACTGATCAACAGGTTAATTAGAGCTCTCCCAGTGTGAGTACAGCTGTGGAAAAAAAAGAAACTACTAAACAGTTATCAGTTTGGATAAAATTTGATTACTGGCTTGTAATTTCACTGCTTGGATGCCAGAAGGAAGAAATTTGGACAGAGTAATAGAAAATTAAAAAAAAAAACAGAAAATTCTAGCTGGGAAGAATCCTGTTGATACAAGCAGGAAGGAATCAAGTTTATCCTAACAGTCAGGGAATTTTGAAGGTGAGTGTGAGATTCAAGCTTCTGTATCCAGCTGGTTCAGAATATTTTTCCTGGAAGATCAAATATATTTTGGATACAGAATAAACTAAGGAGGAAGTAAAAAAGTTCAACCAACAAACAGTGAGCCAGCAAGAAGGGGAACCCTGTTTCTCAGTCTTACAACTGTAACAGAGACCATATAAAGACTTTCTAATGCAGCCCTATCTTGTTGCAAAAGAAAATACTTGAGTGACAAGAAAAAAGCACAGGAGCTGACTACAAGAATATAGAAATACATTGGCTTTGAACCAGAGAATGGTATTGGGAAATGAAGATGACCAGCAACATTGTGAAAGCAGAGAAAAAGTGGGAGACTGTAAACACCAGTCCCAACAGATGTATGGCTAGACTAAGAAATGTGGCTTTGCAAGAAGTGAGATGATAAACTAATTTTGTTGACTGTTTTAAACTGGTGGGTGAGCTGTAAAGCATATACTCCACATTATCATTTATATTTAGAAGGTCACTGAAAGGACGGAATAATTTATTGTAAGTAAAACTTTTTGTTCTTATAAGTAATTTGTATAAAAATTTATATAAATTACATGTATTGTAAAGCTGTTTTGTGTAGGGTGCAGTCATGGGTATTTTAAATGGGGGGAGGGGTCTCATTACTGATTACTGTATATGTTAAAGATTTAGTCGTAATGCATCCAAATTTTCATTGTGGCATTGCGAGATGCATATTTTTTTTGTAGAAGTGATGACTTTTAAAGTGACTTGGATAATCTCTTAAGATATCAAAGAACTTTGCTGCAACTTAGGCAATGGACTAATTGGTCTGGACTAATTGTCTCCCAGACTAAGTGACTTGATTAGCATCAAGTGCATACTGAAAAAGCAGCTAAGTTTTCTTAATGATTAGTTTTGGTTTATGACTTGAGTAGTAATATGGGATTTTGAACTTAGTTTTTAAGCTTTGTATCTTGCTTTGTTTTCATTTTTTAAAAAGTCAGCATATTAACTAAATGAAAGTGCTCAAGTACCACAGTGATACCTGTTCAGAGTGTTTTGATTTTAATGTGTTATATTTTTTTTTCTTTTTGACATATTTTGACCCCTTGGCCATTCAACTCTTGATAGTGTCTTCTAAGTCCTAACTCTCCTTTGGACCAATCAGCTTATGTTCCCAAACCACCATTGTAGAGTCACCAACCTGGGACCACAGCCACATAACATATCCATCACTGGGAGATTGGGAGAAGGAGAGGAGATTGGTTGTTGCAGCACAGTGTCATCCAGTCTTGGAAGAACATTGTTTTTTTTTGTTTTAAGATGACCTACAGTTCCCCAGTGTGATAGCCATATAATTGCATGAGCATGCATTCATTCATGCACATTGATATTTTGCCACCCTTCTGATGCATGCACAGACTTGTTACATATCAGCCCAGTGGTAGGAAAGCCCTCAACCTCTCCACAAGGTTACGAGAGCTGGTTGTAGAATGCTCAAGCCCAAACCCCGTAACAGCAGCCCACCTTCTCCATATTTTCTTTACTGGCTTTCTTCTTACCCCAACTGATCTTAATGGTAGATGCATTTATTCACAGAATGACTGCACATCTGTATGTTGTACAGTAGATTCTTGCCATTTGTGCTGTTAATTACATATTTGCTTAGAATGTTTAGGTGCTTGCTGGTCTTTGTGGAGAATTAAACTCAATAAGTGTGTGGTGCACAGCATACTCTGCAGTAGCTGCTAGCCTGTAAAAAAGTGTCTGTACCCCATCTGTGCTTTAGTGTACCAAGTTGGTATGGTTGCTTGGTGAAAAAGTCAAGCCTTTGCCGATAGATCATGAAGAATATTTATGCTGATGTTCCCTTTTTGTGTTTATTCTTAATGTTCATCCACTTTGTTTTTCATTGACCTAAGCTTCTGCTGTTTGAGTTTATTCTACATTTTTTATTTATGTGCATTTCAAGTGTAGTGTGTAATTAGAATATTTTTTTTACACATACAGTTAGTATAATTCAAAAATAGTGACATGCATAGGGAACACCAACTTTGTTAAACACTGGAGGCAAATCCCCTCTCAGTAGTATGACACAAATTGTAGCAAAAGGGGACTTTTTTCATACTCGATATAGCACATAATTCTTCTGTCTAGCATTTGTGTCATCTGTCAAAAAGGAGCAGCAAGCAAGCAGTATTCTCTAGTGTAGGTATAAAAGGTTTATATAGAAGAATCATCATTTGGGCAAACCTATTTAGATATAATTAAAAGTAAAATTAGTAACTGCATAGGATTTCTTGGTCTTGATAAACACACTGTAGGCAAATTTAAAATATTTTCCTAAAGGTGTCTTGTTTTAAAGGTGTTTTTATACACTGGTTGCTAATTGCTTTCCAACATTTAGTCATCTGTTCCTTGTATGGCTCCTACAAACTTGTTGAAACATGAGATGTCCTTCTATTCTCATGTTGCAGTATTCATAACCTTAGGGAGTTGCTGCCAGCAGCACTGGATGTTTGACCAGTATACCAGAGTCTTTCAATCAGGGGTATGTGTGGCGTAGAACTCAGGGGCCATAAACTGACATCGGCTATAACTGTGACGTCTGCACGTACCCAACTCTGAATTTTTTCTGCCACAGTGAGAATCAGACGCCCATCTGCCAGTTCAGAATTATGGCGTTCGATCGACATCGTCCATCCGATTTCATTAATCATTCTCCATCTGTCCACTCAGAGATAAGTACCCTTGTGGGAATTTCTTTATTTGCTTTTTGTCAGATGTACATGTCTTCTACTAAGGGAAAGTGTGTTTGTGGTAGGCAAATCCCTTATAAGGACACACACAAGCAGTGTTTATTTTGTTTGAGGGAGTCTCACGATTACAAGGCCTGTAAGATCTGTCAATCCTTTGTTCCAAAAACCCTAAGAAGCCGTCTAGCGGCTTTAAAACTTCATTTAGAAAACCAGCACCTCAGATGTTTGGCATCCAGAATGGAAAGTAGAGTAGGGCCTTCCGACGAGCCGCCTAGGAATAAGGCCAAGAAAGTTAGGCCTGACGCTTTGGCTGCGCCTCAGTCGTCTGGTGTTATCCCCAAAGCGAATATCAGCCCAGGATCGCTCCGGATGCCAGGTGCTGCATAGCATCCAGGAACCGAATAGAAAGTTAGCTCTGCAAATACCCGGAGTATGTCCGCTGAGATTTTTCAGCCGTCAGACCCTGACGGTGAGGAGGAACCACGGCTCATTGTTTCGGAGGGCCCTGCTTCTACTACAGTCTTAGCAAGCATTGTAACATCGGCTCCTAGACCCACCTTTGCTCTCTCCTCTCCCTTAAAAAGGAAACAGAAGCACACTTCAAAAGACCCTACACCTCCCTGGGAGACCTTTTCACAAACTCTGTTCAAGGCTTTTCAGGCTCTTCAGAACCAGATCCCACAGGCAAGCCTACCTGTTGCCCCTCAGGAACTCTCCTAGGAGGAGTCTTCCTCTTCAGCTGATTCCTTAACTTATTGCTCTGTTTGATTTGCCCAGTGACTTTGTTACCCCAGAAGAAGAATCTCTCACGCCTGATTCCCCTGGAGAAGATTTTTCCTTTGGGGATACCATATCCCTGTTTAGACATAATTTCAGATGGGAACTGTTAGATGTCTCCAAACAAAAAAAGAGATGCTTTGAGCTCTTGCAGATGGACCAACCCTCACCCCTTTCTTCCTGCATTTCAAGATGCTTTCTCTGCTGCCTCACAAAGCCCAGAGTCGCAACCTCCTGCTTCTTAGAGGCCAGACAGATTTAATAAAGTGTCCACTCAGGAGCAGTACATTTTCAAAACTCCTCCAGCAGATCCTGTGGTGATTGCAGTGTCACCAAATACGTCCTCTAGGCAACTTCCTTCTTCTTCCCTTTTCCCTACAGGTAAAGACAGTAAATTTATGGACAGGTTGGGGAAGAAATTTTATACTTCTTCCACTTTGGCCGTTAGAGCTATTAATTATTAGACACATATGGCAAAGTTTGCCTTAGATTACTTGACCAAGGCCTGTAATCTTCTGTCCGAGGTTCCAGAATCTCCTCTTAAGACTCAAGTAAGTACCCTTCTTTCCATGGTCTCTCAAGTGACGAGACACTCCATCAAGTGTGTAGCTATGATGCTGTAGAAGGTTCTCCTAAGTTAGCTGGTTCTGAGTTAAGGAGATTTTCATGGCTGAGACTTCAGCCCTTACATTTGGATGTTCAAGCCAAGTTGCTAGATGCACCTTTGGACAACAAAGCCCTGTTTGGGGCTGCCTTAAGTCTACTTAAGTCTCTACAGGAAAAAGGTAAAGACTTGCAAATTTTAAAACATCTGCTAGTCTCACCTCTTCCCCAGATTTAGACTCACCTGTTCCCAGATTTCATAGGAATTACCCTAAAAAAAATAGCTTTGTCAAGAGACAGTTCTCTCACCCCTCTGCTACTCAGTCCAGGGTTCAGAGACATACCAGAAAACAGTCTGCTATGAGGTCATCAACCACCTCCTCTCCATCTTCCTTTTTGGGGGCAGCCAGACACAGGCAGAGTTCCTCCACTGAGACTCTCCTCCTTTAACCAGCTCCACCCCCTGTCTCTACATCTTACCCTATCCCTACCCTCCTGGCAGAAAATCACCACAGGCAAGTGGGTGCTTCCCATCATCGAGAGGGGATACTTTGACCTGGTGGGCTATCCCTCCCTTATAGGGGATACCACAACCCCTTTAAAATCAGCTCCCACTGCTCCTACCAGTCCTCAGCCAATTTTTATCTCAGGGTGCTATAGAACCAGTACCAGAGGATCAGTTAGCCAATGGGTTTTATTCAAGGATGTTTCTGGTCCCAAGAAAAGATGGTCCTTGGAGAACCATCCTCGACTTATTCCACCTCAATCCCTTCCTCAAAATGCCTACCTTCAAAATGCTAGCTTTACAGCACCTCCTTCCCCTCATACCTCAGCAAGCCTTCATGGTCTCCCTGGATCTGAAGGATGCTTACCTACATATCCCCATCTTTCCCCCTTACAGAAGATATTTACGTTTCTCTGTGGGTTCTTCTCATTTTCATTTTTCTGCCTTACCCTTTGGCCTCTCCACAGCGCCAAGAGACTTCACAAAGTGCCTAGGCCCAGCCATTGCAGACTGCAGGGCATACAGATTTATCACTACTTGGATGACCTTATTATTTTGCAGCCGGATCCACTCATCCTGTCCCAACACTTGGACATGGCATGCAGGTTCCTACAGAGTCTAGGCTTCACACTAAATGGCCTAAAGTCTGAAATGACTCCCTTCCAAGGCCTTATCTTCCTGGGGTGCAGGATCAGGACAGATTTGATGTCAGTCTTTGTCCCTCCACTGAAAATAGAGTTTCTTTCTCAGTTCTTCCACTCCTGCTACCTCTAGGTAGGTCATCACAGCAAGGTAATTTCTCAGGATACTAGGATACGTGGCTTCCTTGATTCCCATGATCCCTCTTACCAAATGCACATGAGAAAGTTTCACTGGGTCTTGAGAAACATGCAGGCCTTTCAACAGATCCTTCTGCCAGGCACCCTGCAGGTCATCACAGACAACATGACTGTCCTGTGGTACATAAACAAGCAAGTAGGGACAAAATCTTACCCCCTCTGCAGTCTGGCAGTAAAGATTTGGCCCCTGGCAGCAGATCGTCAAATTCACTTGCAGGCAGTCTGCATCCCATCAGAAGAAAATGGGATAGCAGACACCCTGAGCAGTAATTTATCACCCTCCCACAAATGGATGCTCCACAGGGAGGTAGTTCTGGATCTAATTCACAGGTGGGGTATTCCTCAGGCAGATCTGTTTGCCTCCTCCCAGAACAAACAGATGCCTCTCTTCTGCTCAAGGCTCCCTCTTCCACAGGCTTGGAATGTGGGCACCTTCTCCTTTTCATATGAGGGAATGTTCCTTTATGCCTTCTCTCCATTTCCTCTGATTCACAAAGTCCTCCTGAAAATACAGAAGGACAAACCAAAAATCCTGCTGCTGACACCCTTCTGGCCAAGACAGCATTGGTTTCGCCTTCTCAACCTTTTAGCCCAGGGCAATCACCACAGGTTACCTCACTGCTTCGACCTACTCCCACAAAACAGGGGATCTCTGATTCACCTCCACCTACTCAATCTCAAACTGATAATGTGGGTGATAGAGTTCTGATCCCCTTTAGGCACCTATACTCAAGCGGACATGCTCACTGTCCTGCAGGAGACCAGGAAACCAAGTACCAGGAGAAATTACTTATCAGAGTGGAAAATATTCTTCCTGTGGTGCCTCAAGAAACAACAGGACCCTTTTTCTAGTTTCTGTTCCACTGGTGCTTTCCTACCTGTGTGAGCTACTACATTTGGGGTTCATCTACTCTTCAGTAAAAGTACACCTATATGCCATTTCTGCTTGCCTTCCCTTGACTCCTTCCTTGGCTTCCAGACTAGAAGTCAAGCTGTTTCTGAAAGGGGTCCACCATGTAAGACCTCCTTGGGACCACAACTTTGTGCTGGAAAAACTTACACTGGCACTTTCTGAGCCAGCTCACAACTCCTCCCTTAAATTCTGCACATGGAAAACAGTTTTATTACTGGCCCGTACTTCTATGAGGAGGGTCTCTTAGATTCAAGCCCTTATGGCTTCTCCTCCCTACCTTATTTTTCATAACGATAGGGTTTGTCTCAGTACTAACCCTTCTTTCATGCCTAAAGTAGCCAACAAAATTTCCTTAAACCAGACCATTATTCTACCTGTGTTTTACCCGCAACCACAGAACTCCTCGGAAAGGGCCCTTGCATTCCCTGGCTGTTCACAGGCAACTGAGGTTCTACCTAGATAAGGCAAAATCTGATAGACAGTCTGACCAGCTTTTTGTCTCATTCAATCCTAGAGCCCTTGGCAAAGCAGTGTCTAAGCACACCATTGCCTCTTGGATTTCTAAGGCAATAGCCTTTTGCTACTCCTTTCATGGAAAGCAACTGACTTCACCTGTCAAGATCCATTCCACTAGAGTAGCTTCCTCTTCAGCAGCCTTTTTCAAGGGAATTGATTACGCCTCTATCCTAGAGACTGCAACTTGGTCCTTTGTACACATCTTTACCAAACATTACAAATTGGATCTGATCTCCAGGGCTAGAGCAGGGTTTGCTAGCTCTATCCTGCAGGGCATCAGTAACTCTGCTCCCATTCATACCTCCCATGCATCTTCCTAGAGAGCTGTGGTACTCTCCCTAAGGTTATGAATACTGCAACATGAGAATAGAAGGACATAGAATAGTTGTGTAAGAACTTACCATAACCATAGATGTCCTTCTCTTCCATGTTGCAGTATTCATTCCCACCTACCAACCCCCCCTCTTTTCCATTCTTGATTGGCCATTTTCATAGCACTGCTGGGGTGTGCCTGGGATACTGAAGTTTGGGCTCTTTCTTACTGCTCTTGGGGTCTCTCTCCCTCTTTGCGGCAGCCAGTTTCTAAGTTGGGTACATGCAGATGTCACAGTTATAGCCATTGTCAGTTTATGGCCCCTGTGTTCTACGTCGCACCTACCCCTGATTGAAATACTTTGGTGTACTGGCCGGATGTCCGGTGCTGCAGGCATCAACTCCCTAAGGTTATGAATACTGCAACATGGAAGAGACGGACATCTGTGGTTCTGGTAAGTTCTTGCATAACTATTCTTTTGATATGGAACTTAAGCAGGTTAGTTATGTCAGATATTATTTTTAGTATACATCTAGTCTCAACTATAGTGACTGTATGTCCTGTTTTACAAATCATCCATGCTTTTTGCCACCCATGTGCAGTCCTTTTCTTTTAGGTTCTTAGACTCCTAGATTTATACTAAGCTTATGGCTAAAGAGACTTCAAGAAGCTTAACCTCACTGTTAGTGTACTGAGAAGGTTAGACTAGATTCCTCTGCATAAATCATTTGTGTTAATACCAGGCATGAATTTTTGGTTACCCATCCAAATATCAGGATTGGCTTTGGAAGTAGTAAGGGGAGGTATTTTTGATGTGCAGGGGAAGTATTCTAAAGGAAGGCTGTGTATTGGTTAAGAAAAACCTGTGTGGTGGTGTTTATCTTAACAGTGGAGGCTGAAGCCTTTTTCAGATAATAGACTGTTTTTATGAAAGTGGGGATGATCAATAGTTGCAGGGTCTTTCACTGTGTGGTACAGTAACCACAGGTAACCTGTCAAGAGCATGTTTATCTTCCAGTAGAGTGAAGAGGATTGTAATCTGTTGGAATAGCTCGTGACATAAATCAGAGATCATTTTCAGATAAAAATGTTTGGTGGGCTTTCACATTGTACAGCTTTCCTATTACAGAGGGTCATTATAATTGATGATGTCTAATAAGGGAGAAGCCCTGAAGGATAAGCTGTGCAAAGCAGAAGACTTCCTATACTTTGAGTCTTGGTGGTCAAAAAGGGAGCTCTCTGTCTATGTGGGTACCCAGGACTCTGATAACAAGAGTCCGTTTCAAGTGGGGTGTCAGTACTCTTGTAAAAGGAAAGTGTTGGGTTGGGGCTTTTCTGAAGATATGTGTGCTGCACTACTTGGCATTTGGGGTGAGCCCGTGGCTGACACAGTGGGCATTGGTCTGATTCTGTCCCTGTTGAAGAATGTGGGTATCAGTGTGGGGATGGGGGAGTTGCTAGCTCCACGTCATTAGAAAGCAAACTTTTGTTAGCTAGAGACCTTGAATGCCTAGTTTCACTTCTGAGAAGTAAATGATGACTTAGAGGGGGAGAGGGAACCAAGGACTGCCCTATGAAATGCCGCTAATGACATCTCAGAGGCTGGTGGCGATAAGTCTTACCTTCTGTAGGATTTTTTTCAGTAAGCCAATTTGATACCCAGCAGACAGTTTAAGGGTTAATGTAGAAACCAGAATGTGTGTTTGTGAAAACAGAATGAGGCTGAGGAGTTTGTGCGTGATACCCATGTATCTCTCTCTGCGTGTGACTCACTAGAGGAAGGCCTCAGTGATACTTAAACTCATCACTTCTGGTTTACAAGACTAGTGCTCTAACTCCCGAGTTATGAGGCTACTAGTGATAAAAATATTAAGTTGACCTTAATAGTGCTTCTTGAAATAAACCACTGGGAGTATTATTTTTCTCTTTTTGGTATTTAGGTTTAGTTTTGCATGTTGTAGGACTCTGTTGTGCACTCACTTAAATGTTTTGGTGTTTATAGTTTGTTTTGCCATGTTCTTTAGGGTATACATTTAAAATTTCAAAGGAAGGATTGGGAACCATGGGTTGTCGAATTACGGATGGCCGACCTGTGTTGCCGATCCTTCCGTTGTGTGATTCCCGATTCAGCGAATGCACACTGCATTCGCACAGATGAGTTTGGTCTTGTAACTAGAGATTGCAGTACAGTGGGAATCAGGAAATTTACCCTTTTCTCCACTGTAGTGCGATCTCAGAGTTGGAATATATAATATGCAGGGGGGGGTGCAGCCTCCCGGGGGGTACAGGGGGGGGGGCTTACCTCCTGCAAAATCATCACATTTCATCTTGTCCTGTGTAGGACTAGATTCTACGGATGTCGAGATCGAATTTGCATTCAGACGTGTTTGTGACATTCTGACCTTCTCGACATTCCGTGTTCAATGTTTTAGTCGACATTTCAGGTAAGGCGGTCTTTTGTGTGTCGACTATATAATAGTAAAACGTTTTTTTTTTTAGAATAGAGAGGTGTGTGTTATTCAAGTAGCTGCTTTTACTCAGTTTTCAGCTGCCACTATTTCGTAGAATGCTTGTGTTTCTTGCATTATATTGTGTGTTTCTTTTTAACATAAAATGTGCAGTTTTCTGCTAAATCTTTGAGAAGTGCAGTCACTAAATAATGACAGATATTTGAGTTTCAGGTTACATATCTTGTGGAAATGCACATTTAATGCAAAACTGTTCTAGCAACTGAGTGTATATGACCTATATTTAAAATCTGTCCCTCATTTTGGGTCTTTATCGTCCTTGATTTTTTGGCCATGTCTCTGATTCTTGCACTAAAAGATTGAAGGTTATGCACTAGATCCATGCAAGCTGTATTGAATTGTTAGCTCTCGATCCATTGCAGCTAGTATGAGAAACGAACACTTGGTGGTATAATTAGAGGAGAGAATTTTGAAGGCTGCAGGAGAGCATTTATCAGCAAAATTTATTAAAATAAAATTTAATCTGCAGCTGTTTCTTTGCTACAGAAAAGGACAAAGAGCACTGAATGGTACTGGTCACATTTCAATGTATTACTTGTTTGTCATGTGGGTGAATTGGCAATTTGTTAGTGTTTTTTTTTTAATTGTATCTGTGTCATGTTCTGAATGTTTCCGTAAAGCACCAGTCACTACTTTTCTAGGTAGAGTATCAGCCAGGTTGAAAGTTTATATGTTAGGCATTGTCTTTGTGTTGTCCTTATTAGCCATTGATTTTACATTCTGGTATTTTTCATTTGTAGTATGGTTCCTCCAGTAAATGGAATGATTCCTTTGCCACCTGCACTGAGCCTGCCCCCAGTTCCAGCAATGCCACCCCCTCCTCCAGGTGAAAAAAAAGTTACTTCATTAGCATCTCGATGTTTTGAAATATATTCCATGTAATAAATGGGGCTTTGGTTCTTACTCTTCTAGGGATGCCGCCAGTTCCAGCAATGCCACCCCCACCACCAGGTAAGAATTGTTATTTCTTTGTTTTGGAAGCTGTGATTACTAGCAATTTGGAGGCTTTCTGATGTCTTTGTAAAGCAGTGAGGCATATCACTAAGAAGGTGGTGGTATCATATAATGTCCCAGTAATGGGATATGTTGTAAACTAAGGCCTGTTTGACGGCTTCAGCTGAAAAATGTCTGATCTTCATTATACTATTCAGTGTTGTTGTCATCACCAGTAGGATATACTGGCTGCAGGCAGCCAGACATTTGACCCAACTTACAGAGCTGTACTTTTCCCCAGTTACCTCAGCAAACTGTCTCCATCAGGACATCAGTTATAGTAGAGGGACAGGATTCCTTTTGAGTTGCTGAAGGTAATTTTGGTGAACAGAAACAAACTGAAGAAATTACATCATTCAAAAATTACAAGAAATTTTGACTTTGAAGGGGCAAGCCCCCCTTGCAACCCCTCATGTGGGACCCCACCCCAGACTTATATATACAATTTCCAGGGTTGCATAACAATAGTGAAAAAAGCAAACTCACTGGGAGTGAAAGCAGTTTCGGTGAGTCGTACTCACTTGCATTTACCAAAACTACATTTGTCCACAATACATATTTTCTCTGGGGACAATGGCTGATGCCATCTGTGACGATTGGGTGAAGATAGGTGAAGGCTGCCAGCCTAGCCAGATAGAATTTTGGAAATAATTCTGTCATCTGTAAATATTAATGTAAACCACAGGCTTGTGTCTTAAATGGTAAAAAATAGTGTTACATGTGGAACTGGAAAAAATGTAACAGTGCTTTCTACTGACCAAGTAAAGCATGCTGTGACCCTTTGATGTTAAAACTCGGAGCCAGTAAGTCTAGAGTGAGGCATCCTGCCTATTGTTTTAAGGCCAGAGTTAATGGCCAGAATTTGCTCTGGTCTGCCCAGAGGTGAAGAATGTAAATGTAGTTTCTGTTAGCCTGGGAACACAGGGAAGTGTGAAGAATGATGTAATGTGAATCAGGAATGTGATTTTAAAAACAGAGAATCAGGGAGCATTAAGCATTTTTGTCTGGATCATCCAACTTAACACTGTCTTGCTCTATATGTAAGTTATCTTAGACTTGTGTTTTCTCTTAGAAATAGCTAGAAACTAGAAAGATTGGACTAAGTGTTTTTCTGTGATGTCAGAACTCTACTACTGAATTATTTTAAGTATTTATCTCTGAACTCTTGACTAGCACTGTGTAGTACAAAGTATTGTCTTGTGTTTTGACTATTTGTTACTAAATATTTGTAAAACCCTTTCAACTGTGGCTGTTTTTGTGGAGATAATTTAAGCTCGTTAGATTACTTGCATGCCTTTGGTAAAATTGTACAAAATCACTCTTCATAGCTTTAGCCCTGGGCTATACTACCAATTGGATAATAATATTGCACAGTAATAATTGGACACCTTTTTCAGGGCCTTTGAGTAGCTGATAAATATTAGAGGGTGGTGACAGCTGGTACTACCATATAGTCTGGGAAAAAGGGGCACAGCTGGAGAACATGTGCCAGCCTTCCTCAGAGGTGTCTGTGTGGTTGTATAAACTCTTCTCAAAGTGTGTGTGTGTGTTTGTTACTTGGGCAGGGACATGAAACACTGGTTGTATGGAGAGGATGCTGGAGGTTTTAGCTTGCCCACTAGGCTGAGATCTGGACCCTATAGCTGTGCCAGTGGGGAGTCTTATTGGGGAGCTGGAGAGCAAGAGAGTGACCAGCCCTGGATTGACTGTGATCTCTATGTGCTCTTAAGGGAAATTGCACTTTACTGTATTTGTTATCCTTTCCTTCTGTATGAGACTCCCTTCACTGGTGTTAGTGGTGAGGATTGAGGCTTCTTGATTGCTGGGCCAGGGCACAAATGTCACATATTAATTGGTGGCAGTGGTGGGATATCCACACCATATATTAATTGGTTGGCAAATACTAATTGGCTTGTAGTGGTGTAGGTAGAGTGAATTCCTGTAGCTTGTGTACAGTGAGCTTTGAAGGTGTTTTGTACTCTAAATCAGCCACGCAGTGAATACTCAGAGTTCAGATCACAGTTGTTTTATTTCTTTTGTTAGCTTAGCTAGTCATGGTGAGCAGGCAGCATGTCAGCAGAGGAGTATGGAAAGCTGACAAGGAGCCAACTGGCGGAGATGTGCCATGCTAAGAGACTGGTGCATGGAAACCTGACTAAGACGGACCTGATTGCAGCCTTGGTTACAGCTGCATCAGAAAACAGCAACCAGGAGGACAATCAGACTGGCAGTGGAGATATAATACCCTCGGAGAATGGACAGCTCAACCTTTCTGCAGAGGACTTAAAAATCCATCTGGAGCTGAAGAGACTTGAGTTGGAGGCCAGGCGTTTGGAGATAGAAGCCGAGGAAAAGGAGCGGCAGAGGAGGCATGAGAGAGAAATGCTGACTCTTTGCCAGAGTCATGGAGGTAAGGGGAAAGGAGTAACTCTACCCCAGTAGCACAACAGGTCAGTAAATGTCTTCCGCAGTTTAAAGAGGGGGATAATTTTGAAAGTTTCATTCATATGTTTGTGAGGGTATGCAAACAGTATAGTGTTGACCAAACGCTCTGGGTACGGTTCCTGACCCCCTTACTCCATGGTAAGGCTGTAACTGCTTTGTCAAAAATTACACATTTTGATTATACTGCTGTTAAAATCACTTGTTAGAATTGTTTAAGCTAACACCTGTAACGCATAAAAAAATGTTTCCTGAGCATAGACGCAAGACAGATGAAAGTGTGTGTGAATATTTTGCAAAACTGAGCAGTTATTTCCATAGGTGGATGAGTGGATGTCAGGTCACCACTTTTGAAGGGCTGGCAGACCTTTTGCAGAGGGAACAAGCTCTTAGCACGTTGCCTGAGGACATGAGGATCTGGTTAGCTGATAGACAGTGTGCTACTTCAGATGAGTTGGGGAAGAAGGGAGACCTATACCTGGCAAGCAGGGCAACCCTGTACAGGAAAGGGACACCCAGTACTGTGCATGGGTCTAAAGGAACCCATGGTGGGCAGCACAGACTGCCCCAGCAGAATCTGCCAGTAGCAGGGGAAGCCACAAGTCCAGGTACACGTCCAGGAGCTAGGGTTAAATGTTTTGATTGCAAAGAGTGGGGCCATGTGGCATACAGGTGTCCATGGAGACAAGGTGGGGAACAAAAGTTGAGGGAGCCAGTAAGTGGGAAAGACAAAATGCCAGTAATAGGCTGTCTTGGGACAACAAGGGTACCAAACTACCACCAGAGGTTATATCCTATTGTAGTGAATGTCATAGAGGCCATTGCCAAGATAGACACAGCCTCTGATATAACCATTGTAAAGCCTGCAATGGTTACTGAGGAGCACTACTTGCCTGGGCAGTCTACTCCAGTCAGGGCTTTAGGAGGGATGCCATTCCAAATACCTTTGGCTGGGGTTCACCTTGACTGAGAGGGTGGAAAAGGAAGCCAGCAAATAGGTGTGTTTGAGGATATACTTGCAGATGGCCTGATAGGGAATGATTTTGATAGTGCAGTACCCTGTGCTTGTGCAGTGACACAGTCAGGCTTGGAGATGAGCAGGTAAGTCTGGTAGCCTGGGGGAGACCCAGACAGACTGCATACTTGCAGCCAGGACTGGTGAGGTGGTTACTTCAGGGAGGGAGCTACCCTGTAGCAGTGAGACTGAAGATAAGCCACAGCTACTTGGGGGTACTGATGGTCCCTTGGACAGAGTGACTGCAAAGGTAGAGGTGAGTAGCAGTACCTAGGCTGACAGTGAGGCACCACTGTCAGAGGATGCAAGACTTCCTGTGGAAGGGGAGTTGGGAAGGGTTACAAGGAGAGAGTTGAGACAGGCTCAGCTGTCAGACCCTACATTGCAAGGCCTGAGGCAGGTAGCTAGGGAGGCGCCTGATTCTCAAGGAAAGGGAGAATCTATATACTGGGACAAAGGGTTACTATACAGAGAGTAGGCAGGCCCCTTATAGACTGCCTGAGAGAGTCAAACAGACTCTGAGGGTGGAGGTACAGGAGATGTTGGAACTAGGGGTGATTCAAGAGTCCAGCAGTCCCTGGGCCTCCCCAGTGGTGCTGGTGCCAAAGAAGGATGGCAGCACCAGGTTCAGTGTGGACTACAGGAAATTAAATAGTCACGCAGAGTCAGATGCTTACCCCATGCCTAGGACAGATGAGGCCCTAGCGCAGCTGAGTGGGGCTAAGTATCTTACAACCATTGATCTTACCAAGGGTTACTGGCAGGTGCCCTTGACTCCCAGTGCTAGAGAGAAGTCAGCCTTTGTGACTCCTTTTGGCTTGTATGAGTTCACAAAGATGCCCTTTGGGATGAAGAATGTCCCATCAACTTTCCAGAGGCTGGTAGATCATGTCCTGGCAGGAGCAGGAGGGTTTGCCCTTGCTTACCTAGATGATATTGCCATCTACAGCCATTCCTGGTCGGAGCACCTTTAGCATGTCCGGGAGGTGCTGGGCAGACTACAGAGGGCAGGGTTGACCATTAAGCCGAGCAAATGTCAGGTGGGTATGGCAGAGGTCTCCTACCTAGGACATAGAGTGGGGAGTGGTAAGATAAGGCCAGAACCTGCCAAAGTGGAAGCCATTCAGGCATGGCCTGCACCTGTTACTAAAAAGCAGGTGAGGGAATTTTTAGGGACAGCAGGGCACTACAGAAAGTTCATCCCCAGTTATAGTACCATAGCTGCTCCCCTCACAGACCTGACAAGGAAGAACAGGCCAGATGAGGTAGTTTGGCCCCCAACATGTGAGCAGGCATTCCAGAAGCTTAAAGAAGCTTTGGGAGGACCCCATGTGTTAGCCAGTCCAGATTACAGCAAATAATTTGTTGTGCAGGTGGATGTTTCGAACAATGGGGTGGGGGCTGTACTTAGCCAGATTTCTTCAGAGGGAGAAGAGCACGCAGTGGTTTATTTCAGTCGTAGGCTCCAACCCAGGGAGGAATGCTATGCTACTGTAGAAAAGGAATGTCTAACCATAGTGTGGGCACTGCAGAAATTTCAGCCTTATCTGTATGGAAGGAATTTCACTGTTATGAAAGATCACAACCCCCTAACATGGTTAAACAGAGCCAGCCAGCAAAATGCCAAGTTGCTAAGATGGAGCCTGGGGTTATAAGCATGTGATATGTCCGTGCAGCACCGCAGTGGAATTAGCAATGCCAATGCAGATGGGCTCTCAAAATAGGAAACCGGGTAAGGTATACTCAGATAGACCTAACTCCCTCAAGCAGCATTTCTCAAGGGTCACTTGAAAAACTAGCTTGAGTTCTCCAGGGAGGAGATATGTGAAGATTGGGTGAAGATAGGTGAAGGCTGCCATCCTAGTCAGATAGAACTTTGGAGCTAATTCTGACATTTGTAAATAGTAATGTAAACCACAGACTTGTGTCTTAAATGCTAAAAATAATGTTACATGTGGAACTGGAAAAAATGTAACAGTGCACTCTACTGACCAAGTAAAGCATGTTGTGACCCTTTGATGTTAAAACTTGGAGCCAGTAAGTCTAGAGAGAGGCATCCTGTCTTTTGTTTTAAAGGACTGCTATGGCAAACAATGAAAAAACATATATTTTTTATCTTGCCATGATTCACTGCACTTCCTAAAGCTGCCTGCAGCAAAATAAGTGCTCTTTCCTTATTTTATTTTTTTTTACTCTTGTCTGCCCTCATGGGGGCAGACATTGTGATTCCTTTGGAAAGCTAAATCTGTCTCTCTGCACAGACTGTGAGAACAAATAGCCCTACCATTTGTTGTCAGACTAGACTTCCATTCACTTAGAATGGACCACCTGAAAAAGAATTCCAAGTTTGAGAGTCTGCAGCTCATGTGTCATTGACTGGTATGTGCTGAGTTTTACAAATGTTGTTAAAGGCTGTGATTTTTTTATGTCTATTGTCATGCAAAGCTGACTAAATAGTTGAATCTAGTAAAGCTAGAAATGTGAGACTGTAGCCCATTGAAGGAGGGGAGATGGGAGGAGTAACCTGGCCAGGAACTGAAACTTGCAAAACTGCTGCTTGTGAAAAGTCTTTTTTATCTCAGTAATTTGTTGACACTTTTGCAAGTTTCTTTCAGAGAATGTGTAGTACATTAGTAGGAACAACATTTGTAAAACTCAGTGCATACCAGTCAATGACACATGAGCTGCAGACTCTCTTGGCAGTTTTTTCAGGTGTTCCATTCTAAGTGAATGGAAGTCTAGTCTGACAACAAATGGTAGGGCTATTTGTTCTCAGTCTCTGCATTATGGGACAGATTTAGCTTTTCAAAGGAGTCACGATGTCTGCCCCAATGAGGGCAGAAAAGAGTAAAAACAAAATAAAATTAGGAATAAGTACTTATTTTGCTGCAGGCAGCTTTGGGAGGTGTAGTAAATCATGGCAAGATAAAACATATATGTTTTCTTCATCATTTGCCCATAGTGGTCCTTTAAGGCCAGAGTTAATGGCCAGAATTTGCCTGCATACATGTCCTTTATTGCTCTGGTTTCTGCCCAGAGGTGAAGAATGTAAATGTTGTTTCTGTTAGCCTGGGAACCCAGGGAAGTGTGAAGAATGATGTAATGTGAACCAGGAATGTGATTTTAAAAACAGAGAATCAGGGAGCATTAAGCATTTTTGTCTTGATCATCCAACTCATCAACACTGTCTTGCTCTATATGTAAGTTATCTTAGACTTGTGTTTTCTCTTAGAAATAGCTAGAAACTAGAAAGATTGGACTAAGTGTTTTTTCTATGATGTCAGAAATGTACTACTGAATTCTTTTAAGTATTTCTCTGTGATCTCTGAACTCTTGACTAGCACTGTTTAGCAAAAAGTATTGTCTTGTGTTTTGACTATTTGTTATTAAATGTTTTTAAACCCTTTCAACTGTGGCTGTTTTTGTAGAGATAATTTAAGCTCTTTAGAGTACGTGCATGCCTTTGGTAAAATTGTACAAAAGCCACTCTAATAGCTTTAGCCCTGAGTTGTACTACCAATTAGATAATATTGCACAGTAATAGTTGGACACCCTTTTCAGGGCCTTTGAGTAGCTGATAAATATTAGTGGGTGGTGGTAGCTGCTACTACCATATAGTCTGGGGGAAAAGGGGCACAGCTGGAGAACCTGTGCCAGCCTTCCCCATGAGTGTCAGTGTGGTTGTATAAACTCTTCTCAAGGTGTGTGTGTGTGTGTGTGTGTGTGTGTGTGTGTGTGTGTGTGTGTGTGTGTGTCTGTCAGTCAGCTACTTGGGCTGGGACCCGAAGCACTGGTTGGACAGAGAGGGTGCTGGATGTTTTAAATTGCCCACTAGATTGAGATCTGGACCCTATAACTGTGCCATTGTGGACCTGGAGAGCAAGGGAGCGACCAGCCTTGGACTGACTGATCCCTGTGTGCTCTTAAGGGAAATTGCACTTCACTGTGTGTATTTATCCTTTCCTCCTATATGAGACCCCCTCACTGGTAGTGGTGAGGACTGAGGCTCCTTGATTGCTGGGCTAGGGCACGGGTGTCACACCATCTTTAAAGCTTTCTTATTGCAGTGTTCGATATAGCCATGTTCTGTGTACCTGATGGCAATTTGGTGGCTTGACTTACTTTCAAGGATGGGCAAGTACCCCATAAGAAAAACTTTTGTTTTTTTTACATGGTATTCACAATAGTGCTGTCAGTGTCTGATAGTGATCCAGTAGACTCTGGCAAGTAGATACTATATAAAGATGGCACATTCTCCATGCATTCTACCTGGGCCCAAAGTACAAAGTGGACAACTTTCCATGTTGTTCTTGTTTCACCCCAAAGATGGCAAAGTTTCTGCAGCAGTAATAGCTGACAAGAAGGCCAACATCTGTTCAAGTTCTGCTTATCAACCCAGCATCCAGTGGCCTTTCTCAAAAGCATGACCACTTAAAAAAAGTGACAGCAAGGGAAGCGGTGCAAAATTGAGGACTGTTCAAATAATATTGGTGTTTCCTCTAGGTCTGGTAATGCCTAATTCTGCAAGGTACTTTCACAGCCTTAGGATTCAGAGATGGTTTTGGCTGAAGCCCCTGGCATGATCACTCTACATTCCACCATAGCTTTGGTTCCTAAGATGTCCTTTCACTCTGAAGTCACAGAGATATTGGCCAGCTGTGTGAGGCCTTTCCTGATGCTCCTGACTGCTGGGACCTGATTGGAGATTAAGGAGTTGTAGCTTGGAATCTACCAGCTCTTAGTTATTTCGTAGGTTGTCCTTGGAGACTGAGTGGAGGTCTTGCTCACTCCTCCTGTCAACCAAAATCTCCAGAGGAGTTCACCCATGAAAAAAAAACTGTCTAAAGTACTGACACCCAAACCAGCACCTGCTAGCTTGCTTGGGCTGAGCAGATCCTTAGCCCAACCCATGTTCCAGGATTCTTTGCAGGGTTTGTTCCAGCTGGCTCAGACTTTGAGCTTTATGAAGTCCAGGCAGCAAACTCTAGAAATGTCATGGATCCCTTCTAAGAGAAGAGGGGTGGAACCTCCCCTTTTGTTGTCATCTGATAGCCCTGATTCAGAGATGGATGTGCTCTCAGATTTGATTCTGATATCCCTTCTCCATTTGTGACGCTGATACTGAGAGAGCACCTTAATTTCTGCCCCACCACCCGATGATCTGTCCTTTGGAGCACCCTTCATAAGATGAAGGTAGAGTTCCAATAGGAGCCCAAGGAATTCTGTCAGGCCAGCTAAGGTATGGGACCTTTATGGGTCTGCTGAAATCAAAAGCTTTAGCTGTTCCTCCGGTCACATATTTTCAGATGATTGAATTCCCTGGCACTTCTCTGGGACTGGATTCCCTTCCCCTTGTTCTCAAGAAGCCTGACTGGTTCTGGCGAGATCATGGATTCCATGATGTTCATAATATTGACCGCTGTGCAGTAGCTTTGGCTATATGGATTATATCCTCCCAAACCTATAACGGCTGGCCAGCTTCCAAATCTTTAGGGCACGTTCCACGCATCCATCTGTCAAGCATCTCTAGCTGAGTTGACTAAAAGACAAGTTTGGGTGCGAAGCCCTTCAGAAATTTACCGCCATTGAAGAGTATGCTCCTTTGAGGTTTTGAAAATCAGTGATCAGCTAGTGCTTTCCTGTGCTGGGCAGAAGTTCCCTTTGAGGAAGAAAATTCCATTTTTTTTATTTATTGATGTTGCATCACTTTCCTCTTTAAGGAAGTTATTTCAAAGCTAAGAGTGTTGTGCTTTCACAGCCTGTCTTGAAACTGTACACACTCTTTTTCTGTCAGTTTGAAAAACTAACTGACCACATTTTTTGTGGAGAAATTGTGTTCATTTTTCGGTTCTGGGCATGCCATAGTGTTTGAAAGTACTTTTTTACTATGCTTTTCTGTCAAAAAGAGCAACACTTGTGGACTGGTAGTTTTATTGGTCTTTGTTGCCTGGGAAAGAGGCACCATTTTTGTCTGGACCGTGGAACAGATTGTTGATCCAACAGCCAGTCCTCCTTCCAGACAAAAAAGAAAAAGTTAAGCAAACTGGCTTTTTCACCACAGCAGGTTAGCATTTTGCCTCAACTGCAGGTGGGTGACTCTACTGTGGCCATTTGTTGTATTGGACCACTCATCTTTTACTCCTGATCCCTGTGGTGTAACACCTACAGCCACTATGGGGTGGGGTTAGCCACATGCACTGCAGCTGTTGGAGTCCCCTCAATGGACAAAAGAGAGCCACGCTTGTTTGTACTGGGAAAGGGAGTAGAGAAGGTTTTCCTTTGTGTTAGAATGCTGTATCCATCTGTGGGGGAGCAGCTGCTGCCATTAGTGACACAGTTGGCCCCATTTGTCCTGTCAAAAAGGAACAGAAAACCAAACTTGTATCTTCTCTTCAAATCTCTTTAGACAGGAGTAGTTTACTGAGTCTGACTCAGGTTTTATTTCAGGCTACTGATCCTTCTTGTAAAGTAGTTTCTGGTAATAGAAACAGGGATTACTCTTTTCCTGAATAGAATCAAGATTCTGAATCTGAATAGAAAGATGTAGGGACAGATTCAGGGTTGTGTCCTCAGATTTCTGATTCAGACTCTAAAGAGACATCAGTTTCTGATTTTCACTGTAGGAGTTTTTCTTTCTCTGAGAATATTGATAGAATACCCCAGTGTTTTCAGTGGGAGAACACTGAGATTTCTCAGTCCCTCAGGAAATACTGAGGTGTTTAGGATGTTTTTTGCAGAACCTACACCCATTCCTTCTGTTTTGTCAGCTTTAGAGGATGTGTTACGGGTCTGTGTCATGTAATCAGCGGTTCGACTCCTCGAACCTCCATTCATCGAACCAACGAGAGAATGTTCACATCAGCAAATATCTAAAACGGAATGGAATTAGTTGGCCAACATCAGGAAATTTGCCCTTTTCCCAACTGTAGTGCAATCTTAGAGTTGGTATATATATGTAAGGGGGGTGTGAGGAGGAGCAGCTCCCCACCTTGGTGGTTTTGACGTACTTTGGTATTTGACTGTCAAAATGTTGGTCAACTAATTCCATTCCCTGCTGTAGAAATTCGCTGATGTGAACTGTTGCTTAAGTGAATATTCACTCTTGTCGATTTGATGAATGGAGGTTTGCGTTGTTGAACCGTGTGTTACTGCCTGTAATTTTCCTCTTAGTCAGCCATCTGCCCCTGAAAAGGCAAATAGGATGTATAAAGTTCATCTGTCTTAAATTTGTATACATTATTCCCAAACCTGACCTAGTAGATATAGCCTTAGTTGATCCCACTGCTGCTAAGCACTTCGATAATTCCAGTCCTACTCTTTCTTGATAGATGGGAAAATTATTGATAGCTATTTGGAAAAAGTGTTTACTTCTGCAACTTTGATTTTCAGAATTTTGAATTGTCAGGTTTATATGTTAAAGTTTGTTCTAACAAATTGTAAAGTGTGAAGAATATTTTATAAGTTCATAGGTAGGTACTAGGCTATCGGCCCAAGGGCCTACGTAAGCATAGCCAGCAAGGTACCATAGCTTACGCCACCCAAGAAAGTTATTTTCCTGTGCCACTGTCCAGCAGACACACAGAAGTGATCCCCAGGGTGTATTTCCTATTTCCCATCTGCAGTTTTTTCCTGTGAAGAAAAATCTACTTTAAGTAATTTAGTTTCTTCTTTTGCACAGGTCACTACTCAATGTTTGCAGTGTGTGTGGAAATTTGTTGGTAATACTTCCAGGACTATGGCCACTGGTACTGTTTTAAGGAGCTTTGCATGGCTACGTTGTCAGAACCTTACAGATGATGATAGTGAGATTTTGCATTTTCCCTTGGATAGATTTGGTGTTTTGCCCCTCTGCTGCAGAGGTGATAAAAGGTGTGATGAAAGGGGTAAACTGATCCACGGAATCTCTTAAGATTTTTCTGCCCTCCTTAAACAAATTGTCTAAGAGATATTCTTTCTCCTTTTCCATTTTGACAGAAAACAAAATAAATAGTTTTGACAGAATTCAGGTAAACAGATATTTAACCTCCCAAAATCAAGGAGCGTCCAATATGTCTGACTGTTCAAGAGATATTGTGACCCACTCCTACCCTGGCCTCCTTCCTCCAGAAGGTCTTGATCTCCATTTTTCTCTTTAGCAACAGATTGTTTCAGGCAAATACTTTCTGAATGTCGTCCATCAGAATAACAGATGGCAGTGGGAGGAAAGTACTCCTTCGAGGGGAACATTCCTCATCCTCCAGAACAGATTCTCTTGTTTCCACCTATTCTTCATCACATGCTGTCTCAAGGACTGATAGAACCAGTTCCTCATTCCAAGTAAGGAAGGGATTTTATTCAAGGATATTCCAAGTGCCAACGAAAAGAAAATACTTAAAGACCATTTTCTGGATCTTTCTTTTCTTTTCTAAACCTGTTTGTGATAGTGCCCTAATGCAGAGTGATATGACTGCACAACTCTTCTAGTTTCTTGGTAACACTAGACTTATAAGATGCTTATCGTCACATACCTACTCACCCAGACTTCCAGACATACAAAACCTTAAGAAAAGCCTGACCACATTGTCAATTTCCTACCTTAACCTTTGGACTGTTTGCTGCACCAGGAGTATTCATAGTGTATAGCCCCAGATCTGAAGTAGTTGACTTCATTTGGTCTTCAACCTGTGGGTTTCGGATCTGTATCGGATTCGACATGGCCACATATCCAGCATCTGATCTGAGCTTCAAGCTCTTCCCCTTACCCATAATGCCCCGTCTCCTACCTCCCTCCAGGTCTCGTTTGCCGCTGGAAAAGCAAGCATCGTGGTCCGAGTTCTAGGCTTGTCGTTGGGTTTTGAGAGTGA
The DNA here is from genome assembly GCF_019279795.1 of Protopterus annectens. NCBI lineage: Eukaryota > Metazoa > Chordata > Ceratodontiformes > Protopteridae > Protopterus > Protopterus annectens. Next base: position 1,691,718,929 of record NC_056725.1, on the reverse strand, counting down.
TTTTTTAAATTCTACCATCTTTCCTAACTTCTTTTTCTCACTTTTCTTTCTATCCTCCCCATGCAGTCGGATTTAAAAAAAAAAAGTTTCCCTCTTTCCTGTTCTGTCTCTCTTCTTAGTGTGAGTGAGTGTGTGTCTTGGCCTGTTTAGGGCATGGCTGAAGCCCCTAAATCAGATTTCAGAAAGTGCAGAGTGTGGCCATAAGCTGTCCCCAGCCGATGGCTACACTCTGTGTGTGTGTGCCCTTGGGGGCGGCTCACCTGCAAACCTCCAGTCCTATCTGTACTGGGTTTAATCCCAGAGCACTGAAGGACAGGAGGAACAAACTTATCCTGAAGGGGCTACTTCCCCCCTCAGGGACTGTAGCCCCTATGCCCCCCTCATCAGGAGTAGCAGCTGCAACTTATTCCTCTTCCCCGGCCTCTGGGACTCAAATTCCCACCAAGAGGTCCAGGGAAGACAGGCTGAGGAAGCGTTCCCCCGACTGCTCCGTCCCAGATGGCCCGCCGCCTAAAGTTAGGCCAGAAACCAGACCTGGATCTCCCCGGCTCCATTCTGTAGATTTTCCCTGGAGCTAGAGGAATCCTGGATCGGGTCACCTGTCGGGGTTTCCCCTCACCGGCATTCCAGACCAGTGTCTCTGGCGTTGTCCTCCCGCTCCACCCAGAGTCCCTGTGAAGCAGAGATGGATAAGATGATGCGGAGGTTTATCCACACCCAAATTCAAATGGGGGTCTTGCCTGCCCCCTCTCCCTCTGGAGGGGGGAGCTCGCAGCCTTTTTTCATGCCGATCACTTCTTCTCCGATCTGACATGAGGTTTCAGAGCCCCTAGATCAGACGACCCTTAGGGTCGAGGGATTGGAGCCAACTGTACCATGTACCTTGAAGTCGGCCATTGCCTTGCGCATGTCAGATCTGACCAGGTCACTCAGAACTCTCGGAGCTGTAGTCTCTGGGTCGGATCCGAGGGGTTGCTGTCGGCTCTGAGTTTGTCAGAGTGCAGTATTCCCTTCAGCATTTCGGCTCCTGGAGTCTTGGGTGTGACTCCCGTCTGGTCAGAGGGGAACGGCTCCCGTTGGTACTTTGCAGGATGTCGGTTCTCCTTCAGCCTTTGATGTGGTGGAGAAGATTCTCTCTGCGTCTTCAAGACACTTGACTGTCTTGTCCTCGGACTCTGTCTCAACTCCCTCTGCTTTGGGCACGGTCCCAACCATCTTATCCTCTCAGGGACAGCCTGTGTCCATTTTGCCACAGGAAGCTCCCCTGAGGGAGCGGCAGGATGTTGCCGAGTCCTCCCCCGGGAATCCCACTGAGGAGGTTCCTCGTAAACAGACATGTAAAAGGAGGCACTTGGACTCCCCACTGGAGTCCCTCTGAGGATGTCTCCTTTGGAGACATCATGGAACTCCTACGCCGGGGGGGGGGGGTGTTCTGCCCAAAAAACGGCCTCAGACGAGTCAGTGTCCCTCGAGGCATTCGGCACAGGCCCATCTACTTCCTGGGTGTTCCCTCCCTTGGATCCTTTAATAGACCTAATAACATTGCGGGTGTGGAAGGAACCGGACACTGGAGCCTATCACTAAGTGCCCTGATAAAGTCCTTAGCCCCCCTCAGACAGGACTTGTTGGAATAAGGGGTCCCTGGTGGATGCTATGGTTGTGGCAGCCACCACGAAGAAAGAGCTCATGCAGGAGAGCTCTATGGTCCATCCTCCTGACTGAGAGTCAAGGGCGATGGACCATTTTGGGAAGCGGGTGTACGCTTCAGCAACTTTTTCCATAAGAGTGCTGAACTACATGGCACATGTCGTTTGGCTGCAGCAAGACTTAGTCAAGGAAAACGCTGAGTCAGCCCTGGAGTCCATGTTGGAGGAGGGCAAGAAGACGTTTTCCGCTTGGATGGCCACTCTTAAGGCAGTAGGTAATACGTCCATCCGTCTTCTCTCCCATGCCATGAAGGGAGCTGCCATGGTGGCCGGTACTGGCATTGCCATCAACCGCCATGCCTGGCTCCGATGTTGTCAATTCTCGGAACCCTTTAAGGCGTTGTTTGCAGATGCCCCATACAACTGTTCTTCCCTGTTTGCGATGTCAATTCGAAAGACCTTGGTCTAGAGTGAGGAGGATGAGAAGCCACTGTCTGCCATTGGGATCTGCTTCTCCTTCCCTCAAAGAAACTTTCTAGGAATCAGCGAGAGGCAAAGAAGATGTTGTTCCGAAGTCTCATGCATTTTCCCGGGACACTCAGGACTCATCTTCCCCCAGAGGCAGAGGGGGTTATGATAGACGCCATCCTAGAGGCAGAGGGGTCTGAGAAACTTCGGGTCTCGAGAACCATTTTCGGACAGACCCACGCAGCAGCCCTGAAGGGCTGCCCGACTGCTCATCTCTGGAGGCAGTCAGGGGTCGCCTGTCACTACACCCAGCGGCATGGGAGTCCGTAACAACAGATCGTTGGGTGTTACAAATTATATCCAGAGGATATTTCATCTCATTCATCGAACCATCTCCCAGACGTTCCACCCACGCAAAGGGTGGAAGCAGTTCTGAAGATAGACAAGCTGGTAAGAAAATGAGTCATCCAACTCATCCCTCTAGGCCAGTCCGTATCAGGCATTTCTTCCAGGTTCTTTTTAGTGCCAAAGAAAACGGGGGACCTAAGACCCGTTCTGGATCTATCCACCTTGAACCTGTCAGTAGCCAAGGCGAAATTCTGGATTGTCACTCTTTAATCCATCCTGCCCTACCTGCAGGCCAATGACTGGATGTGCTCGATTGACCTCCAGGATGCGTACTATCACATCATGATGGACAGGCGCTCTCGTAAGTTTCTCCAGTTCTGGCTTGGAGTTGATCATTATCAGTTCAGAGTCCTTCCTTTTGGTCTCATCACAGTCCCCAGGGTGTTCACCAAGGTGATAGCAGTAGTAGCGGCTCACCTGAGACTTCAGGGCATTCAGGTCTTTCCTTACCTGAACATTTGGCTATTTGCAGCCCCTTCCAAGCATCTGCTTTACCAAGCCAGGGGTTATTTCCTTTTACTAGCAAAAAGACTGGGCATCACCATCAATCTCAACAAGTCGCCAGTGACCCCTGTTCAGATCCTAGACTTTATTGGGGCTCAGTTGGACACTATCCAAATGAAAGTTTTCCTCACCCCATACAGGGTACACAGTCTGAAGTTACTCATTTTGTCCGTCTTTCAAGCCCAAGTTCCAACAGCAGAAATAGTACTGAGGGCGTTGGGGTCTGTGGTGGCCATGATCAACCTATTACCCCTAGCGTGCCTTCACATGCAGATTCTCCACTGGACTCTTGCAGTTCACTGGTCTCTATTAGCTCTACCATTGTCTCATCCAGTCCGAATCTCCCGAGTATGCAGGGATTCTCTTCGGTGGTGGATTCATTCCCCGGACCTAGTCAGGGGACGTCCTTTTCTCCTGTTCTCTTTCAAAACCACGGTGACCACGGATGCCTCCCAGCTAGGGTGGGGGGCATTGCTCGGGAAGGGCAGTCCAAGGCACATGGTCCCCATCCGAGGCCAGTTTGCATATCAGCATCCTGGAGATGAGGATGGTTCTTCTTGTGTTGCAGGCCCTTCGTGCCCATCTTCCTCTAGGGATGATTGCGATTCAGACAGACAACATGTCGGTGGTCTGGTACATCAACAAGCAAGGAGGAACCAGATCTTACCCCCTTTGTCCCGAAGCCATGAAACCGTGGGAATGGGCGATCTCCACTGGCTGTTTTCTGATAGCAACGCACATCCCGGGACGGTCCAATATTCTAGCAGACAGGCTCAGCAGATCTATCCTGATGCCTTACAAGTGGTCTCTGAATCTTTCAGTAGCAGAGCAGATCTCTAAAGTGGGGTCATCCTTGCTGCAATCTATTATTTGCATCTCCTTCCAAAGCGAAATGCAGCAAGTTCTTCACTCTTAACCCCCCTCAGGGGGAAGCCCCCAGAGACGCACTAATTCTTGCTTGGCCTCCCTGTCTTCTTTATGCTTATCCTCCACTACCCCTCATCTCAAAGTTTCTTCAGAAAGCTCGCTGGCTAGGGAGCACTGTGATCCTCATCGCCCCATTCTGGCCTCGCCAAGTCTGGTTTCCCTCTCTATGGTCTCATCTAATAGTTCCACCATGGATGTTTGGTCCGGTTCTGGATCTTATTTCTCATCCCTCAGGGATTCCTCACCCAGACTTGGACAGTCTGAAACTCACTACTTGGCTGCTCCAGTTCCCGTGATTACTAGGTCTCCTGGTTTATCATCTCCTGTTAAAACCATTTTGGTGGCGGCTCACAAGTCTTCCACCAAAAGGGTATACCGTAGCAATTGGAAAAGTTTTTCCGTATGGCCCTCGCAGCAGGCATTGGATCCCTTTACTGCTCCTGTGTCTGCAGTATTAGAGTTTTTGACTGAGATTTTTCAGCAAGGTGCTAGTTCCTCCACTGTCAAAGTCCAACTGTCTGCAATTTCCAGTTTTCATGTGGGGGAAAACATGACTTCATTATCCTCTTCTGAACTTTGTAAGACCTTCCTTAAAGGTGCCTTTCTTCTAAGACCCCGGTAAAGGATCCTACACCTCCGTGGGACCTTACATTAGTGCTTCAGGCTTTAGTCTCCCCTCCCTTCGAACCTGCAGCTTCGGTAGATTTGCAGTTTCTATCTTGGAAGACTACCTTTTTGGTCACCATTACTTCTGCCAGGAGTGTCCAAGATCTTCAAGCACTATCCATCAAAGTTTCTTATATGGTTTTCCATAAGAGTAGGGTGTCTTTGCGTACTAACCCGTCCTTTCTTCCCAAAGTAGCGTCAGAAGCCAATATTGATCAGACTGTCAATCTTCCAGTCTTTTTTCCTAATTGTCTGAGGAGGAGTGAATATAAATTACATCTGCTGGATGTGCACAGGCAATTAAGATTCTACTTGCACAGGACAAAAGCTTTTTGTAAATCTGATCAGTTGTTCATTTCTTACTCAAAACCCTTCTTAGGGAAACCAATTTTTAATTTACTATTGCTTGTTGGATTCCCCAATACATTATTCAAATGTATTCTGTCAAGGGAATTTCCCCTCCAGGTCAGGTAAAAGTGATTCTACCAGATCTATGGCTACTTCAATGGCATTTTGGTCCAGGATGTCGCTGGATGATATCTGTTCAGCAGCTACTAGGCCCTCATCTCATGCCTTCATTTCACATTATAAATTGGACATCGTAGCCAGGAACAGGGCATCCTTTAGCTCCGCCGTGCTCCAGAATATCCTACCATGAGGGCCACACAGGTGTTAGTAGCTGGGACTCTGTCCAAGAGGTTGAAGACCAAATGAAGTCAACTACTTCAGATAAAGAAGTTATGTACTCACCATAACGTTCCGAGTATTTGAACTTCATTTGTCTTCAACCATCCCCCCCCTCCTTCTCCCTACCTTGTCACTTTATACCTCAGGGGTGTCCTGGGTTTTGCCTTGGTTCAGGATTTTTGGGTTGCCAGTAGTGGTAAGGTCTTGTTGGGTCAGGTATGCGTTATGCATGGGGCAGCAAACTCTGTCTGAAGGGAAATAGGTGACAGGGGAGGAGCATGGATCAGATGCCGGATATGCAGCCGTGTTGGATCCGATATGGATCCGAAACCCACAGGTTGAAGACAAATGAAGTACAACTACTCGGATGGAACTTTATGGCGAATACGTAACTTTTTTTTACTGCTCATTGCAGGCTACAGTGTATCCACATTTTTACATATTTAGGTGACTTGTTTACCTTTACAGAGTCCTCAGTGTATCAGGAATCTCTCTGATGGGTGAGATATCTTTTACACTAGCTGGAAATCCAAGAGAACATTTAAAAGTCTTTCTTGACTTCCTCACACAGGATTGTGGTTCTGGAATGTGAACTAGACACCTCAGTTCAAAGAGCTTTTCTTTCACAGGAGAAAAACAAATCCTTATTTAGATCTGTATCTAAGGTTTTTTACTCCGACTTTGGTCACTGTGAGGCAATAACTCATGGTTTTGTATCTCATGGCATATGATTCTCATGATATCCCTGGCAAAACTCCACATGAGAAAGACACAGTGGTATCTGAAATCTCCCTCTCTCTTTGGTCCTAGCATCGACACCGTTTGTCTTTTCAGGTCACGTTGCTGGGGTTTGTCAGAAGAAAAAATCTTTTGGTGGAGACGATAGATATTCTTAAATCCAGGTCTGTCCCCCCCACCCCCCGCTCCAAAGCAGTGAGTGACGACAGACACTTCGGACTTTGCTTGGGGAGCAGTTTCAGGAGGGATGTGAGACAACAAGGATTGACACAAGCACATAAATATCTAGGAAATTCTTGCCCTGATCAGGATACTCAACACTGAACCATCTTTGGCCCTGAGACCTCTTCAAAGTGGTTTCAGACAGTGGCACAGTTATGGTACATCCACAAGCAAGGGTGAACCAGATCATACCCCCTTTGCAGACTAGCCATGTTAGCTTGGGATATAGCTGCACAGCACTCTTCAGGCATCCTACATTACATCAGAGCAAAACTGTGTGGCAGGCATGCTGAGCAGGATCAGGGCAGACCTTCATGATTACAAATTATTTAAGGGGTCTTCCAGTATTTGATCCTTCTGTAGGTAGTTTCTCAAATAGACCTTTTTGACTTCTCTTTGAGCAATTAACTGACAAGATTCTGTTCCAGGAAGACTGCAAAAGTCAATTGGGATAAGTTGATTCTTCCAGTAGAACAGGACAGATTGGGATTACCCAGTTTGAAGGAGTATTTCAGAGCTACACAATTAAGACTCCTATAGCACAAGCAGAAAACTATAATTCAAAGTAGAAAGGGATGATGTTGAAACCGGGGGGGGGGGGGGCCTCAAGAAAGGAGGAGAGACGGGAATTTTGGATGCAGGTCTTTAAGGAGAATAACAGTAATCATACAGAATATTATATCCATAAAGTAGCAGAAAGTATTCTAAGAACTAAGCCAACATGAGAATGGAGAAAGAAGATTCTGCCGATAGGGATAACTGAAATTAGGGATGTAGACAATAGACAATAGGCAAGAAGGGGCTGGAATTTATTGGAGAAAACAGGCAAAGGAACCAAGGTATTGGGAGCAAATAACGAGAGAGAGAAAGATGATAGAATGGGAAGAGGCCAAGAATTTATTTGGATTGCAGGTTACAGATTGCCTTCGTTGTCAAGGACTGATATCAGGGTATAGACAGAGAAAGAAATAGGAGGTCCCTAAATGAAAGACCGGCACTGGTAGAGTCTTTAGTAGAATATAGGATAGAAGCTGCCATTAAATAAAGGAATAATTAGTAAAGCAATAAATTATTGCATGATAACTAGAAGTATCAACCAGATTAGGTTAGAAAGGATTGGGAAAAGAGATTGAATAAGCAATTAAACAAAAAAACACTGGGAGGATATATGTATGTCACCCAAATGTGCAACAAAGTCTAGAAGATTTTGGATTTTTGCTTGGAAATGTTTACATAGATATTTTATACCCCAAGTAGATTCCAGAGAATTTTTCCTCAAGTAGATAGCAAATGTTGGTGGTGTGGCAAGGAAGAAAAAGGTAATTGGGAACATATTGTCTGGGAGTGCAGTGAGTTGTTAGACTTTAAGGATTCCCTGCAAGATGTATTGTTGGAGATGCTGGGTGGGCAGATTGGTGTGATGAGGGAGATTATTTTTCTGAGTTTTGATACAGAATCGGAATTGGCTAGACATGGTAAGGCCTTGCTGTCCCTAATTATGGTTGCTGCCAAAAAGCAGCTACTAGAAAATATTAGACGTTATGTACGTAGTAACAGAGATGAAACAAATTGAACTGAATTCTTTAGAGAAAGGTAAGAGCAAACTAAATAGGAAAAAAATGGGAGTTGTGGGAACAATACATACAGGGGAGGAATAATGAGCTATGTAATGTTTGAAAATGATTGAGCAGATTATAAATGATGCATAATGTTTGCAACTGGGAGTGTGTAAGTATGCTTTGTGATGGAAAATCTTTATTGTGTCTGTATGGTTTAGTTTCATATATATAAATGTATGATTGCTTATGATGCAAGCGATGGTTTAATAAAGATGTTTCTTTAAAAAAGGGGGCAGGAATTGAATAATTTATGTAATGTTGCATACTTTCTATGATATATCGCAGTACATGTGAAACATAATGTTTGTTGACTTTTAACTTGTTAATACAGTTTGATTACTTTTATATAAATGTAAATGTGCCCATCATAAGTGATAATTCAGTAAAAAAAAAAAAGATTGTGTTCCAGGACTTCTATACAAGAAAGCTTGGAAGACAGATGCATTTTCATTTCTTTGGACAGGAATGTTCTAGTATGCTTTTCCACCCCTTTCCGCTATTATCCAGGGTACTTCTGAAGATTCATAAGGAATCCCCCAAGGTCATTGTAGTTGACTCCCTTCTGGTCTTAGACAGCTGTGGTTCTCCCTTCTTTCAAAAATGGCCAGGGGCAATTAACACACACTTCTTCACAGACTGGATCTACTCGCACAAGAACCAGAGTGTTTGATACACTCAAACATCAGTCATTTGCACTTGATTACCTGGATCATAAGGTCTTAATTCGTTTTGGCCATCTTTATACTGAGAACATGCAGCAGGTACTAATGAAGGCATGAAAGCCTGCTGCTAGAAAGTCATATTTTAGCAAATGGAAAAGGTTTTCTAGTTAGTGCCAATAACATAACCAGCACCCATTCAGGGCTAGTTGTTCTCTGGTTTTACAACATTTGTGTGAGTTACTGTTTTATGGCCTTTCTTATTCTTCTAAAAAGATTTATTTATCTGCCATTTCAGCATGTGTGCCCATAGATCCTCCTGTTTGTAGAAGAGGCCACTAAGTAAACCAGTGGCCCCTCCTTGAGATCTTATTTTTTTATTGGAGAAGCCAAAACTTGAGCCATTTGAATCAGCTAATCTGGCTGACTTGAGATTCTTAACATAGAAAACCATTTTACTGATCGCTTTGACCTCTGCAAAAAGGGTATCTGAGTTGGAAGTTCTCATGGTGAGTCAGCTCTACCTCATTTTTACATAGTGTTAGGGTTTCTTTGAGAACTAATCCTTCTTTTATGTCTGAGTGGTATCCATATTTACTTTAAACCAAGCTATACATCTCCCTGTTTTCTTTAGTAAATGTAAAAATGAGGGAGAAAGGATACGCCATACCTTGGATGTCTGCTGACAACTCCAGTACTGTCTAGACGGAACTAAATCTCTCAGATCTTCAAATCAGTTGTTTATTTCTTGTGAAGATTAGAAGGTGCAATCTGTGTCAAAACAGACCATTTCCAAATGGTTATCTAAGGCTGTTGCCTTTTGTTATACTCGCCTTAAATCTATTCCAGGCAAGGTCAAGGCCCCCTCTACTAGGGACTTAGCTTCATCTGTGGATTTTTAGAAAGGGTTGGATCCTAGAAATATTCTAGAATCTGCTACTCGGTCCTCTCTAAATTCTTTTCAAAGCACTATAAGCTTGATTCCTTATGTAGGTCCAGCTCCAGCTTTGTTAGGACTATTCTACAGGAATTTCTGGACTCTTCTCCTTCCTCCTACCAAATGTAGCTAGCTGTGGTAATCTACTCATATAGCCAAGGCTACAATAGCAGTGATCAGTATAATGAACATAGTACAATTGTGTTATTTGAACTTAACATAACAGTAGATGTTTAAATGATCACTGCTCCAGTAGTTGCTCCCTCCCTCCATCCCCCTTGCTTTTTGGTGTGTTTTTGTGCCAGGGTGTGGACGTTTGTTTTGCTGTTCCTAGCATAGGCCTTTCAGGGCTCAGCCTCATTCTTTCTGCTGGCAGGAAAGCTCTGAAGTACTTTGCACCCAAGCTTGTCTTTTAGTTAGTTCACCTTGAGCTACTTGACATTTAGGGTACATGAAAGGTGCCCTGAAGCTTTGGAAGCTGGCCGGCCTTTATATCTTTGGCAGGATATAACCCTTATAGCATATAAACCATATAGCTAATGCTATTACAAGCAGTGATCATTCAAACATCTGCTGTCATGGTAAGTTCAGCTTATACAACTGTACTTTTCTTTGCAAGACTCTTCTAGCTGATCCAGCTGCGATGTCCCTGGACTCCAGCAAGAGTTCGGCTTCAACTTCATTCAGGAACACCATTCATACCAACTGCAAAAGTAGAATACTCAATGACTTTCAGAAGAAACTCTGTACCTCAACTACCTTGGCCTTCAGCTCTTTAAATTGCCAGCAACCCTACTGCATAAGTTGAAATCTAAGGCAAAGTGGATCACAGATAAGCTGAGTCATTAGAGGGTGGATTTATACCTACTATACCATGTTGTAAGACACTCCAAATGTGTCTGATCTGTGATGTTGTGGATGTGTTGCACAGGGCAGCCACAACAGGGTCACTTCTTCTGAAGCATAATCTGGCTGATGACTCCATTCCTGGCAGATGATGTGAAGGTGGAACACCCTAAGTCCACCCCTGGACAAGGAGCTCCTTTTCTGACCCCCTGGTAGAAGTGTCTTTAAAAGTAGTAAAAGAAAGGCTTTGTAATCAAGACAGTTTTTTCACTCCCAGGCACATAACTTCAGTAGGAATTTCTTTAAATCCCGGCCTTCCTGCATCAAGCAAGACAGAACATAAAGGTCCTGCTACAGAAAGGAGCAGCCAGCTAAAGTATAAGAAGAAACCTTGGAGCTCTCAGAGCTGTGACCCTCCCAGTCAGAATGAGTGTGACTCAATCAAGCATTCTGCTCCTTCCGTTTCGATGTCTCGCCCCAGTCCACCCCAAGCTCAAAATGTTTACCTCCTGAAGAGTAGGAGGACTTTAAGAATAATTTCTGAGAGAATAGTAAGGCATTCCTCTGGTCCAGTAGGTCTTGAATATCCTGAGACGAGTACAGATTACAGGTTCAAAGCAGACAAGTGACCCTTGTCCTACCTCTTTTGAGGGACTTTCTGAACTGACGATCAGAGAGAGTACCAAAAAGAGAAAAGAAACTTCAGGGATTTACTTTAAGAATTTTCTTAGTACCAAAAAAAAAGGGCACATGAAAGCCTGTTCTGGATGTTTCAGGACTAGGCGTGTTCATAGTTATTTCAAAATTAAAAATATTTGACCCTACAATGCTTTTTGTCTGGACCTAAAGTATACTCGCATTTCAGGACCCGCAGAAGGTTCTTTGGAATCAGGGTAGTGGAGATCACTCTTGTTGTTTAGCTTGTGTACTTCACCGTAGGCCTTTGCAAAGTACTTGGCTCCAGTAGTAATATATTGCAGGACAGGGCATCCACATCTATCCCTGCCTTACCTTGATGATTGCCTAGTTCAAGTGTGTTCCATAGAAAAAATTGAGAAAGCCATGACTTTCACCATGGCTTGTATACAAAGACTGGATCTCCTTCTGCCTCCCAAAGTCAAACGTAAACCCAGCAAAGAAAGTAGTGTTTCTAAGAGAGCAGATGGTGTTAGCACTCCCCATCCACTGGAAGTCCCTAATTCAGTTCTACCTTGCATAAAGAAAAAGCCATGACAGTAAAAAATGTAAGTGCAACTCAGTCTTTCCCCAAACCACTCCAGAGAATTCAGGCATTTAGTACAGACTCCTTGGACTTGATTGGGGCCCATGTGAACTCATTTGAAAGTCCAAGGCACATGGAACAGGAGCATGAAAATGAAATGTGGACATCCTACAAAAGGGCCTCACTGAGACAGATGCCTGGTGTCAAAGCCATGGCCTCAAGCTCAATGTCAAAAAGTGCATTGTCATCCCTTTTGGTAAAAACTCTGTACCCATGAACTACCACATAGGCAGTAGTCTACTTAACACCGAAAGTGTGATAAGAGACCTTGGGACACAGGTGGACAGTAGTCTCTCCTTTGATAATCGCATCGTCACAGTAGTCAAGAAATCCTTCTACATGGCACACCTCATCACAAAAGGATTCTCATCCAGGAAAAAAGAGGTCATTGTTCCCCTCTACTCATCACTAATTAGACCCATTATAGAGTACAACACCCCTTTTGGTATGTACCTCACAAGACATTGACAACAACTGGAAAGGCCGCAGAAATACCTCACAAAGAAGATTACCAGCCTCAAACAGATGCCCTACACAGACCGTTTCAAAAAACTCCAGCTGTACTCTGTCGCATATCGCCTACTCAGAGGCGATCTCTGCCTAACATACAAAGCTATGTCAAACCCAGAGCTGTTGGACATGTTTCACTTAAAGAAATCCCAATCCCACCGAGCTGCATTCTCTAGGGACCTAAACCTTGTCACCACAATAAACAGAACATGCTGGAGGGATAGATGTCTGTCCCAGAGACGTCCCATACTCTGGAACAAACTACCTGTCTATATCAAACAAAGCTCGTCATTAGCACTCTTCAAGAAAAATCTTGATGATTGGATGGGAGATAGGAAATTCTCCCCGGGGATCACTTCTGTGGCTCTGCTTGACAGGGGCACAGGAAAAAAATTTTCTTGGGTGGCAAAAGCCAGGGTACCGTTTGGCTAGGCTTACATAGGCCCTAGGGCCAATAGCTTAGTACCTACCTATGAACCTGTGAACCTATGAAATGAATAAAAGTAAAAAAAAGAGCTGTCAGGTAAGTTAAACTGAAAGCATTCAAATAGCTGGATGCAGGGGATCCTCCAAATCCTTACAGAAGAAAACCAGTCATGTAATACATAAACAAGCAGTGGCCTACTCTTATATCCTAAGCACTCTCCCAGTGTGGGCATGGAAGCTTGACCAGGAGATGGTTTTGACCCTCATGGTGGCATGCATCATATTTGAGAATATTTTGGTAGACAGACTGTGCAGATTCCAGGTCGATCCACGGGGATAGATGCTAAACAAGGAAATCTTTCTGGATCTGATCAACAAGTGGTGTGCCAGAAGCAGACCTTTTCCCCCTAGGAAATGGTCAACTGAGAAAGTGTTTTTGTTGCAGCACAGCAACTGTAACAGCCTGGAGAGTAGATGCCATCTTCATGAATTGTCAAGTCTTAGTTTTTGCATGCTTGCCCTCCTGTACCCCTTATCCCCAGAGGTTTTGGAGAAGATGAGAGGCCTAAAGTTATATTGATAACTCCCTTTGTGACAAATGCAGTAGTGGATGTTCTTCATCTCACATTGCTGCAGTCCTTACATATGGGTAGTCCGCTGTCCTCGGTCGCGGTGGCCTAAAAGAGTTAGTATGACGCTGAGTCATGGGCGATGGGCGACATCGTCCACATCATAAAAAGCCAAAAAAAACATATACCGCCATCTCGATCATCATCCGCCGCATGGTCCGCAGCATGTGCATGCCGCTGCCGCCGTCTACTGCTTCACATTCTTTTTTTTCTGATTCTTACACTGAAACCAGTTGCTGTTTGCTAGAATATTTTTTTTTTTTTTTTGTTTTTTTTTCGGACAATTCGAAAAAGTGGTAATTGTAAATTGTAGAAAACAGATACCGCTTACAGATGGATGATTGGGATCTTCTTTGCATTCCTTGTTTGCCGTGTTTGGTACGTTGTCGGGTGTCGTTTAATTGGTTTATTTAATATAAGCAGTTATAGCGCTACTATAGAAAAAGAGGATTTAGTCTTTGCTAAGTTAGTAATTACCGCCGATTATAATATGCCCGCGATCCTCCCTCACTCCGGCGCACCCTTCAAAGTTGAGACACCAGAAATCGCTTCACAGGTGCTGACGCTCGGTCCTGATCCGGGTCCGTTTCGGTCCTGAGTGCTGAAAAGGTGGATTGAGTCAGGGGGTTGCAGTTGATTTTGCAGGTGTGATCCTTGCAGGAGTCTCCTTCACAGGCTGTAGGTCTCAGGTTACTGAGGTCTCTCTCAGGTTACTGCTCTCAGCCTAAGGCCTGCTTTTATTTCTGTCTGTTTTTCTCTCTCCTTCTGCCTCCCTTCTTCCCTCAGGCTTCTTACTTCTTGTCCTAAAAAGCTCCCTCTTTAAAAGTTAAAATGATTTAAGAGGTGATTAGCTTTAATTAGATAAGATTTGATTAGAGGCCCAGGTGATGGGAGTTGCAGAGTTGAGCCCACCAGGAGACTCTCAGATGAGTGAAGATATTCAAGATTTTCCCTCTTTGACCTCCCCTGCAGAGGATTCCTCTTATTCTTCTTCCTCCGATATGGATTTCTCCTTCAGATTCTCCTCTCTCCATGAGGGATTCTTTTTCCATTTCTTTCTTTTTTCTCTCTATTTTCATTTGATTCAATTTTGATTGGAAGGACCATTTTTTTTACCACAGCTTACCCCAGCTGCTCTGGGAATTGTTGGAATGTTGTTCACATATTTTCTCCGAGGCTTCCTGCTGTTACCTATGTGCCTCCTGCATTTTGCAAACCGACAGGTATCTTTGTAATTCGCTGGCTCAAAAACCGGTATAAGAGTCCTAGGGTAGTAGTCCAGAAACTATTAGAATAAGTATCCTGTGAGGTTAGGTAAGAGTTGTGAAGAGTTGCCTAGAGATGTTAGAGTAGATGTAAGAGGGGGAGATATGGTGTAGATGTATACTCTTCTACTTCTTCAAATTTAAGATAGATAGCTTAGTGTTCTAGTTGGTGTTGTGAATGCTTGAATGTTCAGCTAAAATCTAAATCAGATGCTGATGCTTTGGCAGAATTCATATAAGAATAAGTATCAGAATGTTTAGTACATGTTTGAAAAAGTTGGTTCTCACAGTGTGGTTTGAGGAGCATAGAGTGTAAAGGCAGGGTGGGGGTTCTTGGTTCAGTTCTGTTCTTCTAGGACAAGCCGCTAAGGATCAGAATTTGTTGTAGAGCATGTTATGCCTAAGCTGCCACCCCCTTTTCCAGTTCAGTTTTTAAGTGTCCTGGGGTGTGTCGGGTGTCTTGAAGAAAAAGTCTATAAGAGCTAAGTCTAAGATTTTGCAGAAAGATTTTCCAAAGTGCAGGTAGAACCTGTAGATTTTAGGTCTTGAAGTGGACTGGATTCTCAGTCTAGGGGTATTCCTAGACGAGTAGGGCAGGGCAGGGGCAGAATATCTAGCAGTCACAGAACTAACTTGTGGACCTGCACAGTCTGCAGGTGAGGGCAGGGGCCAGTCCTTTGGCAGAACAGGCCCAATGAGCTGCAAGCTCCTTCTTTCTGCCAGGCCTGCACTGGGAGCCTGGTTAGCAGGGGCCAGACACTTCAAGTTTTAAGGCTTTAGGACAAAAGGGACAAAATGGGTATTGACATTATAAACCAGGCTACAAGTTTATTTCCAAGTTCTTCCCTTTCAAAGGAATGCCAGACGCTCCTCCGGACAAGGATCTCTCTTCACAAGCAGATTTTTACTTCTTCAATTTTCAAATACAGCCCGAGCTCTACAGCCTTTCTAACCAGGATTTTATTCTCGGATGTTATTTTACCAGTTTCTGGTACCAGAGAGAAGAAGAGAGGATTTATCTATCCTTTACACTTATCTTCATCTCCAACACTAGGAGCCAATTCCTGAAACAGAGCAACAGCTAAAACAAAGATCACTGGATCAATGGGATGCCTCAAAGGGGCTTCCTGAGGCTTTCTGGACATTCAAGTTGCAGGAGTGTACTCGCGCTGTACAGAAATTTACCAATTATCCTGGCTCTGTATCAGTTCTCAGTTCCTGGAGCTGCTTTGAGTGTTCACAACTGCACCCAGAGTGTGTTCTGGCTTTCAGCTTAGCCTTTGGCAACCTTTATATAATAAGGTACGATTGCTATATTATTGCTGAACTGATTATTGCAAGTTCTTCAGACCCTTGCATTCAGTGATGACCTTATGTGATGCAGGGTAGTTCTCTAGAACGTGGTAAAGTCCCTGGCTAAACCAAAACAAAGTCCAGGCTTTCTGGGTGTGCTTCTGATTAAGCTCAGATGGTATCTCCAGAAGGCCCTAGACAAGAAGCTTCAAAGTAGAAGATGTCCCTTGTCTCTACAATCCAGGCTGAAGTCCAGGCTTCCTTCAAGATGGGGTCCATGGCACCTTCCAGGCTGGTGCCCTTCTGATCTGAGGTATATGACAAAGCCCAAACATCTCTCTCTGACCTGGGACAACACTGCAAGCCTTTAGGAACTGTGGAATCAACACTCTCAACACAGTCTGGGAATTTTGCAATGGGTATGCTTCAATGACCAAGCTTCAATGTCTCTGTGACCCTAGGTAATTGTGAGGCTTCTGTGATCGGACTCACAGATAGTCAGATTCTAACGACAGATGCCTCGGAGAGCTGGGTGAGCACACTCACTGGAATTCACTTCAGGCCGGAGGCTATGTCAGATTTTGGGACATGTGCTCAGACATGTTTGCTGTGATGTTAGACAATTTGTATATTGACCCAGACAGGTGTTGATTCAGGACAGGAACACTACTGTCACAAACAGACATTTAAAGCACCAGGATGTGTTGATCAAGCAAGACAGGCAAGCCCTCTTTTTCTCTTTAGAGGTCAGCTTGGGAGAGACATTCACTTCAGCCAGTGCACACCATGATTCATCAACAAGCTTAAGTGAGACACAGACCCTCTCAGCAGAGATGAATGGACTTGTGGCCCTCAGTTCCTCAAAAGTTCATCCCTCAGGTGTTCTTCCAGTTGACAGAGAAGGCGCTTCATGATTAAATGAGCGCTTGCAAAAGTTGGATCCAGTTATGTTGGGACTCTGACAAAATGTTGTTTCACTCTATCATTCAGTTGGATCAGATATCAATTCGGTCATCTGCCTCTCATCCCAAGGTACTCTTGAAGGCCAGAATTCATTCAGCCATCCATGATTCTGAATAGACAAGCCAGCCTTGATTCTGATAGCCGGGATTCTGAGGAGTTTAGCATGAGCTTTTGGCCTCCCACTTTTTCCCACTGAGGACTTCTCACTCAGGAGAGATGGCACTCAATGTCAAGATCTTTAGCAATCACTTCCTCATCTCCAAGGCTTGTTTAAGGCCCTGGAGGGTCTCATACAGCTCACAGCTTTTAGGCCTCTTGATTTGGAGGCGCAAAGGTCACAGCCATGCAAAGTTTTGCGCTCAATGTCTGAGAGATACTTTATTTGTGCATTTTTGAATGGAGGAGTGGAGGCTTTGAGCAAAAGTAAGGTCTCAAATGTCGGGAAGCCTTGTTTCCAAGTTTTGATTTTCCCCATTTCCTACAATGTTGCCATTATTTCCAATCTTTAAGCAATATTTTTTCATGCCAGAGCTTTATTCCTCAAAGAAGCAGTTCTTCAGAGGGCCTAGACTTCTTTACCCCCCGCTTCTTTCCTCGGCAATTGCAAGGGATCTCCTTTCTTCCCTACTCCTCTTACTCATCCTCTTCTTTTTCTGCAGCTACTGACCTTTGTTGCCTTTATCTTCTAAGACTGCTTTTTGTTGTTTCTTACTACTGTGGAAGTGGTTTCTGACCCCTTTTTCCCTTATGGCATTTTGTTTTTTTCGATTTTTCATAAGGATAGGGCTTTCACTACTTTCAATCCTGATTGCTCAGTGGTTGCATTTGTCCTTTTGAACCCAACTATTCATCTTTTGACTTTTTCATAACTACAGGCCATTAAAGAGAAGATTTTGCAATGTTTTGGATATTCCCACCATGGTTAGGAGAAGAAGGATTCACAGAAGTTCATTATTCAGGCAGTTCAGTACCTGGGTGAAGTTTTCTATTTCTTTTGTAGCCCTAAACCCTGTTTGGTTCTTTTTGCTTCTAAAATTCCAAAACAAACTATTCGGCAGTTATCCCATTTTGTTGAGATTTCTCCGCTGGTTCAGACCTCATTCACAGAGCTTTACTTCTAAACGGATTGGGTTCTAAGGGCTTTGTTTCTATGCTTTGCTACTACTCTAAATTAGATAGTTTGAAGCACAATTTTCAGTTTGAAACATACTTCCTCTTGTATCTAAGTCTAAAAACCCTTTATTTCTAAGATAGGGCAGATTTTTTGCTGCTTTTCTCTCTTTTACCAGAAGCTACTGGCATTCTTAGCAGCCAAGGGGTACCTTTACTAAGCCTTTGGCCAATTACTCTTGATTTCCAGTCTGCAGCTTTGTAAGCATTGCCTTCCTCTGACTTCTGGTCTAGTATGCTGCAGTCACAATAATCCTCACCCTTTGAGATCTTAGTTGCTGCATTCCTTATTGTTTGGGTGATCGGCAGTTGTATATTGCATGGGTGACGGGGTGTTTGGACTGCAGCAGTGGCCTATGTTTTAGGCCTGGTGACATGGCCTTTTTAGGAAAGCACGTTTATATGGTCTCGGGTCATGATACTTTTCCCCACTTGGAATTTCTGATAGAGCTAAGAATGTTCCTCAGCTTGTGGACCACTTTTTTTACTTTATCCAGAACACTGACTGATGGCTCCACTACTGTAGGCCCTTGTTTAGCCCATGTGTTCTAAGTGTATGGGATTGGGGCATTATTGTGCTTGGTGAGAGCGCTATGCCCCATTCATTCCTACCCAGTAAGAGTGAGGTGGTAAGGAGCAGGTTAGATTGCTGCTGTTTGGGGAATGTGGCCTCCACTCCCCCACACCCCCCCTGAACACACTTCCCCTCAGTATCTCTTACAAACACTGCTGTTGCCCTCTCTTGAGGGTAAGCATGCCTCCACACACTCAGTTCTGCTCAGCTGCCATTGCAAGACACACTGACAGCATGGGTTGAGCAGGCTTGAACTGCATCTCATAACACCTAGTGCTACCCACTTCATGTCACATTTGTGGAAAGCCACAGCATCCCCCCCCCCCTCAGCATGGGCAAGCTGACAACAGACACTTACTCCCATCTTCCCTGACCAGCTCCTATAGGAGCCCAGTGCACCATTCAGAGACAAGTTGTTTGTGTTGTGGGCAGGATTTTATCCCACTGAGCCATGGAGCTTTCACCATGCAAACCTCTTGACCCTGGAATAAAAGGGTCCCTATTGCACTCCATTCTGACTACCTTAAGGTTGACATTTTTACTGATCTAGCATTCATCACTTCCATGCACTTGTTTTCATATGGTGTGTTCAATTTTACGAGATAGGAGTAGGAAACAAATCATAATTACAAGGAAATGTCCTGCAAAGTCTGCATTTCTAAAGACCCCAATCAGTGCTGTTTACCCAATGGTCTGAAAGTTTTCATTGGTAAGGACTGCAGTAGTTAGTAGAACTATGTTACTGACAGAGCAAAAGATTAAAGCTATAATGAGCAGCACCCTGTAACCAAGGGCACAGAGTTTGATTCCTTCCACCTCCATTTGCTTACTGTATAATTGTGAGCAAGTCACTGGAAGGGGATGGTCATGCACTGTGAACTTTTACCCTATTAACAAATATATTAATCATAAGCAACTAAGATTCCAGTGGGATTTAAGCTGAAAAGCCCATTGCTGCAAGCCCATTAACTTCTAATGTGCAAATTCCTTTGGCTTGGTCTGTAGTCCTCGATCCCTTATATACTACTCTGGATCAGCCAAAAGTCTTGTTAATTTCTATGCTTTACAGCGTATATATATTTATTCCGAGTTATCATAGTACTTGGTTGAATGCCCGACTTTAAACTTAATATATATAAATAAAAACAATAAAATTCCCTATGTTCTTGTTGAACACTTCTTTATTTCGTGGTAGACGAGCACATTCTAAATAAAAACAGAACAAAACACAATGCTAAGTTCCAACATATTTTATCTAGATGAAGCTAGTTCATTCATTTAATTCGTGCTGTGTGCAACTTATAAGGATTTTGTGTTGTGTGCAATTTACAATTTACAATTTAATTTGTGTTGTGTGCATCTCCCTTGTATCGTGCAGTGTGCAAACGATGTGGGGGAGTGCTACACGTAACATTCGTTTAGTAAAATAGTCTGTTATTGAGTATAATTTCACTTTAAAAGTGTATTAGTCCATGTTCTGAAACATTTCAAATTGTTCCTTTGTGTTTAGGAACGGATGTGCTTGCTTTGTGAAATATGAAAAGCCACAGGTCTGTCATCTCCATGCAAATAATATTCAGACCCGCCATTCTTATTAGGTTTAAGCATATCCAGTATTAAAAAATATATAAATAGAAAATAAATTATACTAAAAAAATATTCAGATCGATAATTCAAAATAACACGGTAGACATGCATGGTTGTTCAACTTATACATGTGCGGCTACTATCATATATTCCAGGGTCTCTTCATTTCCAGCATTAATGCCAAAGATGTCAAAAAATAATTTTTTTGTCTTAAAACTAATTTGCATAGTGGTGAATTGTCTACCGTATAAACCCATTTATTGCGAGTTCACCTTAATGATTAATTAATATAATAAAAGGATTAAAAAGGGGTTAAAAGGTTCAAGTAATATTGTAACTTTAAATAAATTTGCGGGTATACACTTATAAATTGAGAAAACTATCTGTAATGGTCCAATGGCTGTGGGTTGTGACAAATTTCTACAAACAGTTGATTCGTAGGGTGTAGGGGAGATTCTGGCCATTGCTTAACCGTGGGAAGAAACAGAGGGGGTTTGGCTATGGGGAAGGGATGGGCTAAGGGATACGGGGGCACCGGTGATAGGTGGTTAAGTATGCTTAACATTATTGGATGAATGGCCAAGCGAGGGGCTGGGGTATAGACTGTGGGGCGAAGCAGATTGGCTCGTTGCTGTTGCCTTAGACTGGGGGAAGTGGAGGGGAAAGGGGCGGGGACAGAAGCGCGGGGTTCAACGGGGTAGGTGGGTGATGTAATCAGGGGGTGGATTTGGGGGGTGGCAAAGCATGGGGGCGGGGTTGCGCAGGAGTGTAAATGATAGGATGGAGGGGGATGACGTGAACGGGGGAGGCAAGAGGGTGCTGGCATGGTGGGAGGTGGGGTTAACTGCATGGGAGTGAATGGGATTGGTCTGGACTGGGTGACGTAATAGTCCAGTAATGGGTGGGCGGAATTCAAAGCTTGAGCGTACGTGTGGCTAATGGGTTAGGGTTTGAATAAAGTGCGGGAAGGATCTTTATCCAATAAGATTGGGAAGGGGGGGGTGTTGCTTATTTGTCCAGGTATAGCTGTCTGAAGAACAGTGTTATATGGTTGGAAATGCGTGATGTGTTAGGTTCTCATGATGGCGGGATATTCAAAATTAATAAACTGTATTTGAATGATTACGGGGATGTAACTAAATACAGCTTGAACCGGGTAGTTAGCAGTTAAAGTCAGCTTGGTTAGAAAGGCGTGTTAGGCTGGAGTCTCGTGTTGTCCTTTCAAGGAAGTTCGCGAAAGCCTAACCGAGTTCAGACCAGCAGTGTTTTGGATCCGCCGAGTCGAATACAACTGAAAATTTAACTAATAACAGTCTTATTTTTGTAAATGGCAGTGAAAAAGATCTTGGAGCTAAATCAAAGATTTTTTTAGCAACAGAAAAAGAACAGGGACTGATGAAAATGAAACAAATGGTGACTCGGAAGAAGGGGAGGGTAACCTCAGACTCATCTATGGACAACAATTAAATGAAAACAGGTCAGCAAACGATGTTTTAAACCTGTCTAGTTTTGTACTGAAGGAGGAACATATTAAATTATTGAGACTGGGTTTATGTTTCATTCAGAAAAGCAGAAGTTACTGACACTATATTGCGCTTGAAAAAATATATTAGAAAACTAAACCCGAGTTACATTTTAAATGTTAAATGTGCTGATTCCTTTTTTGTCGAGCCTTCTTTTTATAATCCATCATTATTGCACACCTTGAAAATATTTGAAATTTCCTGTGAAAATGAATTGAGAGAGCTATTGAATAATAATACTAAGATAGGTGGAAGGTACCCTGATAATTTAGGTGCTGACACGAGGGCAGCTCTGAAAGCCATTTCAATAATAAAAATCTTAGAATTATGAAAAGTGATAAGGGAGGCATGATAGTGGTCATGGACCAAAGTGCTTACATCACCAAAATGGAAAATATGTTAAATAATGTTAATGAGTATAAGAAAGTACAAGTGAATGACATCTACAAATGGTATAAAAATGTCTCCATTTTTTTGTATGAGAGTTTGATGAATGGGGACTTAGATTCCAGCATGTATGATTTTTGTAACACTGAAAATCCAAGAATTGGTGTCATGTTTGGCATACCCAAAAAGATTTAACTGACCCCCCTTTCAGGCCCTTCATCTCAGCACCAAATTATGTTACCAAAGGTATATCTTTGATGGTAGATGCTTTGTTAAATCCCTTAGTGAAACAAATAGATTTGTATTTAAAGGATGCCTGGGATTTTTTACGTAGTATAAAAATCTTTTGTGAAAATAGTTGTTTTGATCCAAATTTACACATTTTTACTTTAGATGTAGTTTTCTTATATACCGCCATCCAAAATAGCAAAGGTATTGAGTTTGTTAGATCGTTTTTAAACAAATGTGCATATATGTCCAACACTGACATTAATTTTTATTGTCTATTATTAGACATATTATTGGACAATCATTATTTTTGGTTTAATCAACAGTACTACAAGCAAGTAAGGGGGGTGGCAATGGGTACTCCCGTGGCCCCGTCCTTTGCAAATATTGTAATAGGATGGTGGGAATATTAAGTGTTACAATTGTTCTACCAGAAATATAACATTTTATATTACAAAAGATTTATAGATGATTTAATTTTTATCTTTGAAGGTAACATGACAACTACTGAATCTTTTGTTCATGAATTAAATGAAAAATCTGACTTTTTAAAGTTTGTTAAGGGAGACACAGGATATTGTGTGAATTATTTGGATGTAAGATTGGAATGGGACAGTTGTAACAACAAATTTACCAGCAGAATATTTAGGAACGGTACATTTAAAAACAACTATTTACATTACTCTAGCCAACATCCTACATATATGAAACACAACATTCCAAAAGGTCAGTTCATTAGAGCTAGTAGGATGACCAGTGAGGATGATGTGTTCAAGGGTGAGTTTGAATTCATCATAAATTTGTTTATGTGTAGGGATTATGGCAAAAGTTTTCTGAGGATGGAAGCCAAAAAAAAATCTGGGACAAGAGGACCAGTTCCTATTCTTCTATTTTAGGCCCTGTAGGGAATTCCATATATAAGAACACTTATAAAGATAATCACGAACAAGCATATTTAAGTTATGACATGCAAATGACAGTAGATAATAATAAGATTCGTAACATCATAGAGAAAAACTGGAAGATTATTGAATGAAATCAGGAATTGTTTAAGGTGGTTGGTGACAGACCTAGATTTGTATATAAAAAGGACTATAATTTAAAAACACTCTTAGAAAGAGGTAGAGATATTCGATCTAAAGATGGTCCTTCCAGTAATAGATCTAATGGCATGTGCAAATGTCTAGATTGTAATATGTGTAGATATATACTAGAAGGACCTTATGTAGAGCTTCCACATTGGGCACAGAACATTGGGGTACTGGGGATATTTAATTGTAAGACCCAAGGTGTAGTATATGTAGCTGTGTGCAGTAAATGCCAAAGTTATTATGTCGGCATGACCACCAGACATTTAAACATCAGAATCGGGGAACATATATATAGTATAAAAAAAAGAAGACAAGAAGAATGCTTTATTCAAACATAGTCAAGTGTGTCTGGGTTTCATAAAATTTCTGTTCACAGTATTGGAAAAAGGCAGAGTTGATCCGAGGGGGGGGGGGATTCAGGAATTATCTAGAGCAAAGAGAGACCATATGGCAAATCCGTCTAAGGGCAGACAAAAAAAAAGGGTTAAATGATGCCACAAATATAAAATGTTTTCAAAAAATTGTATAATTTATGTTAGAAAGTAATATAGTTCATCCACAGTTTATTAATATTAAATACGTTTAAAGATTGTAAAATTTGTCAGTAAGCAACATTATATTTATATGTTTTATGTAGCAAAAAAATATCATTTTAAATATTACGTTGATTGCTTATCTGCACAGTTACATATTTACTAAATGGTTTTAATGAAACATTCATTTGTTTAATTAGATGAGTTGCGAATTGGTTTTGTATACAAGTGAGATGGGTTTTAGTGTTTTTTTATTTCTGATGAAGTTTTGACGAAAGCGGTGAATAAAGGATTGTACGCTAATATAGCCTGTGGCTTTTCCTTGGTTCCTTGGTCTCAGATCGTGGTGTTGGATGTTTGTTGTTGGTTTTGCACCTTTCTGAGGATTTTTTTTTTCTTCCACCTTGATTCCTGATTTTGCACAAAAGACAACTGACACAGCATCTGTTTATGGCGTTCACACTCCACTCTCAAAGCTCAGGCTTTCAGCATGGAAGATTCAGTTTTAATTCCCAATGGGGTTTATTTCCGCACAGAAGTGCTCTTCATCCTCAGGAAAACCAGAATGGGAGCAGCTAGGAAAGCCGTACCTTCAGAAGTGGAAGAGGTTTGTCTAGGCAACAACTAAGGGAATAAATCCATTTAATTGCCCACTTACTAAAATTGTAGATTAATTTAATAAGCATCATCTGAAGTGCAACCTAGCATACTCTTTCAACATAGTGCAGTTATTTTTTTTTCCCTGCCTGGTAGTCTTTTCCCCCATTATTAGCTAATATAGCCATCAAAACCTTTTTATTGGGAGATTTATCCTTGAAAGAAAGCTTCACAATAAAACTGATTTTTTTCTTTGTCTTTGCATTCTTTGCCCAGCCTTTGTGCCACAATCATTCTACATGCTGCTTCTAACATTTTAATTTCTTGTACCTCAAAATGGTCATCATGAGGACCAACATACAGATGTGAATTTTGTTCTTCAATGACTTTGCCATTAGCTTTCCTACCCCAATGCATTTTGGGTCCCTACGTATGTTGTGGCGCAGCCCCGACATCATCATCATAATCTTTTTCTTCATTTTTTTTAATGGTAGGGTTGTGAGTCACTGGCTTTTTAAATGGTCTCACAAAAGTAATGTTGGTTCTTTTTACTGAATTACTCTGATCTGTGTGTACTATAACGTAAGTAAAGGAAAACGGCCTTAAAACAGAAAAATATATATATTTCTCATGTCATGATACTGAAAATACTATTAATGAATCACTCTAAGCACTTCTTATACTTACATTTGTTGTAACCCCCCAAGATGGTCACCTTTTGTACTGTGATTGCTGTTTTGTTTTCCATCTTTTTCATTCCTCCAGAATGGAGTTTGTATTCCTTTAATATGGTGTAATCCAGACATTATAAATTAAGGTGTTTCTTTTGACTTAATTTAGATACTTTTTTAGCCCAGCGAGTAGTTAGATTTTTTGGTGGTCTGTCAAAGCACAGCCATTACTTCTTTTTAATTGAATTATTTTAATCTCTGCTAAAAGTAAGCTTGTGAACCCTTTACATGGTCCATTTACATTTTCTTGTAAGGCAACTTCCAGTGCGTCCTTCTATCTTCTTTGGAATGTCTGAAATTTTCAGCAGTGATTTGTCATGTGAATGAGTTGTCATGTCGCAGTGCTAGTACAGCAAATGACGGTTACCAGTAGTTTAATTTAATGCATAATTTTGTAGCTGCATACATAAAAGCTGTTCTTTGACCAAAAATTGGTCTCTGTCTGCTTTTGTAGTGTTGCAGCAACAATAATGACTACAGAATTTCTTCTCTGCCATGCATGCTAAGACAGTTTATTTATAGATATTTATTTCCATTTCTTAACTTTTAAATGGAATGATCCGTGGAAACTTTTCATCTGTGAACTGTGCCAAACTGGTACAACAGTAATTAGATAGCAGTTACTGCATTAAAATGCAGTGTATAGATATCATAAACTGTGTAAAATCAACATGTAGATGTCATGTACATGTGTATCAGAAGTTTGAGTAGAAAGGATAGCATGTCCGAATTGTACATTGTTTGCAAAGATATGTACAGTATTTAAGTGTATACAAACTTTTTAAACACCTTTATTGAATTCATATTTAATACATAAGCTTTTACGCATTTATGTAAAAGAAAAAACATGTTCACGAAGCATTATACATCAAATATATGCTTTTATACAATTAGCATTATTACATAAACGGCTCAATTTCTGCCTTCTCTTAAACCTTACTCCTCTTCCATATCATTATTCTGCATGTATTTTTCCCACAAATTCCATTTTTTTCTATGTAGTTTGCTTTTACCCTTTTCTAAAGATCCCATTTCCAGTTTTTTTCATCTTTGTACAATATTTATTATGTCAAATACGGTTGGTTTAGACTTTGATTTCCACTTTTTGTAATTGCTTTTTTTGGCAGTTACTACAATTAAACTTAATATGGCCTTACTATGTCTAGGCAATTCAGATCCTGTATCCCAGTTAGAAAAAGTAATTTCCTTAGTTACACTTGTGTGCTCACCCGATATTTCTGACAGAATGCTCTGTAGACAATTTTTAAAGCCTGCTGACTCATTGTACTCCCAAAACAGATGTTCCCAGTTAACTCTTTCTTCCTCATCACACCTCCAGCATTTGCCATCTACCTGAGAAGAAAATTTCTGGAGTCATCTTGGGGTATAAAAATACATATGCAAACACTCACCTCAGGATACGTACCCAAGGAGTGGCACACTGCGACTGTGGTCCCACTTCACAAGGGCGTGCCCCTCCCTGTCCATTTCCATTAGCTTGACAAGCCTTATCTGCCAAAGCAGCTGCAATGAGATGATGGGAATCATAATATAATAATACATAGAATATGGACTGACTTGCAGACTTTGGTTTGGCTTTTGTTGTCAAAGGGCAGCTGATGCCTTTTTCTTTGACTTTTTTTTTTTTTTGACTTCACCCATGGCCATTGCAGAGGAAAGGCAGTCCAATAGGCAGTCCACCTGAAGGCAAGGCCTTGACTACACATACCCCACTCAGGTAAAACTCATCAAACAATCAGTAATGTCATCGAAAATATCACACAAGATGTGGGCAAGTTGGCTATGACAGAAGAGCAAACAGAGACACAGGGTGGCCAGATGGTCAGACTCAAAGCCTGTCACAAAAGTCACAAGTCAGTCCTGGGTCCACGGGTTCCACTTCTACTTTTCTGAAAATTGTACTTTTCTGAAGTACAAGCAAACACAGGAGGGTTACAATGGACAAAGTTTGAGCGACAAAGCATGAAAACAAGGTTACCCCTAGCTACCATATAGGTGGCAATCCACTGAGCACAGAAGAGAAGTCAGGGATCCTGGGGGACCCCAGGCTGACAGCCTTTCATTTTGACATCATGTTGCTTGTTGTAAAGTGGTTAGGAAAACCTTCCACCTTGCCCACCAGATCATACATCTAGATCAAGGGAGGTCATCGTCACCTGTACCCATACCACCATCAGACCTCATTAGACCCCCAATGCCCCATATCTGAATGTGTCCTCCCCGACACCTGCAGCAGCTGGAAGGAGGGAAAAGGGTCACCAAAAGGAAAGAGGGTCCTCAAAAATAATGCTGTCCGATGCCGACGACTGAAAGAACTCCAGCTCTTCAGTCTCATAGCCTTCAGCAGGGTCAGTGACCTGTGCCATATGATGTCCATGTCAATCCCTGAAAAATATGCTTCACCTCAAACAAAAAAAAAATTTCCACCTCAGAGAGTAGGAGGGCGGGAACTTTACTTGACACATATAACACTTCCAAGCAAAAATCCTAAATCTTATAGACTATGTTCCATATTTGGGAACCATACATATGTCCTCCTTTTGTTTTCTTGTAAATTGCTTATCCATAATGTATGCAGCAGTGACAAAAGTCTGTGCTGTTAAGTAGTTATATCTAATGTCTGAAAATACCAGAACACTGTAATGTATGCTATGTGATTAACTTGTGTTGCTGAAGCAAGTTGCATGTGTTTAAGTGTTTAAAGATGTTGGCCTTGAAAATTATAGATCCTCCATCATTCACATTCTTGCTAAGTGTGAAACTTGTCAACTTTGCTTAATTGTTAGAGACTGACAGTTATTGCTTCAAATAGCTAGTAAGGTCTAGATGACAGTTGCCAGGGTGGGAGGATGACAAAAATGGTTAAGGTGCTTACCTTAAAGACACAAGGTGCAGGATTTGATTCTCACATGGAGTAACTGGCTAGGCTTCAAATGGCCCAAAAGAGCAGTTAGCCTAGTACTAATCTAATCTAATCTAATCTTTATAGGTTCATAGTAAGAACTGTGCATGCAGTCTGCAGGCCATTATAAGCCTGGCTAAAAAAATATTCCTAAATTCCCTTGTAACTTCAAGGAGGGTAAAAAAATGTAAATCAGAGGAGAATTTGAGGCTGATCATCTAATATTCTTAGTTTATCTTGAAGATGTCGGGGGTGCTACTCTGCTTATGTTTTTATACTCTTCTTAATTTCATAGTTGCTGGCAAATTATTTACACAATTTGCATTATAACTCATTGCTGCTCTTCATATAAAGATTTTTCCAGCAGCAAACATTTTGGAAGAGTTTCACATTAGAATTTATAACACTTTACTGACATCAGCAAGACACAGTCTTGGTATGTAAAATTGTGGGCAGTGAAAATTGCAAAAGCTTTATCAGGTCTAGCGTGTGCCATGCAGGCTGAGGCACATTCCTTTCTGAAACAGCAGGAAGTTTCTGTAGAGAAAATGTTGACACTATCTTGATGGTCAGGGAAGAAAGCGGAAATGAAATAAATAATTATGATTGACAGCATAGGGTTTCTGAGCACTAAACACCATCTAGGTTATATTATAAGGATGAAAAATAATTGGGATAAGGTTAACTGTATACAAGGGTGGAGTTTTCCTTTAAGACTTCTTGAAAGGAATATTTTGTCTCCATGAGATCTGTAACGTCGTGCTAGAAAAAGTAATTTTGTAGATTCAGTGGATGTTAAGTATCTTTCTTAGAAATTTTTTTTTTTTTGTATTAATGGATACATCAGCAAGGAAGAATATGATTACAGACAGTCATGGGAAAGCCTCTCAATGCTGTCCGCTATGTTGAGTTGTGAGATATGTATTGCCTCTGATGCCTGTACAGCTAATTTTTATCATAGCTGCCATTATCATCATATGTTGGAGCAGTCTGTGTGCATGTTATAGATGCTGAGAGAGAGAGCTTGTGCTGAATATGCAGACTATGAAGTGTGTCCACAAACAGCTAAAATGCTTCACTAAAAGGCACATTGTGAGGAAAACAGACCAACTGTTTATTTCCTTAAAGAAGGGAATACATAGCCAAACAAAATTCATTTAAATGGTTAGCCAACTGAATTGTTTTTGCTTTGATAAATAGTTAGATTTTGCTAGACATTTAGAGATTTCATTCTATGAGGGCAGCAGCTACTTTATAAATATGACTGCAGTGGGTTATTTTAGAAGCTGCAAGCGTAGGTGTCAACCTTCCATCTCCTGAATGTGGAACACTACCTTTCATAATGTGGAACAGATGGGCTAAATGTGAGCACTTATTAAATGCTTGATAAAAAAATTAAACTAAGAAGCTTGCAGGGTAATTAAAATGTGTTACTTTATGCTTATAAAACATTTTTGATGAATTAATATGATTCTATGACTCATTGTTATTTGCCATGGGTGTCTGTTAAATATACTCAACACTAGAAGTGTGACAGACCATTTCAGTGTGGAACTGTGAGGAACATGGACTTTTTTTAGTCTCATAACAAAGTATACTTGAATAGGTGTGGAGTATGCCAGGTGGGCTTACTTTCCACAATTTCACACAACACTGCAGACTGGAGGCACATTCCAGACGTGTGACAAGTTTTGGCATAGTTATGCTAATAGAAAATGTTCCTGGAGTGAGTATTTTAGAAGGTACTAGGTGGATTGCTGTCCACCCTTTCACAAAACACTGCGGACTAAAGCACAGTTCAGAGATATGACAGGTTTTGACATGGCTACAGGGGATCCTGTAGTTAGCTTTCCACCTCACAGGATAAACCAAGCACTGTTTAGGATTTGGCCTAAACGTTATAATTTACTGTTGCAGCAGTTCCTAGTAGAAGATAGTAGTGTTGTTCATGGTACTTGACACAGGAGCAGCCTTAGATCAACTGGCGCCCTAGGCTAAAGGGCTCCACGGCGCCCCTCACCACAACAGCCGGTGCCCCCATCCTGGTCTACCTACACTAAATAAATACTGGAAAAGTGCCCCTACTAGACTGGTACCTTAGGCGGCTGCCTAGTTGGCCTATGCCTAAGGCCGGCTATGACTTGACATAACAGTGACCCTTTTAGGGGAGGTCACTGTAGCTGTAAAGTCCCCCCCCCCCCCTTCTCCCCCTTTTGAGTGTTTTTCTGCATGGTTTTAGGCTTTGTAATTTATGTGTGTGTGAAATATATTTGCTGTATTTTAGTTTAGCAGCACTGAATTTGCCTACCAGGAATGTTCATTCCCCAGCAAGATTTCAATCTTGGTCCTCTCACTCTAGTTCTTCAATACTGGCCTTGTATAATAGGCCTGTGCTAGCTTTTTACACGCAGCCAAACACAGTGCAAAAATAAATATTGACCATCAGAAGGGAAAATGAAAGCTGAGAGAAATCATATCTGAGATAAGGGAGTACGTAAGGTATGTAAACACAAATGTTATTTACTGTTGAGTGACCTCTCCTCAAAGATTTACCTTTGCAGTAAGCTCCTTGCACAACTGTGCTTTATTATTTTAAGCATCACTAAACCTTTATTAGCAGCACATTATGCATCGGTTTATGAACTGCCAGTATGTCTACCTGACTTTTTAAGCAATCTTCCAGTTCTTGAACGTGAGACTAGATTCTTTGGTCTGAAAAGTTAGTGATGTGCATTTTATGATGTCCTCCTATTCATTTGTTGCAGTATTCTTAACAAAGGGAGCTCTGCACTGCAGGCGACCCGACATCTGCCAGTATACAAATGTTTTTCACTACTGTAGGATGCGTGGTGCATCGCATGTAGGATGCTGTCGTATGTCAGCCATAAAAGTGATGTACGGGTGCTTCTACCTCAGAATTTCTCTGCTGCCAGTCCATATGACACCTTGAACGTTGGTCTGCTCGCCGAACCATTTGCTGTTTTCTGCGAAACGTCAGACAAGTGCCCCATTGGAGAAATCATGTTTCTTTTACTACTGTTTAATGGTATGGTTCATGTCGTCCAAAAACGTCAAATGCCAGTGTGGAAAACAAATTCCACATAAAGGTAGTCATCTTTAGTGTCTGTTCTGTCTAGGGTCTACCAATGATCACAAATCCTGTCCCATTTATCAGGCCTTTGTAGGCTTTCCTCTTTAGCCATTTATCTGAAAAGTCAGTGCTTAAAGTTATTAGTGGAAAGTGTGATGGAGGGATCCCTGGGGCCTGAGGTCAAGTTGGTTGCTAAGCTGAAGGCCAGAAAGCAGAGGCCTGAAGCTGTTTCTGCACCTCTTCATATGGATGTCTCTCCAGAGGTGGATGAGAGCCGGGAGATGTGGCTGGTTTCTAGTTCTGGATCGAAGGCTGAGCCCAGTGTTGTGGCTGTTTTGGATCCAACCACTGGAACATCCTCAGCGGCTGAGCAGGCATCCTTCCATGATGTACAGGGGAAACAGAGGTTCGTAATTACTAAAAGCCCTAAAGGATCCCTCAGATCCTGGTGTGGTAGGAAATCAACTCACATGTCATTGAATGTATGTCTTATGTCCAGCCCTCCAACTTTACATAGGGCAGAGCTGCATCAAAAGAAGCAAAAAACAAAACATTTGTCCCCTCTAAAGAAACCTTCACAGTGACTGGGAGTAATTCATGCAAGACCTTTTCAAAGCCCTTATAGCCCTTAAGCCCCTGTATGGAGTTTCATTCCCTATATTGCCAGGCACAACATCCCCACAGTGTGGGTCAGGGAAGAGGTTTCCTCAGATGAAGCGGCCTCCTCAGAAGAGGAATCTCTGGCCTACTCCTTACAGTTCCCCTCCTCTCTAGATTGTGCTTCTTTGGAGGAGGATTCCAGTGGAACTGATTCACCCATGGAAAAAACTCTCTTTTGGTGAAACTTTAGTTAAAATGAGGGGACATCTCTTATGGGATACCACTTGGGTCTCTGAAGTGCAAAGAAGGTACTACTACCTTCTGCAGGTACAGTCACCCAGTCCTTCAGCTATTCCTTACCTGCCTTCTTGGATGCTTTAACCTTTGCTTCCAAGGCTTCAGACTCCCATCTTCCTGCTCCTAAGAAGCCCGACCTGTTTTACAAAGTCACTGAGGACTGTAACTTCTTGTTTAAATGTCCTTCAGCAGATCCATCAGTTATTTCAGTGGCTTCAGACAAACCATCAAGGTTACTGTCTTCAACCTCTCTCCTTCCTTCAGATAAGGCAGCAGGAACCTGGAAAGACCAGGCAAGAAAGTGTACACTTCAGCCACCTTGACATTTAGCCATTAATTATCAAACACACATGACCAAATATCCCTTAGACCTTCTCTCCCAGATCATTTCAGTTTTACCTGACTCAGATAATAAGACTTTGGCTGCATCCTTGATGGGAGCTTCCTCACAGGTAGGTCAGCCACTCCAAATGCAGCTATGATGCTGCAGAGGCCTCTGCCAGGGCAGCTCCTTCTGGCTCTGTATTAAAGAGATTTGCTTGGTTAAGACTCCAGCCACTATCAGAGGATATCAAATCCAAGCTTATGAATGCCCCTTTGGACAATTCTGCTTTATTCGATCCTGCAGTGGCTAGTTTATTTAAATCTCTGCAAGAAAAGGAAAAGCGATGCAGGAATTAAAGTACATCTTTGTTTCTCTAGTGCCTAAATTCCAAAACTACCCAGCTAAGACTTCCTTTGTATGTAGGCACTCCTGGCGTCCTCCACCTAAAACATAAAAGGATAATAGGAGACTTCAAATGTCTAGGGCTGCTGCTCCTGCAAATCTGGTTCAGAAACGGCCCTTTCCAGACAAGCCTGGTTCCATCTAACTGTCCAAGTCATCCCAGGCATATTCCATTTTCCCAGCACCACTCTCTGTCCCTCACTGTCAAGGAAAGCATAACTAAAGACTCTTGGGTTCTCTCCATCATTCAAAAAGGATACTTTCTAGTATGGCATTCCCTGCCTTCCTTCAGGGGCACTCCCCAACCACCAAAGGAACAACTATCCTCCTTTCCAGTGGTATTTCTAGACCTGTGGAGACAAGCAACCATTCAGGAAGTCCCTCAAGGCTAAAAGGAAAAGTTTCTACTCCAGAATTTTCCTTTTGCCCAGAAAGGATGGCCCTTGGAGGCCCATCTTAGATTTGCCTCATCTCAACACCTTTCTGAAGGTACACACCTTCTGTATGTTAACTCTTCAAACATTGTTCCCTCTAATTCTGCCACAAGCCTTCTTAACCTCCATGGATATCAAAGATGCATATCTACACATTCCCATACACCACAAATGCAGGAAGTTTTTATGTTTCTGTGTGGCTTCCTGGCATTTTCAGTTCTCTGCCTTTCCCTAGGCACTCTCTACCGCACCAAGGGTGTTTACAAAACGCCTAGCTGCTGTGATTGCCTATTGCAGGCACAGTTTCCCCCAAAAGTATGCAGGGAACAAGCTGCAGACCTGGGACTGGGACTCTGTCTATCCAGTTCCCAAACAAGACTCAATTTGGAGTACTGTGTCCCAGTTCCAAGTAGCTGACACAACCACACCTGGGTAATTGATTTTCACACACACACACACACACACACACACACACACACACTCTTGAGAAAGGCTGGTACACATTTAGTAATTGTACCCCTTCTGCCCAAACTGTAAGGTAACTTCACTGTCACCTGTCAATCACTCTCAGGCTCTTACAAGGGTATCCAATAATACAGAATCAATATTAACATAAATTGTAGTGTAACCAAAGCAGCCATGCTTTTCAAAGTGGCCAAGGCATCATTAAAGTAAGCACAAGTCAAGATGTCAGAAGTATTCTCTAAAAGACCAGTCAGAATGAAAGGTATAAAAATATTTAGTAATAAATAAATAAAGTAGAAAACGTGAGAACACTAAATATCTACGTACAATAAACACCAGATTTTCAGTCACAGGAGAAATAAAAATAACGCAGTTAGACAGATTCAGACAGATGCAGAAAAACAATACTCGACTAATCTCACTGTATTTCCTGACTGTCTAAAGAATAACTGTTCCCTAGCTAACTTAATACAGCAAGGCAAGATTAGATGTGGAGATGCTTACTTCCACAAGGCAAGGTGTGATGAGCTTCCAAATAAAACTGAACTGAACCAACTGTGGTAACTGTCATAGATCTTTTATAGCAGGTTCCAAAGAAAACAAAGCAAAACAAGCTGATGTGCGAGTTCCATTCTCTCAGTGCTGGTTATGGAATGACATCACATTTGATCACCTGACTCTGGTACAATACACAGTAAGAGCTTTGCTAAAATCTGTTGCAGTATTTGAAAATTATAGAACAATTTCAAAATCTTCTCCTTTTCCTTCCAGAATTTTGTTTAAACATAAATCTTTAATCAGTTATAACACTGTTGAGATATTTTTAACACAAGCATCTGTACAAGTCAGTTGTGATGGTCAAATGATACAAAACTGTCACAAAATTCCAGCCAACCATGCTGGTATATGCTACACTTGCACTGCCCTATTCTCCCTGGCATGAATGGCGACACCTCACATCATCATATCTGTTGCTGTTGTGAAGACTCAATCCAATTTTTCAAGTGATCCTGGTAGAACGTTGCTTGAGAGAATTGGGACCGTCTGGGAACAGATTAACCTATAGCCTGTCTTGAGAGTCTGTATGCATTGGCGTTGCTGATCCCACTGCAGTGCTGTACTGTCATGCCATACAACTGCAACCCTAGGCTCCACCTTAACAACTTGACACTTTGTTGGCCTATTCTGCATAGCCTTGTTAAGTGATTGTGGTCTGTAACCACAGTGAATTTCCTTCCATACAGATTAGGCTGAAATTTCTGCAGTGCCCATACTATAGCTAGACATTCTTTCTAAACAGCTCGTCCCTGGTTTGGAATCTACAGCTGAGATATACAGCTGGGTGCTCTTCCTTTGAGGAGACATGGTTGAGTACAGGCCCCACCTCATGGTTTGAAGCATCCACCTGCACAACAAATTATTTGCTGTGTTCTGGACTGGCTAACACAGAGGGACCTCCCAAATCCCCTTTAAGCTTTTGGAATGCCTGCTCACAGGCTGGGGGTCTATACTACCTTATCTAGCCTGTTTTTCCTTGTCAGGTCTGTGAGGGGAACAGCTATTGTACTATAATTGGGAATGAACTTTCTATAGTACCCCACTGTCCCCAAGAATGCCCTCACCTGCATTTTGGTAATAGGGGCAGCCCATGGCTGAATAGCTTCCACTTTGGCAGGTTCTGGTCTAATCATACCAGTCCCTACTCTATGTCCCAGGTAGGAGACCTCTGCCATACCCACCTGACACTTACTGGGCTTAATGGTCATCCCTGACCTTTGCAGTCTCCCCAGGACCTTCCTGACATGCTGAGGCTTCATCATATTAACATAGTACACTTTGTGCCCCTGTCTCAGCTAGGAATAAGCACCATAACCTGCTGTCCCACAGCATACTCTCAGGCTCCAGCATTCCTGTCCTACCACACCTTTTCTGCTGTTGGGCTCTTGCCAGGTTCTCCTGGGTCTAGCTCATGAGCTTCCTAAACTTTGTACTGAGGTTTAGGACATATGCCATGATAGACTCCTTGTGGGATTCAAACACGCTCCCACTCATTACAAATCAAATTTAAAGCCCTCCTCACCCTATGCCCACACAACAACACAAAGGGTAAAAAAGCCTGTGAATTCCTGAGATAAAACTCTGTATGCAAACAGTAGCTGGAGCAAATATTTATCCTACTCTCTGCTAAACTTGTCAGCAAATGCCTGTAGCATGGTCTTTAGTGCAGAGTCTAACCTCTCCACAAGACATCAGTCTGGGGTGTTCTTTAGTTGCTACACCCCACAATGCTTCCACAGACAAAACTGGCAGGTCTGACTTGAAATTGGCACCTCTGTCCATTAGTATTCCTCTCAGGAAATCTACCGTGCTGATGAAAATCTGTAACAAAGCATTTGCCACCTTCTCTGCCTCGATGGAGGACAAAGCCACCGACTCGGGGAATCTAGTAGCATATAATACTACCACCAGGATATACTTCTCTATGGAACTTGGGACACTCAGGGGCTCCACAGTATCCATGGCTACCCTCTGAAACAGCTCCTCAGTCACAGGCAGAGGCAGCACCAGAGCCTTGACCTTGTCCCCTGCCTTGCCTACATCTTGGCACTACTCACAGGTCCTCCAGTACCCTGTTACATCACATGCAATCCCAGGCAAATAGAAGTTCTGCATAATACTTCTCTTGGTATGCTTTATGCCTGTATGGCCTGCAAAAGGAATGTCATGGGCTATTTCTTGAAGTGACGGACAGTAGACTCTGGGCACCACCAACTGCTGTATTACCTCACCCCCTAGCCATCCCTCAGGGGTCCATGCTCTGTTCAGTAACCCTTTGTTCCAATATACAGACTCCCCTTTTCCTTGAGCTTCATATGTCTCCTTAGCTGCCTCATAAAGTTAGATACAAAAGCTGAGCCTGCTTAAACTCTACCTTTGTAACTCCTCCCAGCTCCCCTTCCACAGGTAGCCTAGTATCTTCTGACAGTGGTGTCTCACTGTCGGCTTGGGTACTACCACACACCTCTGTCCTTGCAGTCACACTGTCCATGGTACCAGGCAGCTATGGCTCACTTTCAGGCTCACTCCTACAAGGCAGCTCCCTCCCTGAAATAGCCACATTACCAGCCCCAGCTTCAGGTGTGGGTTCTCTGTGGGCCTCCCCAAGGCTACCAGACCTACATGCCTGTCTCCAAGCCTGATTGTGTGTAACTGCATGCACACAAGGTACTGCAATATCAAAATCATTCCCTAGCAAGACATCTGCAGGAATATCCTGAAACACAGCTACCTGTTTTTGTTTCCTTTTCCACTCTCCCAGTCAAGGTGAACCTTGGCCAAAGGTATTTGGAATGGGAGCCCTCCTAAAACTATGATTGGAGTGGACTGCTCAAGCAAGTACCTCTCCTCTTTAACCACTGCAGGCTTCACAGTAGTTATGTCAGAGGCTGTCTCTCTCACTTAGCAGTGGCTGGTCTTCCATCCACTAAGATAGGATACAAACTCCGGTGATAGTTTGGTACCCCTGTTGTCTCCAGACAACTTACTACTGGCACACTGCTATTCCCATTTGCTGGCTCCCTCACCTTTTGTTCCACAGCTTGCTTCACTGGACATTTGTATGCTACATTGTCCCTTTAGTTACATTGAAAACATCTAACCCCTGATCCTAGCCATGTACATGAACTAGTGGCTTCCCCTGTTACTATTAGTCTCTGTTGGGGGTGATTTAGGCTGCTCACCATGGGTTCCCTTATATCCACGTGCAGCACTGGATATCCCCTTCTTGCCCAGTGATGCCCTGTTTGCTAAGTAGAGATTCCCTTTTCTCCCCAGCTGATTTGCAGAGTTACACTCCAGGCCTGGCAACCAGATTGTCATGTACTCAGACAAAGTACCGAGGGCTTCTTCCCTCACCAGAAGGTCTGCCAGTCTTTCAAAAGTGGTGACCTAACACCCACTCACCCACCTATGAAAATAAGTGTTTAACTCAGCAATATAATCACATACACTTTCATCTGCCTTGCGTCTATGGTGACAGATATTTTTTCTGTAAGCTTCAGGTGTTAACTTATAACAGTTCAATAAACATTGTTTCACTCTATTGTAGTTTAAACAATCAGTATCAGATAATTTTGAGACAGCAGTTGCAGCTTTACCATGGAGTAAGGGGGGGTCAGGAATTGTACCCAGAGCTCTTGGTCCTCATTATACTGTTTACATACTCTTTCAAATATACAAATAAAACTATCAAAGTAATCCCCCTGTACAAATTGTGGAAGAAATTTACTGACCTTTATTCCTTCTGGGGTCCAGTTATTCCCTTCCCTGTTACTTCCATGATTTTGATGAGTTATCTGCCTGTCATGGTGTCGCTGCTTCTCCTTTTCTTTAGCCTCCACTCTCCACAGTCTCTCATTTTCTTCAGTCTCCAAACATTTGGCCTCCAGTTCTTGCTGATGCTGCTTCTCCTTTTCTTCAGCCTCAAAACATCGCAGTATCTTTTTGGTCTCCAAACATTTGGCTTCCATTTCAATTCTGTGCAGCTCCAGATGGATTTTTAAGTCCTCTGACGAAAAGGTGAACTGTCCTGATTCTGGAGACTGCACATCTCCATCACCTGACTGGTTGTCCTCCTGGCCAGTGGTCCATGCTGCAGCTGTGATTAAAGCTGAAATAATTTCCCCTTTAGTCCAGTTAACATGCACCAGTCCTTTGGCTTCGCATGCCTTAGCCAACCAGTTCATTGTCAGCTTACCATAATCCTCTGCTGACATCTTTGTCTGCTTTCCCTGACTAAACTAACAAACATAAATAAAACTTTTGTGAAAATGAAACTCTGAGTGTTTACCTTGTTGATGTTGAGAGTACACAAGACCTTCAGTGACAACTGCCCACACACTACTGAAGTTCAGTTAATATCCCACTGCCACCACCAATATGTGGTAGCCTCTCTTTACCCTGGGCCAGTAGTCAAGGAACCTCAGTCCTCATCACTGACACTGGTGAGAGATGGTCACCAGAAACAGGAATGGATTTCACAGTATTTTATGATCCAGCTGTCTGCCTCAAGCACAGTTTCCCCCAAGAACACACTGGTAACATGCTCCAGGCCTGGGACTGGACTGTCTGCCTCTCCAGATCCAAAACAAGACTCACTTTGGAGCACTGTGTCCCAGGTCCAAGTAGCTGACACACCCACACCTGGATATTTGATTTTCACACACACACACACACACACACACACACACACACACACACACACACACACACACACACTCCTAGGAAAAGGTGGTACAGATTTACTAACTGTACCCCTTCTGCCTAGACTATAAGGTAAATTCACTGCCACCAGTCAACCACTCTCATGCTCTTACAAGGGTATCCAGTTATACTGAGTAAAATCAATGCTAACATAAATACTAGAGTGTAACCAAAGCAGCCAGGCTTTTTAGAGTGACCAAGGTGTCACTAAAATAAGCACAGGTACTCTCAAGATGTTAAAAGTATTCTCTAAAAGACCAGCCACAATGAAAGATATAAAACTATTTAATAATAACAAAGTAGAAAATATGGAAATAATTAAGTACAATAAACACCAGAGTTTCAATCACAGGAGAAATAAAAATAACACAGTTGGACAGATTCAAACAGGTGCAGAAAAACAATACTCAACTAATCTCATTGTATTTCCTGACTGTCTAAAGAATAACTGTTCCCTAGCTAACTTAATACAGCAAGGCAAGATTAGATGTTTACTTTCCACAAGGCAAGGTGATGAGCTTCCAACCAAAATGGAACTGATCTAAATCAACTGACTGTGGTAACTATCATAGATATTTTATATCAAGTTCCAAAGAAAACAAAACGAGCTGCTGTGTGAGTTCCATCTTCTCAGTGCCGGTTATGGAATGTTATCACATTTGATCACTTGACTCTGGTACAATACCCAGTCAGGGTTTTGCTAAGATCTGTTGCAGTGTTTGAAAATTATAGAACAATTTCAAAAACATCTACTCTTCCCTTCAAGAATTCTTTGTTGAAACAAAAACATTTAATTAGTTATAACAACACTGTTGATACATTTTTAATACAAGCATCTATACAAGTCAGTGTGATAGTCAAATGACACAAACCCATCCACAAAACTCTAGCTAACCATGCTGGCATATGCTGCACATGCACTGCCCTGTTCTCCCTGGCATGGATGGCAGCACCTCACATCGTCACAAAGGGGAACACATCAGTGTAATGGAGATGAGGGCCCATATGCTAGCCATTCAAATCTTTCATCCTGTCTCTCCCACATCCGATAAAAGTGTTCACAGACAATATGATTGTCCTTTTGGTACGTGAGCAAGCAGGGTGGAACTAAATCCTACCTGTTAAAGCAGGCTGACACTCCAGGTTTGGGAGCTGGCTGTCCAGTACAGGGTTACTCTCTAAGCAGTGTACATCCCATCCAAAATTCCGTAGCAGACAGCTTGAGTAGGTCCCAAACACAGTCCCTTGAATGGATGCTTCAAAGGGATGTTTCTGGACATTGTCCACCAGTGGGGTATTCCTCAAGTAGATTTATGTGCCTCCCCCATGAACAGACATCTTCCACAATTTTTTGCCAGAGTCCCTTACCCTTTGGTCTGGAAGGTGGACTCCCATTCATTTTCTTGGAAGGGGATGTTTCTGTATGCATTCACTCCCCTTCCAATCATTCCAAAAGTCCTGTTCAGAATTCAGCAGGACAAATTAAAAATCTTGCTGGTGACCCCCTTCTGGCCAAGACAGCATTGGTTCCCCCTTCTCCTGCATCTAGCCAAGAGCAGTCTCCACAACATACCTCACAGGGTGGACCTTCTCACATAAAACAAAGGAACTCTCATCCATACCCACTTGTATACCTTTCAACTGACTGTTTGGGTGATAGGGTTTTTAATTCATTTTAGACACATGTTTTCAGAGGATATGCTTAGGGTTCTGCAGGAGGCCTGGAAACCTAACACCAGGAAATCGTACCTAGCCAAGTGGAAGAGATTTTCAATCTGGTGCCTCTAAATAACGAAACCAGGATCCATTATCAGTGAATATCTTTCTGGTTCTGTCCTGTTTGTGTGAATTGTTCAATACTGTCTTGGCCTACTCTTCAATGAAGGCCCATACGTCAACTATTTCTGCCTGTCTCCCTCTATCCCCACCTCTAGCTAGCAGGTTTGAGGCTAAACAATTTCTTAAAGGCATCGTTCACATTAGACCTCCCAGGAAACCTCTTCCCTCCACACTGGGATCTTAATTTTGTGCTAGAAAAGTTTACTCTTCCCTGTTCGAGCCAGTTTCATCAGCATGCTT
This sequence comes from Protopterus annectens, assembly GCF_019279795.1. NCBI lineage: Eukaryota > Metazoa > Chordata > Ceratodontiformes > Protopteridae > Protopterus > Protopterus annectens. The sequence goes on along the minus strand of NC_056725.1, from coordinate 1,691,677,935 downwards.
GTATTATTGCTCCTGGAAAACCTTACATTTCCTAGCTATCACTTCAGCCAGACGTGTGTCTGAGCTCCAGGACCTTATGGCCTCTCCCCCCTTTTTAGTTTTCCAGAAAGATAAGGTGTCCTTGCATACTAACAATTCTTGTATGCTCAATGTAGTCAGTGAGCTGTCACTCAACCAATCCATTCAGTTGCGTACTTTCTTCCCTGATCCACAAAATCCTAGTGAAAATGGTGTTGCACACTCTGGATGTGCATAGACAGCTTAGATTTTACTTGGTCAAGACCAAAGCTTTTAGGAAGTCAGACCAGCTTTTTGTTTTCTGTCATCCCAGGGCTCTGCGATTGTCTGTTTCCAAGCAGACTATTTCAGTTGGATTTCTAAGGCTATTTCTTTCTGCTATGTGAAGTACGGTAAAGTCGTTGCTTCTTCTGTAAAGGCCCATTCCACTAGGGCTGTAGCCTTGTCAGGGTTCTTCTTCAAGGGATTGGATGCTAGCTCTATTCTCAAAGCAGCTACTTGGAATTCTGTACATACTTTCACTAAACATTACAAATTGAATGGCATTTCTAGGTCCAAAGCGGGATTTTCTAGAGCCGTACTCTATGCGTTTTTGGAGAGCTCTACTGCCTCTTCTCCACCCTCTCTTCATGAGCTTTTGTATTCTCCCTCATGTTAAGAATACTGCAATAGAAGAACAGAAGGACATAGAATAGTTGTGTAAAATCTTACCATAATGATAGATGTCCTTTACTTCTCTATTGCAGTATTCCAATTCCTCCCTCCTTCCCCCTGGTGATTTGGTTCCTTTCCTTAGATGGTCATACCCTACCTTCCTTCATTTCTGAGGTGGATGCATGTGTACGTCACTTTTATGGCTGATGTATGACAGTAACCTGTGTGTGACATACTACACATCCTACAGTACTGAAAGACTTATGTATACTGTCTAACATTGAGTCGCCTGCAGCGGCGAGCTTCCACATGTTAAGAATACCGCAACAGAGGAGAGAAGGACATCTATTGTTATGTTAAGATTTTACACAACTATTCTATAGGTATGCACTAGAATTAGTCACCCAGCATATGTCTCTCGGGTTATTTCTTTGTGTATTTCTGAATATTTCCTCAAATGCTTTAGGACTTTGAAACATTTTCGATAGTGTTTCACATAGTCTTTTACAGATGTTCATAGATGAATACTAGGCTAGTTACCCTTGTGAACCATTTCAAACATAGCAAATTTCCCTTTCATGGGTAAGAATCAAACCCTGTACCTTGTGCCTGTGAAGTAAACACTTTAACCATCATACCAACCCTTTTCCTTTTCTTTTCAGTACTTTACCATCTGCAGTACAAAAACGAAAAACCTTGCACAGTCATTTCTCTAAAACAATTAATTGGTTGTTTTTGGAACTTTGTTGAATTTTCACATTACTTCCTTAAGTTCAGAAAGACTTGACTGTGTCTTGGCTTTATTTATTTATTTATTTTTTATTTAATTTTTTTTGTACTCATTGAAACTTGAGCCATGCTTTGTGCAGTGGCTTCTTAAATTTTCCTGCAGTGAGTTGTAATCACTTTTCACTAAGTGACACCTTGAATATCCTCTGCAGTGAATTATGGTCACTTTACTAGCACTCTGAATTCTATATTGAATCTTGTTCACTTCATGGATACTGTTTGTCTAGGCAGTAGATGACTCAATCTTGTCATGCTGCTCTTTTGACACATTCCATACCAGTATGTGTTATCAATAATGCACATTACCTCTTGTTCAACAATGCAACAGTTTTTCTGAAACATTTCTAGTATTGTCAAACTACCAGATGGAAATAATTAGGAATATGTCAGTCTCTATCTGAACTTAAATATACATAGCCAGATACAGCCTTCATGAAGCCTAATTTGCCAGAAATCTTATCTGATGCCAGTCTTCATTTTATCCTTGACAGATGGATTCTATTCCAATATCGGAACCAGCTCAGCCATTGCTACAGCTCGCACCAGCCAAAAACTCTTGAGCTTCACCTCTAGCCACAGTCCCTCTCTAACAGTTACCTCAGATCTTGTTTTCTGTTTTCGAAACGGTTGCATTTTGCCAGTGCTCCCGAGTTTCAGTGGGTTTAGATAAATTCTTTCTTTATATTTCTTAGAGAGTTCTTGTATGTCTTTCTTCCTTATTAGTATACCTTCATTTTTCTTCCACGTAGTATAGCTATATAGTATCATTGTTGCTTTTTTCCTTTACACTTGTGTGTATTTCCCTTAACTATCAATGTTAATAGTTTTCCCTCCCTGTCTCTTAACTAGTTCTTATGCCTTCCCCTTACACTTTTGTGTACTTTCTGTGACTATCATTGTTGTTAGTTTTTTCTCCCACTCTTTCAATAAAAAAAAAAAAAAGTCTTCTCTTTTCCACTCTGCTGTTGTCTTCTGAATCTTTTGTGTGAGTGCGATTGTAAGTGGTTGTTCCAGCCATATCTCTTTTTGGTGGCATGGCTGAGAAGGGTAAGGGCCCCTCTGGATTTGAAAAAAGCCAGCAGTGTGGCCATAAAATTCCATTGTCAGATTTTCATTCTCTGTGTTTATTGCTGGGGTCCTCTCCATTTACAAGAAGACTACAGCATATGTCTTGCTTTTATCCATCGAGCCCTTGTTGAAAGGCACAATAAGCTTATTTTGAAAGGCTTGCTTCCCTCAGCATTTAGTGATGCCTTATCTTCTGTGGAGAAAGCAAAAACTGACATTTCCTCTCCTTTGTCCTCATCTTCAGTGGATAAAGGAAAGAAAAGAATTCTCTTTGTTCTAACCTTCCCATTGGTTCTGAAAGCAAAGAAATTGAAACCCTTGGTTTCGAAATTGTCTAAGCAACCGCAGGCCTCTGCCTCTAAGACACTGGTGTCAACAACTACTCCAGCACTGGTTGCTATCTCAAGTCCTTTGACTTTGAAGGCCCCAGTGCAGGAAACAATTTACTGCTCCACCTACTGTGACTAAAGACATTTTTCCAAGGACAAGTTATTCGCCTTCAATTGACCCTTTCACTGGAGAGCTTCCAGAAGTTTTTCTGCAGAGGCTGATGTCCCCTTCAGTTTCATCTGTCCACTCACCAAAAGTCTGTGTGAACTTGACGTGGAGAGGCTGGTGAATAAAATTCTATAGGCTAGAGGACTTTTAGGCCCCTTTTTTGTTCCGACCCCATTCGGGTCTTGGAATCGAGACTTCTTTTACCTCATTAGCTACTCCAACATCTTAGTCGTCTGTTCCAGATCTCCCTGCACCAACTGTACCATCTCCGGAGTTATTCGCATCTTCAGAACTGGTAGTTCCTCTGAGCTCTTCGGTGGCTTCCGAACCAGAGATCTCCCTGAGCCATAGATACCCTGTCAGTTCTGGGGGGCAGGTCATGACTCCAGGTTTTTCAGAGTTGTCCCTGCTCCTCGGGGCTTCGGCTCAAGTTAGTTTGACACCGGCTTCTGTCTCGAGGGTCAGTTCTTCAGAGCGCAGATCTTCAGAGCGAGGAGTTACCCTGGTCCTAAGGCAGTCTCTCTCTGTTCTGGGCTCTCTTCCCTCTTCAGGGGGGGCTCGCCTTCAAGACTATGGAGAGGGCCCTCTCACTTATGATGACTCAGTCAGCACTTCCCCCTTTCTCCTGCCTCTCCATTGGGACAGCAGGTGCTGAAGTCTCAGATTTCCCAGACTCAGTTTCTGTCATCCTCTGATACCTTCCCAAATTATTCCCCTGAGGAGGTCCCTCAAAAAAGAAGTGCAAGAGGAAGCATTTGCATTTCCCCCAGGAATCTGTTACCGATGACAGAGATTTCAGTGAGGGGGGAGGGGTCCCCATAGTCACCCCCCCCCCCGAAGATGTCTCATTTGGAGACATCCTAAAAATTTTGAAAGAGGGGTGGCTGGAAGTCCCAAAACATTTTCTCAGAGGAATCTGACTACTTGCAGAACTTTTGGCACCTGACTGTCTACTTCTTGGGTGACCCCACCCACTGAGGAACTCATTCTGTTGATTTCACAGTGGGCATGGAAGACTCCCGACACCATCGAGCCCATCCCTAAGAGCCCTGATAAAATATTATTTGCCCCTCAGGTTAAGCAGTTCTGGGCCAAGGGGTTAGCTGTGGATGCTATGGTCATAGCGGCTGCCACTAAAAAGGAACTTGGTGAGGAGAGTTCCTCTGTCCTTCCACCCAACAGGGAGTCTCGGGCTATGTACAGATTTAGGAAGCAGGTCTATGCTTCATCGACCTTTGCTATAAGGTCCTTCAATTTTTGGCACACATCACATGACTCCAGCGGGATCTGATTAAGGAATTGTCAGACACCCTGGTGGGAGCTGTAGCTGAGGGAGTCGAAGAGAAAGTGGTGTCCCAGCTAGCCACTCTGGAGTCTGCATCTAATTCATCCATGAGGCTGATTGCTCATATAGCCGAAGGAAGAGCAGTGGGTACAGGTGTTCGCTGTAACGAGGTAAGTCTGGATGCACCTATGTGGCTTTTGAGGATCCATTCAAATCTTCTTTCATCAATGCTTCCTTTGAATGAACATGCTTTTGTTTGGCCCTAAAGTGAAAGAGACTTTATCCAGGTGTGAAAAGGATGATAAGACCCTTTCTGCTGTGGGCATATGTTTCTCCACCCACCAGAGGTCCTTTTCGAGTAACCAAAGGAGTGGTGGAAAAATGTAGCTCAAAAAAAATCCCAAGGACCTTACCAAGACACACATGGAGGCAGTTCCCCCAGGGGAAAAGAGGGGAACCAAATGGAAGATGTTGCCCTCATGTCAGAGGTGGTCTACAAAACCAGGGCTTCGGGGATCCCTTTCCAGGGAAGCCCTTTCAGTGCTCCTGAAGGAACCACCAATTATCTTCCACTGGAGGCAGTCAAGGGACGCTTCTCCTTGCACTTAAATGCCTGGCTAAACATAAGAACAGATTCTGGGTGCAATGGATCATATCCAGAGGCTGTATCATTCCCTTTTCTCACCCTCCCCCTGTACTCAAGAAAGTCCCCAATGTTCCACCAAGAGGGATTTGGCAGTGCAAGAAATTGAAAAAATGCAGGACAAAAGAGTCATCCAGGAGGTCCCATCAGACCAGAAAGGATCTGGAATCTACTCAAGATTCTTTTTAGTGCCAAAAAAAGACAGGAGACTGGAGACGAATTTTGGATCTCAGTGTGCTGAACAAGTCTGTTTAGCAAACAAAGTTCCGGATGGTCACTCTACAGTCTATTCTTTCTTTTCTGAAGAAAGATGACTGGATGTGCTTAGTAGATGCGTATTACCATATAAAAATGGACAAACGCTCCAGAAATTTCCTCCACTTCCAGGTAGGGGCCAGCCATTACAAATTCAAAGTACTGCCATTTGGTCTCACCACAGCCCCCAGAGTGTTCACCAAATGCGCATGGCAGTAGTAGCAACTCACTTGAAACTTCAAAGATTCCGGGTGTTTCCGTACTTGGATGACTGACTCATAACTGCTTTGACCAGGTATCACTTGATACTGGCCAGAGATTACATTCTCTGTATCTGTGCTCATCTGGGGTTTATGGTAAATCTCAAGAAATCACATTTGACACCATTGCAAAATTTAGAATTCATAGGGGCTATAATAAATATGAAGACAACTATCAAAGAGTAATGGTACACGTTCAAAAGCTAATTCACAGAAAGAGGGTTCCTACTCAACTGGTTTTGCAAACTCTAAGGTCAATGGCAGCATCAGTAACTCTAGTACCTCTGGCCAGGATTCATATGAGAATTCTGCAATGGCTACTAGCTTCTCAGTGGTCTGTCCTTCAGTCTTCGTCAAGACCAAATTCTGATCAGTTATTTCAAGAGAGATCTATGGTGGATTAATTCTAAGCAAATTCTCCACATTCGCCCCTTTGTTCTTCCAGAGCCTATGGCCATAGTGACCAAGGTTGCCTCCTAGATGGGGGGGGGGGGGCATTTTCTGCCCAAGACTGTCCAAGGCACTTGGTCCCCATTAGAGGCTAACTTGAACATCAGTGTCCTAGAGTTAAGAGCAGTCCTTCTAGTGCTGCAGGCCTTTCAGACAGCTCTTCCTCAGGGGACAGTTGCAATTCAAACAGGCAATATATCAGTGGTTGGGTACACCAACAAACAGGGAGAAAGCAAGTCTTGTCTCCATTGTCGAGAAGCCCTCAGAGAGTGACAGTGGGCAGTCTCTTCCAACCACTTTCTAATAGCAATGCACATTCCTGGGAATTCCAGTGTGATTGCAGACAAGCTGAGCAGATGTGTCCTTCAGCCTCACAAGTGGTCTCTTAATCCAGCAGTAGCAAAAACAATATTCGTCAGTGGGGTCAGCATTGATGTGACCTGCTTGCTTCCCCCCAAACAAGTGCAGCAATTACTTTGCCCTGTTTCACCCTCCTGGGAAGTTAGCCAGAGATCCTCTCCTCCACAATTGGCCCCCCATTCTCCTGTATGCCTTTCCTCAATACCTCTTGATTCCGAAATTCTTACAGAAAGCACTTGGGTTGAAAAGCAGAGTAATCCTCATTGCACCCTTTTGGCCCTGACAGATATGATTCCCATTCCTTTGACCTTATATGATTCGACAACTTTGGATTCTGGACCCGGTTCCAGAACTTCTGTCCCATCCAGACGGACTTGTTCACCCAGACGTTTTGAACTTCAAGCTGGCAAGTGTGGTTCCTCCAGTTCCATTGGTTGCCAAGGGTCCTAATATGCCCTCCCAGTACGCTACATCCTCTTGTCGGCTCATAAAAAGTTTGTACTCTAGCAAATGGAAGGGAGTTACCATTTGGGCCCATGAAAAATAAATTAATCCTTTTCCTGCTTCTGTAGCGCATATTTTAAACTTTCTAGCCTCCCTTTTCAGCTGGAGCTTCCCCTTCTACCATCAGATTACACTTAGCTGCAATTTCTAATTTTCACTATGGTTTAGAAGACCGTTCTTAAGCTTCGATTTTGTAAATCGTTCCTAAGAGGCACACTTTGTTAAAACCCCCTTTCAAAGATCTGATGCCTCCTTGGGATATGAACTTAGTATTGCAGGTTGTAATACATTCTCTCTTTGAGCCCTCTGCGGAATGTGATCTGAAGTTTTTGTCTTAAAAGACAGTGTTTTTGGTAGCCATTACCTCTGCCAGGAGGGTTTCAGAGATCCAGGCCTTGTCGTCTGAACCCCCTTATCTGATTTTCCACAGGGATTGAGTTTCTTTAAGAACAAACCCCTCCTTTCAACCCAAGGTAGTATCGGAGGCTAACATCAATCAAATGATTAATGTACTCATTTTCTTTCCAAATTGCTCCAACAAAGGGCAATATGTCTTACATTTACTTGATGTTTAGTTACATTTCTATCTTCACAGAACAAAAGACATCAAAAATCAAATCAACTGATGTGATGTTGTCCTAACTCACTTCATTCTTAGCAGGTTAGGTTCGGAACTGATCCTCGGTTCCAACTTGGCCTTGTACAAAGCTCAAGGTCTTCTACTAGCTTGTGGCTAAAACCCTATCCCATGATGCACTACGAGAGCTCCCCAGATCTTGTTTGCCACTAAACAAGATTGAGTGCTCCTTCCTACTGGCTCTGGCTAAGTAGTTTATCTACTTTATATTAAAAAAGTTGTTAAGACTTTTGTCAACCTATGTTATTACAGCTATTGTTACTAAGTGACTTGTCTGTATTCCATCTTTTTCTGCTGTTGATGTTCATCGTGTTAGCCTGCTGCAGTCATCACACTTGGATTATCCTGCCGTCAGGCGGTCCCGCAGTCGGCCCGAATTCTTGGTCCGGCGTCGGTTGCTGTCGCTTCTTCCCTGATGTCAGTGCGCCAGGGGTATATAAGAGGCATCCAACGCCATTTTCTTCAGTCTTTCTTGCTGCGCGGTGCCCGAAGCAGAAGCAGTTCGCAAGTGCCGGTCGGACGACACCTGAGATTTTCGATTTGAATTTCAGTCCGAAGTCTTTAATAAAGCTAAGTACCCTGTTGGGGAACATTTTCTTGCCTCAGTCCGATGACAGAAAAAGTTAACAATTGCATTTCTTGTGGGAAGCAAATACCTCATAAGGACTTCCATTCCTATTGTATTCCTTGCCTAGGCCCAGACCACGACTTCCCAGGTTGTCGGTTTTGCGCTAGGTTTAATAAACCAACTATCAAGTGCCGTTTTGACTTCGCACGACATTACTTTGGTAGGAAATTTAATTATATCATGCCGTCGGAGTAGCCGAGGACCGCCATGCATAAAAAACGCAAGGATAAGGACAGGCAGCCTAGGGATAAGCCAAACCCCGAGGCCTCAGCTGGGCCTGTCGCCGGTTCTCTGGTTTTCAGTGAGGCGCCTACGCAGCCCCTGACGACCGCAGAACTGGAACCCCAGACTGCTGCGGATTCCCAAGCGGAGTCTGCTAGGCCGACGCAGCCATCTACTGACACCAGAGCAGAACTAGACACCGGTGCAGTGGAAACACCTTTGGTTGCAGAAGGTGTCTTCAGACCAACTACACTCACCATCAAATCTTATGCTAAGCTTAAAACTCCTTTAAAACCTAAGAAAACTGTACATCAGTCTACAGTTCAAGGCCCCATGCCTAAGAAACAGATGCTTAAGATGGCTGAAGATTTGATTACCCTAATCAGGGGTTCCCATCCCCCTCCTGATAAAAGACCAAGACAAGAGGAGGATTATGCATCCTCTGACCAGGTTTCTCTCTCCTCAGATTCTTCTGAAGAATAGGATTACACTTTTCCACCTTATGAAGATTCTGATGCTGAAGACTCTATTCCCTCAACATCTCTTCCTGAAAACTACTCCTGTGGGGAAACTTTACATACCATGAGGGAACATTTCCATTAGGAAGGTCAGGATTACTCAGATTCTAAGAAAAGGCTCCGAGAGTTCCTTTTACTACCCCAGCACAGACCTCTTGCTATCCCTCCTGTTTTAGATATTGTGGATGATGTTTACTTGGAGTCCAGTTTAAATCCAGACTCTCTACCTCCTGTTCCAGCCAAACCAGACAGATACTACAGAGTACCTGACTCACACAAATTCCTTTATAAAAGCCCTGTAGCTGACCCAGAAACAATTTCCCAGGGTCCTAAGGGAGCAAAAGCTTCTATGGCTAAAAATCTTGTGCCCTCTGAAAGGGATTCCAGAGCCCTAGATAGATGGGGAAAGAAAATATACACCTCAGCAACTCTGGCTATGAGAGCATTAATTTGCCAGTTTCACATGTTGAAATATCAACAATTCCTGATGTCTCAGTTAAAACAAAAAATGAGCACACATTCAGAACAGCCTGAATTCAAGGAAATGCAGGATCTGTTGCATGCAGCTGAACAGGTGGGCAAACATACTTTACAATGCGGATTTGATTCATTGGAAGCTTCCTGTAGAGCAGCTGTTACTGGCTCTGTCATACGTAGACATGCTTGGTTAAAATAACAAACCCTCCCTGACCATGTTAAAGCAAAATTATTGGATGCACCTTTACAGCAGGATGTATTATTTGGTGTCAAAGCAGAAGAGGTTTTAAAGAAAATGGAGGATAAGGCAAAGTCTATGCAAACGGTCAAGGATTTTTTGCAGGTACAACCCCCTCATTTCAGCAGAAATTGGCCAACAAAAAACTGGTCCTTTCCAGCTTCAGACAGATCACAGAGGGGCAAATACAGATGCCCAAGGGGCAGAGGTCAGTCACAGGGCCCTTACAAACCTCGCCAATGGGGTTCTGCTACCCAGAAAGGAGGAGAAGACAGGTCCCAAGTTAGCAGAAGACAAACACAATGACTCTATCCTCAAACTACCAAGCAAATCTCTCCTGGCAACTCCCTTGGGAGGAAAACTAGCATTTTTTGCAGACAACTGGCACATCATCACAAAAGACAAATGGGTTCTAAACATTGTCTCTCAAGGATACAGATTCCACTTTCATACCTTACCAAGGATCAAAGGAATGCCAAACCTGCCACCAAATCAATGGGCAGAGGCACAAAACCAAATTACAGCTCTCATGAACATGAGAGCCATTCATCAGGTACCTACACAGGAGCAAGGACAAGGATTTTACTCAAGACTCTTCCTATTCCCAAGAAAGGACAAAGCATGGAGACTCATTCTGGATCTTTCAATTCTGAACACCTATCTGCAAGTACCAAAATTCAAGATGCTAACACTACAACAGCAGCTTCCCGTGCTGGGCAAGAATGCTTGGCTAGTCACTTTAGACCTCAAGGAGGCATACCTGCATGTCCCTATCAGACAAAATTGCAGGAGATACCTCCGCTTCATTGCAGGTTCAACGCATTATCAATTCTCTGCACTGCCCTTTGGCTTATCTACTGCGCCCAGGGTCTTCACAAAATGCCTGGCACCAGTAATTGCATACTGCAGACAAAGAGGAATTCACATATACCCATACCTGGACGACTGCCTTATTCAAGCAGAAAGCAAGGACATTCTTTTAAACCATCTGGTATTTGTCAAACACCTTGTAAGTTGCTTAGGGTACACAGTAAACGAAATCAAAACTAGTGCCCTCACAAAACATAATATTCCTGGGTGCCAGCTTGAATACAACGGCCCAGATGGCTTATCCCACGCCAGACAAGCAATGACAGCTGTTTCAATATTTCAAAATAATGGCAACAAAGACCCAACTCCCTGCAAGAAAAATTATGCAGGCCATTTGCAAAACTGCATATGAGGAAATTACAATGGTACCTGAAAAGTGTATGGACTCAGCACAGCCACAGCTTGGAAACAATGATACCACTCATCCCTGCCTTCAACAGGAGTTTCTGTGGTGGGCACAGGCATGTCACCTCAACAAGGGTCAGCCTTTCACCTTACCCACAGCCAGGCAAACTATGACAACAGATGCATCGGACTATGCCTGGGGAGCACACATGGCAGGGCAGTGCATTCATGGCAAATGGACTACAGATCAGAGGCACCTGCATATCAATCAAAAAGAAATGCTAGCAGTACAGAATGCCCTAACAGCTTTCAAGGACCTTCTACACCCAGGACAACTACTAATAAAGATGGACAATACCACAGTCATGTGGTACATAAACAAGCAAGGGGGCACACATTCCTACCCTCTATGCAGGCAAGCAGTGACCTTGTGGAACACTGCACTGTCTTACCAGGTTCAATTACAAGCACAATTCCTGCCAGGAAAGAAAAACACATTGGCAGACGACCTAAGCAGCAACGTCATGGATCCACAAGTATTTGCAATGATAGCTCAAAAATGGGGACGCCCAGACATAGATTTGTTTGCAAGCCCCCACAACCACCAACTTCAAAAATTTTGCACAAGGACCTTCCATCCACTAGCTAGGAAAGTGGACGCCCTCTCATTCAGTTGGAAAACATTAACAGTGTATGCCTTCCCTCCACTGCCTCTTGTAGCAAAGGTACTGCTGAAAGTCAGATTAGAGAGGCCACAAATGATACTCGTTGCACCAGACTGGCCACGCCAGCATTGGTATCCAATTTTAAGGAACATGGCCCACGGACCACCATGGATTTTGCCACAAATTCCTCACCTGCTCACCCAGCGAGACAGATTCTACACAGCCAGCTCAAGACTTTAAACCTGGCTGCATGGCAAATTACCTAAACAACCAGCCAACACCTTTATCCAAAGCTGTTATGGATGTCATTCTGGAGGCCAGGAGGCCCAGCACCAGGAAAACCTATTCAGACAAATGGAAAAGATTTTGCGCCTGGAACCAGGCTAAAGGCCTAAATCCCCTTGATCCAAACATCCCTCAGATTCTACAATATTTAACTGAGATGTTACACAAAGGACTTTCCTTTTCATCTATTAAGATCCACGCCTCAGCAATTTCAGCTCATTACAGCACGGATCCTCCTTTATTTTCACATCCACTCCTAAGACAGTATCTCAGAGGAGCTAAGAACTTAAGACCGCCAAGGAGAGCTCCAACACCTACTTGGGATCTCAACTTTGTTCTGGAAAAGCTTACACTGCCACCCTTTGAACCAGCTTTTTCAGCTGATTTAAAAATTCTTTCTTGGAAAACTGCCCTACTACTAGCAATAACCTCAGCTAGAAGAGTCTCAGAGCTACAGGCACTAATGGCAGTGGAATCTTTCCTCATTTTTCATCAAGACAGAGTCTCTCTACGAACTAATCCTTCCTTTATGCCAAAGGTGGTATCCAATGTGGCCCTAAACCAAGCCATTCACTTGCCCACCTTCTTCCCAAATCCCCAGAACAAAGGAGAAAGACTCCTGCACTCTTTGGACATTCACAGGCAATTACGTTACTACTTGGATAAAACTAAGGCTTTCAGAAAAACTGACCAGCTCTTTGTAGCCTATGCTACAGGATCACAAGGAAAAGCTATCTCAAAACAGACCATTTCTAAATGGATAGGGCATTGCATACGTTTCTGCTACACACATCATGGGAAACCAGTACCTGCTAACATTAGGTACCACTCCACCAGGGCTACAGCTACATCAGCAGCCTTTCTCAGGGGAGTGCCAACCAAGGATGTTTTGGAAGCTGCTACTTGGAGTTCAGTGCACACCTTCACCAAACACTATCACTTACCTCTATACTCTAAGACTAGAGCTGGTTTTGCCACTGCAGTTTTGCAGGGCCTACTAGCTTCTTCTAACCCTGTTTGACTCCACCTCCCATCCTTAGCTTTGGGATTCAACCCAAGTGTGATGACTGCAGCAGGGAAACACAATGAACATAGTACAGTTTTGTACCTACCATAAATGTAGATGTTCGAGTGTTCACCCTGCTGCAGTCCAGGTTACCTTCCCTCCATCCCCTAGCTGAACTTATCTCTGCCACTTTATCCTATACTACGACTGTGGTGTGTTTGCCTGTGCCTAAGGGTTTTGTTTTATTTTTATATAGCCATATATGTATATATATATATATATATATATATATATATGTGTGTATATATATATATATATATATATATATATATATATATATATATATATATATATATGTATATATATAGATATATATATATATAGCCTACCTATTGGGGGCACCTGACATCTGGGGCAAGAAAAACTGAAGAAAATGGAGTCGGATGCCTCTTGTATACCCCTGGCGCACTGACGTCAGGGAAGAAGCGACAGCAACCGACGCCGGACCAAGACTTTGGAATTTGGGCCAACTGCGGGACCGCCTGACGGCAGGATAACCCAAGTGTGATGACTGCAGCAGGGTGAACACTCGAACATCTACATTTATGGTAGGTACAAAACTGTACCTTTTTGCTGTTGGCCGTCATTTTTTTGGTTAAGCCTTTCTTCCCCTATCCCCGGCATTAACTCTAGAAAGCCCATTTTAGTTAGAGGGCTTTTTTCTTCCCTTAAGTATAGGCTAGTTCGGTTAGAGAGCTACCTTAGCCTGTTTAGGTTAGAGGGTTTTTCCCTTTGTTTTCCTCTTAAATTCTCAAGGCTAGCTTGTTTAAGTTAGAGAGCTGCCTTTGCCCTTTTAGTTAGTGTGTGTTTTGTTTGATCGCTGTTGTACTTGTTTATTAAAAAAAAAAAAAAAAAAGTTGTTTAAAAAGTAGTAGTAGTGGATTTTGTATAGTTATATTTTTCTGTGTTTTTCCCTGTAGTTGTTAGCTGTTTTTCCAGTTATTTTTGCTGTTTTGTCCATGTCTTCCAAAGATTTTAAGGAAGCTAAACCCTCTGGGTTTAAGTAATGTGTAAAGTGCAGCCAAAAAATTTTCATAACTGATGGACATACCATTTGTGTCTGCTGCCTTGGAGCGGTTCACCTTCAGGAGTCCTGTGTTATCTGTCACTTCTTTAGTCACAGGGTGTTATTAGAGTGAAAGAACAAGCTCATTCTGAGAGGCTTGTTGAAGACTCCTTTTTCAGAAGCAATTGAGGAAGGTCAGGGTCCTTCAAAGTTAAACCAATCCCCTTCTTCGAAATCAGACAAGTCGGGGAAAAGGTCCTCGAGCACTCAGTCAGAGCCATCAAAAAAGTTACCTAAAGTTTCTTCTTTGGACCCAAAGGCTGTTGGGCCCGAGAAGCCTTCGACCTCTGCTCCGTCTATGTCAGGGCCGTTGGAGTTTCTGAATTGGAACCGGTATCTCCCACTTTAAGGTCCCCTTTATTGCAGTCTTGTAGATCTTCCGCTCCCTCCACTAGATCCTCCAAGAGCCTGTCCAATGATGATGTGGATCGTGTGGTGCAGAGGTTATTGACGACATCGGCGCTCGCCAAAATCTTGTCAGATCCAACCCAGAGGTTTTCGGAACCGACCAAACCTAGCATTTCAACATTGATTCCTCCTCAGATCCAATCCCTGATCTCAGAGCCAGAATATCCAAATCTGATTGTAGTGGAACCGTCGGAACAGAGACCTATCACAGGATCTTCGGTTCTGACTATTGCTCCAACGTCGGTTGCATCTGAACTTGAGGACTGTAGGAGCCAATGCTCTAAGGTCTGCTCCCAGGAGGGGAGTCGGGTCGGACACTTGTTGGATCCGAATTTGCCTCTCGGGGCATTGGCTCGGGTTAGCTCAGCTCCTACCTCAGCCTCTAAGCCAACCCCCCTTGGTTCAGGGGATTCCCTCTGGTTCTTCGGAGCCGGGAGTCTCCTCGGACCAGGAGTGGGGTGCTTTCGAAGTGATAAGGAAATTGCCGTCTCCACAGACATGTCCACTCTTGGGTCAGGGACATTCTTCCCCCAAGGGCACCGGTGTCTGTCTTGGTATCACTGCATCCACAGACACCCGAAGACTATAGGCCTTAGTATGCCCCGTCGGGCTACCCCCCCCCTTCCGAAACCTCTCTCGAATACCCTTCTCAGGAGGTCCCTCTCAGAAGAGGCTATGTAAGAGGAAGCATTTAGACTCCCCAGGGGAGTCCATCACTTAGGATTCAGACCTTGATGGTTCAGAAGGGTCCCCACGATTACCCTCTGAGTATGTCTCCGCAGACATCCTGGCAATACTAAAACAGGGAGGAGGCTGGAAGCCCATCAACCTTTCTGAGTCTGTATACCTGAAGGCTTTTGGGTATCACCCTTCTGCCACTTGGGTGTCTCTGCCCTTCGAGCTGATGCAATTAGTTTGTCATAAGGCATGGGAGTCTCCAGCCTCAGTGGAACCTGTTCCTCAGAGGCCAAACAAATTCATCACCTCACCTTCAGGCAAGGAATTTCTTACCAAGGGAGGCCCAGTCGATGCTATGGCAGTGGTGGCAGCCACCAAAAAGGAACTTTCAGAGATGTTGTCTTCTGTCCATCCGCTGAACAGAGTCTCGTACGACAGACAGGTATGGAAAGCGCATCTTCTCTTCAGTGCCTTTTGCGCTCAGATCACTGAATTATCTGACTCACTTTATTAGACTTCAGAGAGATCTCCTAAAAGAGCTAGGAGATACCCTCCAAAGTTCAGTAGCTGAAGGGGTATCAGACAGGGTTTGCTCTCAGCTCGCCACCTTAACTTCAGTGGTCAACTCCTCCATGAGGATAATTTCTTATGCAGCAGATGGAGCGAGCAGGGTAGCGGGTTCAGGAATTTCCCTAAGGAGACATTCCTGGATGCGGGTGTGTGATTTTGCCGAACCTTTTAAATCTTCTTTTGTGAGCGCCCTTTTCGATGGCTCGTCTTTGTTCAGGTCAAAAGTCAAAGACACAATAACCAGGTGTGAACAAGAAGGAAAGACTCTCTCTGCCATTGGAGTCCGTTTTTCCCTACCTACCAGACCTTACCCAAAAGGTCAGAAGCGAGAAAAAATGTGGTTTCGAAAATCCCCGAGAGCTTTCCAGGACACATATGGTGATTCTTCCCCCAGGGGCAGAGGGAGAAGTGCTAATGGAAGATGTCGACCACGCGGCAGAGGGGGTCCGCAAAACCAGGGCAACAGGGTATCTTTCTTTGGTAAGCCCTTTCAGCGCTCCTAAAAGGAGGTCCACCTGTCCATCTCTGGAGGCAGTCTGTGGCCGCTTATCTTTGTACCCAACAGCCTGGCTAACTGTAACAAAAGACAAATGGATACAAAGCATCATATCCAGAGGTTACTCCATACCCTTTTCCTTCCCCGTCCCAATCACAAAAAATATCCCGGATGTTCCACCCGGTCAGAGGGATCAGGCAACTCTAGAAGTACAAAAGTTGCTAGACAAAGGAGTCATCCAAACAGTCCCCGCAGACCAAATAGAATCCAGGAACTTATTCAAGGTTCTTTTTAGTTCCAAAGAAAACAGGGAACTGGATACCCATCCTGGATCTCAGCAAATTAAACAAATCGCTAAGAAAGTCAAAGTTCCGAATGGTAACACTGCAGTCAATACTCCCTTTTCTGGGACAAGATGATTGGATTTGCTCTATAGACCTCCAGGATGCGTACTACCACATAAAAATGGACAGGTGATCCAGGAATCATTTGCGCTTTCAGCTGAGAGACAGTCACTACCAGTTCCAAACTCTGCCCTTTGGCCTCACTACAGCCCTTAGAGTGTTCACCAAGTGTATGGCAGAAGTAGCTGCTCACTTGAGATGCCTAGAATTCCAAGTGTTTCCGTACCTAGACTGGCTCCTAACTGCCAAACTGTCCGAAGTGAGAGACACCACTTTACATCTCTGCTCTCACCTAGGAATCACAATAAACTATGAAAAATCTGCCTTGTTGCCATCTCAACATATCTTTTTTGTAGCAGCAGATCTAGATACAACAAACATGATGGCAAAACACCCTTCGAAAAGGTTCAAGTCCTACGACGTTGGGTCCTAAACCTTCTTTCCAAGAAAAAAGTACAAGCAAGAACAGTCCTCAACCTTCTTTTTAAGAAAAAAGTACAACAAGAACAGTCCTCAAAGTATTTGGAACCATGGCAGCTGCAGTAACCCTGATTCCATTAGCATGTCTACACATGAGAATACTACAGTGGCTACTATTCACTCAGTGGTCCATGCAGGAACTGTCCATGTCCCACCAAATTTTGATAATGGAATCCTGCAGGAGAGACCTTCGTTGGTGGCTTTACTCCACTCGTGACATTAGGTTGTCCCTTTGTTCTTCCCCAGCCATTAGCCAGAGTGACCATGGACGCCTCCCAGATTGGGGGTGCATTGTCCGGGAAGGACAGTTCAAGGCACTTGGCAGGACCATGAGGGCCATTTGCACATCATTGTCCTAGATGAGAGCACTGCTTTTAGCGTTGCAAGCATTCTAGGACTCTCTTCCGCTAGGAACTGTTGCAGTACAGATGGACAATATGTCAGTTGTATGGTACATAAACAAGGAGGAACCAGATCTTACCTCCTTTTGTCGGGAGGCCCTGAGAGTATGGCACTGGTCATCCTCCTCCCAACATTTTCTGATAGCAGCTCACATCCAAGAAAAATCCATCATGATTGCAAGCAAACTCAACAGAGCAATTCTGATGCCTCACGAGTGATCCCTAAAACAGGAAGTGACGGAAAAGATTTTCCGCAAATGGGGCCAGCCTTGCTGTGACCTTTTTGCCACAGCCATAAATGCCAAATGCAGCAGCTACTTTGTCCTGATCCCACCTTCGGTGAAGTCACCAAGGGATACACTTGTTCACGATTGGCCCTCAGGTCTCCTTTATGCTTTCCCTTTGATACCCAGAGTTCTTCAGAAAGCCAGTCACTTGTGAAGGAACTTAATACTCGTCGCTGCATGCTGGCCTTGTCAAATCTGGTTCCCCTTCCTCTGTAGCCTCATCTCCAGGAGGAGTCGTGGATTCTGGACCCAGTTACGGACCTCCTGACTCATGTTTCAGGGACACTCCACCCCTCCCTTCAAACCCTGAAATTGACAGCTTGGCTGCTCCAGTTCCAGTCATAGCCAGGCTCCCTAACCTTTCTACATCAATAAAACATATCCTGATCTCATCTCATAAGGTTTCGACAAGAAGGTTATATAGAAGCAAATGGAAAAGACTTTCTTCATGGGCCTTGAGTAATCACATTGATCCTTTTTCTGCCCCAGTAGCTTCTATTCTTGAATTCCTAGCAAAGCTGTTAATGAAGGGGCAGCTGCAGCTACTATCCGGGTCCAGTTAGCTGCCATATTTAATTTCCATTTAGGATAATTGGGCCCTAATGTGATGTCCCACAGACTTTGCAAAGCCTTTCTTAAAGGTACTCTTTTTATTAAGACCATGTTTTATGGTCCCTCCGCTGCCATGGGACTTGAATTTTGTATTGTCACGTTTGTTCTTCTCCCTTTTGAGCCTGCATCATCCTGCAATCTCAAGTATCTGACTTGGAGAATGACTCTTTTGATAGCTATTACTTCTGCTAGAAGAGTTTCAGAGCTGCAAGCATTATCACTAAAGCCCCCCTACATGCTCTTCCATAAAGATAGAGTATCCCTACGAACGAACCCATCCTTTTTACCCAAAGTATGCTTAGAATTTAACCTGAATCAGTCCGTAGAACTACCAGTTTTTTTTCCCCAACTATGGCAACAAGGCAGAATATATGCTGCACCAACCATGGCTGTACATAGACAATTACACTTCTACTTACATAGGACAAAAGATTTCAGAAACTTTGACCAATTATTCGTATCCTTTTCAGACTCAAAAAGATATTTATGTGTTACAAAATCACACTTTCAAAGTGACTATCAGATTGTATTACCTTTGCTTACCAATCTCAAAACAAAGAACGTTCCCATAAAGTAAAAGCTAAATCTACAAGAGCCATTGCAACCTCTTCAGCCTTTCGGGCGAGATTACCTATTGACACCATTTGTGCTGTAGCAAAATAGGCAAGGCCTCATACCTTTATCACTCATCACAAAGTTGATTTGGCCTCCAGGAACTCCTTTGGGTCCACTGTTCTGAAGAATATTCTCCCTTGAGCCACCCAAGAAAGATGGTGCTAGGGACGCTGTCCCAACCTGCTAAGAATGAAGGTGAGTTAGGACAACATCACACAAAGAAGTTATGTACTCACTATAATGTTCCATGTGTGTGTTGTCCAGCTCGCCTTCATTCTTACATCCCACGCTCCTTCCCCCAGCCTTTCTCTCCTGGAAGACCGAGCTGATGCAATTGGCTATTAATGTCGTCTGAGCATCTTCAGTGCTCTATTACGTACTTGGTGACCTTTATTTAGCTATATCTGCAAACAAGATCTGGGGAGCTGTTATAGTGCATCATGTGATAGGGTTTAACCACGAGCTAGTGGAAGACCTTGAGCTTTGTACAAGGCCGAGTTGGAACTGAGGATCGGTTCTGAACCCAACCTGCTAAGAATGAAGGCAAGATGGACAACACACATGGAACATTATGGTGAGTACATAACTTCTTTTTTGTTTCCTTTTCCAGTGTAAAGTTGGGTAAGACAGTCAACAAGGTAACACTGGCTGAAAGTGGCTGAAAGACTTGTTTATTTATAAGAACGGCGCAGTGGTAGCGTTGTTGCCTCACAGCAAGAGGTTCCCTGGTTCGATTCTCGGCTGGGGTGCCTTCTGTGTGGAGTTTGCATGTCCTCCTTGCGTTCATGTGGGGTTCCTCCGGGTGCTCCGGTTTCCTCCAACATTACAAAGAAAAGCAGCTGGCACATTTCTCCCCGGCCTCCGCTAAAAACTAGCTTTGTTCCAAGTCGGACTTTCCCGGTTAACAAATGTTAAAAAAATAAACTAACTTTGCCTAAGCTAGTGAAAGCACATTCTACAAGATCTATAGCCACCTTGGCAGTTTTCCAGTCTAGAGCCTCGATGGATGATATATGTGCAGCAGCTGCTTGGGCATCTCCCCATACCTTTATTACTCATTACAAATTGGGGGAAGATTGTCCTGTGGTTCGATGGTGCTCAGGAATATCCTTCCATGAGTCCACCCAAGATTTTACGTAGCTAGAGACTCTGTCCCATCTGTCAAGAATAAAATGGAGATTGACATCATCGGATAAAGAAATTATGTACTTAACATAATGTTCCATCTGTGTTGTCTGTCTTCATTTGTCCTTGACTCTCCTCCCTCCCTGACCTTAAAAGATTTTTTGGTGGAGCAAATTATATATCCTTGAAGTAGTATGATTTTTTTCTACCCTGTGGGGTTCATTTATATATTAGTATATATATATATATATATATATATATATATATATATATATATATAGTGTGGGTAAGGGAAAATTCCCTTTTCCCCACTGTAGTGTGATCTCGGAGTGAGAATAATAAAGTAGGGGGGGTGCAGGGTGGCGAAGCCCCCCTGCAGAAACATAGATTTTTTGTTTGAACCACACATACATGGAAGCGCTTTTCGATCTTAAGCGCTTTCGTGTATGTGTGTTCGATGTTTTGTGATTTGGACATATGCTAGTCGAGCATGTGTCCTAGACCCATATATATATATATATATATATATATATATATATATATATATATATGTATATATATATATATATATATGTGTGTGTATCCACACACATATATATTTATATATGTGTATATATTTATGTGTGTGTGTGTGTATGTTTATCTACTTTTCTGTAAACTTGATCTGAGGTAACTGTGAGAGAGGGATTGTGGGTAAATGTGAAGCTAAAAAGATTTTGGCTGGCGCGAGCTGCAGTAACAACCGAGTCTGAACCTATCTGTCAGGGATAAATGAAGATAGACAACACAGATGAAATGTTATGGTAAGTACAGAACGTCGTCTTCTTTTTTTTTTTTTTTTTTAATATCAAGTATTGAAAGGGACACTTCAAGATGGCTGCACACTGATCCGCAGGTTGTTTTGCGCTCTCACACTGAAAACTGAAACTGAGAAAAAAAATATATCATTTTGAGTAAAAGTCAGATATTGGTCAGTAATTACACTGTTGTTTGTCTTTTCGGCTTTTCCCGGTTAGGGGTCGCCACAGCGGAACTCCGGTCCGCTAATGATTGGCAGTCGATTTTTATGGTGCCGAGTTGCCAGCCCTACACCTAGCCTTTAGCAAAGGCACGCCCATTCACGCATTTCTTTCGGAGGCCACTTGACTGCGGGGAGGACATGCAGACTCCACAAAGAAGGCACTCCAGCCGAGAATCAAACAGGAGAACCTCTTGCTGTGAGGTAACAACGCTACCGCTGTGCCACCATGGATTCATTGGCCAGTAATTACACTAACTGCCAGAAAAGAAGGCATTTTGAGTTGTCTGCTAATGTAATTGCTACAAAGTCATTCACAGACACGATTTGAGCATTTTTGTACAGCATGATTTTAATTATATTGTTAACTTTAATCTCCATTTTTATAGTGAGACTTTATATTTTGATACCTCATCCATTCCTTAAGTAGCAAGTAGGTCATCGTCTTTATATCGTAATGTAGCAGTGTGAGACTGCCATCTTACTCTTTTAAGATTGGTGTTTTCTGGTAGGGATAAATTTAGGAAGATGCTAGACAGAGGATGTAAAAACTTGTACTTTTGCATTAGACTTTTTCCATATTTTATTATTTTTGATCTAATTTATTTGATGGTGTTATTAAAGGAAACTCGGCACCATAAAAATCCACTGCCAATCATTAGTGGACCAGAGTTCCGCTGTGGTGACCCCTAACCGGGAAAAGCCGAAAGACATTAGTTTGTATTAAAGGAAATTATATTTAAGCGCTAGTTCTGTTGATCATATTTGTAGATGTATTTTTTCTGTTAACACGGACTTATTTTACACTGCCCTTTTACTGCTGTTTGCCTTCAACAGGCCCTCATACCTGCATGAAAATATTCTGTCTCAAAGAGAATGTAGGACAGGGCACAAAATAATAGTGAGCATTGGTCGGTACCTGATAAGTGAAAGACCTGTATTGCTTCCTCACAGGAAAGATGCTTTTTTCATAAATTCTGTCTGGAGAAGAGAGTGCACCCGTGAGAAGCCTAAATGCTAAGATTTACTGTTTGCCATGACCTCTCTTTGAATATCTAATTGTAAGCATAGATGTTAAGTTGTCTATCTCGCCTTCGTTTCTTGCTTGTTGGGATCGGAGCCAACCCTCGGCTCTGACTTTGCCATCTTCTATAGCTCGAGAGCTGTTTACTGGCTCGAGGCTACCCCTATATCCCATGATGCCTAGCGCTAGCTACCCAGATCCCGTTTGCCGCTTCAGCTGTGAGGTTCGTTCTTACTGGCTCAGGCTCTTGTAAGTTAGTTTAATACTTTTTCTAGCGATTTAGGGGTTATTTTTTGATAGTTTAGTCTTTTGACATTATCGTTAATTAGCTTGTTGTAGTCTTAGTGTTATTGTATTTTTCCCTTAGAACTCGTTTAAGTTAGGGAGTCTCCCCCCCCTTCCCCTTTCCTATCTCTACTTATTGTTTTATATTTAGTTTTAGTCTTCTCTTTTACTTCATAGGTAGCCGTTTAAGTTAGAGGCTTCCTATTAAAAAAAAAAAAAAAACTTCTTGACTGTAGTTATTATGTTTTTGGTAGATTAGTGTTTGTAGTTTTTTGTTGTTGGGCCTTTGGCCAAAAACTTTCTGTGTAGGACTTGATATGTCTAAAGAATCCAAAGTGTCTGGATTCAAGAAGTGTGACTCATGCTGTCAGAAAATGTCTCTGACAGATGGGCACACTTCTTGCGTCTATTGCTTAGGCGCAGTGCACCTGCAAGACTCTTGTTCTGTATGCCACGCATTCAGCCCAAGGGTTCTGCAGGAGTGCAAAAATAAGCTGATATTAAGGGGTCTCCTTAAGCCCCAGGATTCACCGGCCAAGGCTCAGCCGGTGAAATGTCCTAATCCGACCAAATCGTCGGCTCCCAGCTCGGCGCTGTCATTGGCCCAAACATTAACGACTACCTCGGTTCCAGCTGGAGCCGAGGAGGCTGCTTCCCAGTCGGCTCCACCAGCATCTTTGGAACCGTCTCAGACCCACAAGAGACAGAGGTCCCCATCTCTAGAGTCGATACATTTGGCCCCTTGGTCTCCCCTGTTGCAGAGGGACCGCAGTCACAGATCCTCCCACTCCTCTCCGTCCTCTAGACTCTTGGACCACGACATGGAGAGAGTGGTCAGTAGGTTGTTGAAGTCGCAGGCACTGGCCAAAATGTTATCCAGCCCTCCTCAACAGGTGTCTGCTCTGCCGCTTCCATCGATGTTCCTCCTCTGAGCTCGAAGCTGGAGTTTGTTGGGGTTCGAATCGTGGATCCGTCGGCACCGATAACTATTTCCCCTTCAGTTCCGTCATCAGCTCCGATCCCCTTGATGGTGCCTTCTGTCGAGGGATCTGGGCGCTGAGACTCCCTCGTCGGCTATGAGGGGGCGAGTGGCATCGGACCCTTCTCTGACCCCGTTCTCCCTCTCGGAGCTTCGGTGCAGGTGAGCTCGGCTCCTACATCGGCCTCGGAGCCGTCCCCCTCGGTGCAGAGAAGGATTCCGGTTTCCTCTGAGCCGGAGCTTTCTTTGCGTCGTGGCAGGGATGCCTTCGATGTCATGAGGAGTGTACTGGCCCCTGAGTCAGCACCACGTTCGACCCCACTGACTCCGTCCCCTGTAGTGCCTGTGTCAACCTCTGTCCCTCCTCCAGACCCCAAGCGTGGGGAACCGACGCCCCAGATCACCCCATTGGGTGTTTCCTCTTCTTCCGAGGCCTCCCCTGATCATTCAGAGGAGGCCCCTCGGAAGAGAAAGTGCAAGAGGAAGCACATCGACACCCCTGAGTCTGTCACTTCGGATACGGATTTGGATGAATCGGAAGGGTCCCCGAGATCCCCCTCTGAAGATGTTTCCTTTTTGGACATCCTAGAAATGCTTAGGCAGAGGGGGAACTGGACTGCCCTAGCCCCTACTGAGGATGAATCCGTATTCCTGGATGCACTAATGTCTGTGGTGGCTCGAAGGGCTTGGTCAGCCCTGGATACAGTGGAACCAACCCCGAGGAGGCCCGGCAAGTTTATCACTGCACCCCCTGACAAACCGTTCCTTACCAGGGGTGTTCCCGTGGATGCCATGGTAGTAGCAGCGGCCACTAAGAAGGAATTAGCGGAAACTTCTTCCTCTGTCCATCCTCCTAACAAGGAGTCTAGGACTATGGACAGATATGGGAAGCGAATGTTTGCTTCAGCGACCTTTTCCATGAGGTCACTGAATTATGCCATTTTACCAGGCTTCAGAGGGCTCTCCTAAAAGAACTTGGAGATGCCCTCCAGGATCCATCAGCTGAAGGGGTTCAAGCTAAAGTAGCTTCTCAGCTGGCGACCCTTAATTCAGTGGTTAACTCTTCCATGAGGCTCATTTCCTATGCAGCCAATGGTGCGAGTAGAGCCGCAGGCACAGGCGTGGCCCTTAGGAGACACGCATGGATGCGGCTGTGTAATTTTGCGGAGCCCTTTGGAGCGTCATTCACCAACACCCCCTTTGACGGTTCATTTCTCTTTGGACCACAGGTGAAGGACACTCTCACTAGGTGCAAACAGGAAGGCAAGACTCTCTCTGCCGTGGGAGTCCGTTTTTCCACTCCTTCCAGACCATATCCCAAAGGTCAGAAGAGTGGAAGAATGTGGTTTCGGAAATCCCAGGGAGCCTCGCCCGATACACGTAGTGACTTTTCCTCTAGGGGCAGAGGAGGAAATAACAATGCCGCCCTCGAGGCAGAGGGGGTCCGCAGAACCAGGGCAGCAGAGAATCTTTCTCTGACAAGCCCTTCCGGCATCCCTGAAGGGTTGCCCAACTGCCCGCCTCTGGAGGCAGTCGGGGGAAGACTTTCACTGCACCCAAAAGCCTGGCAAGACATTACGCAAGACAAATGGGTGCACTCAATAATATCCGGAGGCTATGTAATTCCCTTCTTCCAATCTCCTATCATCAAGCAAATCCCCCCCAGGTGTTCCATTCAGTCTGAGGGCCCAAGCAGTCCTAGAAATTTCAAGACTGCTAGGAAAAAAGAGTCATCCAGGAAGTCCCAGCAGACCAACTCGGATCCGGAACTTACTCAAGGTTCTTTTTGGTACCAAAAAAGACCGGGGACTGGAGACCAATTTTGGATCTCAGTAGACTAAACAAGTCTGTTCAAAGAACAAGGTTTCGGATGGTCACGCTTCAGTCCATTCTTCCCTTTTTGGGTCAGGACAATTGGATGTGCTCAATAGATCTTCAGGATACGTACTATCACATCGGCTGGGAGCCAGTCATTATTAGTTCAGAGCTCTGCCCTTTGGTCTCACCACAGCCCCCAGGGTGTTCACCTAATGTATGGCAGTGGTCACGGCTCACCTGAGACGTCAAGGATTCCAGGTGTTTCCTTATCTAGACGACTGGCTCCTTACTGCTACTACCAGGTATCAACTTCTTCAAGCCAGGGACTATACAATCGCAATCTGTGCCCAGTTAGGCATTACCATAAAGTTAAAAAAATCTGCCTTGTTGCCCTGTCAAATCTATTGCCTATATAGGAGCAGATCTAGATACAAAAAGTATGTCCGCAAGACTACCGCCGGACAGGGTGGCCACGATTCGGCAGCAAGTTTATATCCTCATGCAATGCAAAAAGGTACAAGTCCGGTTGGTCCTTCAAACTCTGGGTTCTATGGCGGCGGCAATTCTTCTGATACCTCTAGCCCGCTTTCACATGAGAATCCTTCAGTGGCTCCTCTTCACACAGTGGTCCTTTCAACAACTCCCCATGTCTCACATGATCATGGTTACAGAAACTTGCAAAAGACATCTTTCCTGGTGGATGGTCTCCCCGCTAGTGTCTCGGGGCAGACCATTCATCCAACCCCCTCCAGTTGCCACAGTGACCACGGATGCCTCACTGATGGGGGGGGGGCATTATCAGGGCAGGACAGTCCAAGGCATATGGCAACCTCACGAGTACTATCTGCACGTAAATATCTTGGAGATGAGAGCCGTGCTACTAGCGTTGCAAGCACTTCAGGACTCCCTCCCTCCTGGGACCATTGCAATTCAGACGGACAACATGTCAGTAGTGTGGTACATCAGAAAGCAGGGCGGAACCAGGTCCTACCCCCTATGTCGAGAAGCACTCAGACTCTGGCAGTGGGCGATTTTCTCCCAACGATTTCTGATTGCAACGCACATCCCTGGGAAGTCCAACGTCATAGCGGACAGGCTCAGCAGAGCTATTCTCATGCCTCACGAGTGGTCTCTGAATCACGTAGTTGCGGATCTCATCTTCCGCAAATGGGGACAGCCTTGCTGCAATCTGTTTGCAACCCCCTTCAACACCAAATGCAGCAACTATTTCTCCCTTCTACCGCTTCCTTGTCATACTCCCAGAGATGCTGTAGTCCACGATTGGCCTCAGGGACTTCTTTATGCCTTCCCGCCTTTTCCTCTTATACCCAAACTCATACAGAAAGTGATATTGTTGGGTTGCAAAATGATCCTCATTGCTCCTTACTGGCCTTGACAGATTTGGTTTTAGTTCCTGCACCGTTATCTCCTCGAGCAGCCCTGGTCCCTGGATCCTATTCCAGACCTGTTCATCAGTCAGGAGAGCTGCATCGATCCCTCCAGACACTCCAGCTTACAGCTTGGTTGATCCAATTCCAACCCTAGCCAGGCTTCCCAGCATTTCCCCGGCTGTGCGTGAAATTATTGTATCCTCTCTCAAATCAGCTACTAGGAAGACTTATGCTAGAAAATGGAAATGTTTCTCGTATTGGGCAGAGGCTAGGAACATAGATCCCTTTTCAGCCCCAGTTCACGAGATCTTGGAACTCCTAACTGAGATTTTTCACTCTGGGTCCGCTTCTGCCACAATCAGGGTTCAACTAGCGGCCATCTCTAACTATCATGTTGGCTTTTCTAATCTAAATATCATGTCTCATAAGTTGTGTAAACCTTTCTTAGAAGGACTACTCTCCTTAGGCCCCACTGAAAGATACCCCTCCTCCTTGGGACCTTAATTTGGTACTAATCTCCTTGATTATGCCCCCTTTTGAACCGGCAGCTTCCTGCTCCTTTACGTTTCTGTCCTGGAAAACTCGCTTTCTGGTAGCTATTACCTCAGCCAGACGTGCATCGGAACTTCAAGCACTAAGCGTTCGTTCTCCGTACTTAGCCTTTCACAAGGATAGGGTAGTGCTGAGAACTAATCCAGCCTTCCTAAAGTGTGCTCAGAAAATAATCTAAACCAATCCATAGATCTTCCAGTATTCTTCCCTAACTACACCAACAAGGCAGAATACAAGTTACACCTTTTGGATGTTCATAGACAACTGCATTTTTACCTGCATAGAACAAAGGATATAAGGAAGTTGGACCAGCTCTTCCTTTCTTATGCTAGGGGCAAACAAGGTCTCCCAGTTTCCAAAGTGACCCTGTCCAGGTGGTTGTCTCACATTATCACCTTCATTTATCAACTAAGAAACAAAGAATTGTCTGCCAAACCGAAAGGCCATTCTACTAGGACTTTGGCCACTTCTGTAGCCTCCCAGTCTAGGTTGCCCATGGACTCTATTTGTGCCGCTGCCACATGGGCAAATCCTCATACCTTTATTTCTCATTACAACTTAGACATGGCCTCCAGGAATAGAGCTAACTTTGGTTCCACTGTTCTGAAGAGTCTGTTCCAATGAGCCACCCAGAATCATAGGTGCTAGGGACGCTGTCCCAACAAGCAAGAAACGAAGGCGAGATAGACAACTTAACATCAAGAAGTTATGTACCTACCATAACGTTCCATGTTAGTTGTCTTCATCTCACCTTCTTTCTTGCGTCCCACCCTCCATCCCCCTGTCCTATTGGACCGAGAGGAGTTTAGGTTTCACCGGCTGAGTATTTTCTGGTTTGTTTCCTCTACTGACTTAGAGAGTATATCAGATATGCCCAACCTGTTAGTTTGGTCTGATTATTCTTGCTACGTCTGGGGTTAGCTATTACAAATGAGATCTGGGTAGCTAGCGCTAGGCATCATGGGATATAGGGGTAGCCTCGAGCCAGTAAACAGCTCTCGAGCTATAGAAGATGGCCGAGTCGCAGCCGATCGTCGGCTCCGATCCCAACAAGCAAGAAAGAAGGCGAGATGAAGACAACAAACATGGAACGTTATGGTAGGTACATAACTTCTTTTTGCACCTCAATGTGCATACCATGGGCATTCGGAATCTTTGTTACTATGCCAAGCTTCTGACAAGTGAGATCATTTCAATTGCCTGAAATTTATTCTTATTTTTCTTATTACTGTATTCACAAGTACTCTTTTTTTTTCTTTATTTATACCTTTTTACACACAATAAAAAATTTTGATTCATACTCTACATGTGTAAAGATTTTGATTTCTTACAGACGATTCTTGTTTCTGTTTTTCAAATGCATGAACAGCTATTACAGTGTGCCATGCAGCTATATGAAGCTTAATTACTGCACTTGGATCACTCATTGTTTGCATTTCTCCCTATATTTCTGAGTGGTAGCTGTTCTGAAATTCTCTTTTGCCCCAACCCCCACACCCCGCCACCACCACATACAGCATGCTCACACTTACTGTACTCTCATTTAACTTACTTTCGTGGCTTAGTTCCACCACATATATTTTCGGGTTGCAAATTTCCTTTTTATCATTTTACATATTATAGCACACTTATTTCTCTTGTTTCAGTTTCTTCACATTTGATTATACCTGGGACATTTCTTTTTATCACATTCCTAGCCATATGTCATACAAAACTGAAAGTCGCATTTTTTAAGCTTTTTTGAGCATCTTATAAGTCTTGCAGATTATTACAGTAAACTCTCAGTTAACCATCACTCTCAAGCAACCGGCAAAACAATATTGAAGAAATACAGTACTATTTTCACGGGTTGCACTTTGTTTTCCCCCACAGAAACATACCTTACATTTTTAGAGTTTTAGAGTTTTAAAAAGGAAGATAGGAATAAATTCCCTCTCTCCGCAACCTGAGAAGTCGTCAACCCAAACAAATCATATAGGGTACAGGATTAGTCAGGCCTATTTTTAATAGTAACTCAAGCAACCAGAAACTACAATTATCCGGCATCTACTAATCCCCATGGGTGCCGGTTTACTGAGAGTTTACTATACTACTCTTTTACTTGTTTTCATTTCTAGTCTCACCTGTAGTTTTGCACAGCCCTAATTTCCTGTTTGACCTATTTCAGCCGAGACAAAATAATGTTTTTTGCATAGCAGACATAATTTGCTTCTTACAGCAACCTGCCTCTCATCCAGTGGATTTTATACCATCCATGATTCTGTCTCTTATTAATGAATCATGTAAGCCACCACACTTTTGGTCTGTTCAGTTTATTTTGTTCTAAAACATAAGTATCAATAAGCTTGCGCCTTCTTGAAGAACGTATGGCAGTTATTTCCCCCTTGTCATAGTAACACTCAAGCTTATGTCTTGCTAGTACAGTAGTTTGTCTTCCTTTGCTAAAATACAAATATGTTATAAACTGTTAAGGCTTTCTTCTCTGTTGTATGCAGTAATGTAACACAGGCTTCTATTGTAGGCTGCTTGCTTTACATAATAAATCATATGTATGTATATACCGTTTCCATTTCTAAAACTGCCTTGCAAAGAGATATTTCCATGGAGATTGCTGCTGCACTATTGTCAAACAGTAAAACAGCTTGCCCTGCTTTCTTTGTCTGATAACATTCAAAATTTGGTATTCAAAGTATGAAATAGAAGTGAAACATGAAGAGCTTTTAACACCATCAGCTTTATTTTCAAACTAAATATGTGTATGGGAAACTAAATAATGACATGTACAAAATTAATGAAGACTAAAGGTGTTATTATATCAGTACACGGTTTGTGCACTTTGGCCATTAGTTAAGTTACTACTTTGTCCCTGACTCGTGCATTTACAAAGCTTTGCATGCTGGGTGTCTAAGCTAAAGTTATATCTCGTTTAGTTTTGGTAATTTTACATGGATTTTTAAATCAGCCACCTTGTTATGAGCAAGGTGGAGTGTGGTACTTTCCCACAGAATTTTTGAATCATGTAACCATGGCTGAGGCACTAAATGTATTATAGTTGTACAAGCAGTACCATTACAGTCGGAGTCAAAAGTAAAATCTTATAAATAGTTGGCTGTTTGCTTTGTCATTGTTTTGAATAAGCTTGATTATTTTTTTTAAGTTCTTTGTCCCTGCTGCCTGTTCATCACCAGTCCTTTCATGGCCAATCAAACCATCAGTGGTATGGGTGTCAAACCCTTCCCTTCAGAGCTTTCTTGCTGCTAAAACACACTCCTCTTAAGGGCTTTCAAGATTAATTTGCTGACCAGCATTTCTCCATAGCAGCTGATGAGTTCCCTATAGGGAAAATCCATCTACATTTTCTTTGTTTTATCAGGAAACCTTTTTTGTAAAAAAAAAAAAAAAAAACTATTTAAAGTTTAGCTAGGTTGAATTTTTTGGGGGGATTGTCACTAAACTTTCTTGCCAGTAAAATCTGTATTTTTTTTTTTTCTATTTTCACTGCAGACTTTCATTTTAAGCCACACTCCGCCAATAGTCCAGGGACAGGTCATCAATGCACTATCCAAGACCAAAAACAGTGCATCAGTGGGCTGTAATAACATCCTGGGATGCTTAGTAAATGGCATGAAACATGACATCTCTGGTCCACTTGAATCACTTCTCAACTAGAGCCTGCAGCCAGGTTTTGTGGCCAAAGTACGGAAAATGGCTACAGTCATCCCCCTGCACAAAGGAGGTCCAACCACTGATTTTGGTAACTACAGGCCCATAAGTCTGACCAGCCTCATATGTAAGGCCATGGAAATAATCATTATGGACATGATAAATGAGGGCATAGGTAACCTGAAGATTCCAAGCCCATCACAGTTCGATTTTGTTAAAGGAAGGTTATGCCTATTAAATCTGGTGGACTTTTTTGAGAGGGTCACCAAAATACTGCAAAAAAGCAAGACTGTGCATACAGCTTACCTCAGCCTGGCCAAGGCTTTTGATACAGTAACCCATTCAGGCATTACAGAAAGGTTCACTAAATTAGGTTTAAACCCTTTTATCACCTTCTGGATAGCCAACTGGCTGTCTGATAGGACCCAGGAGGTCAAGATATCCACCAAGAAGCCAGTCACTAGGAGAGTGTCCCAGGGCTTGGTACTGGGCCAGCTCCTTTTTGGCAACTATTTTTCTGAAATGGAAGCAAATTATGGCTGACTAAGTTTGCAGTTGATTGCAAGCTGGGGTTATCATTGGCTTCCTTGCACGCAGTAGCATTCTTAAGGCCCATCTCTGACTAACAAATGGTGCCAAAGCCGTGGTCTTAAACTCCATGCTAAGAAATGTGTAATTGTACCCTTTGGGAAGTCAACCATCCCAGCTAATTACCATGTTGTTAATACTCCCCTAAGATTTGACCCAGTGGTCAGGGATTTGGGTATGCATGTAGACAGTAGCCTTACCTTCGACCACCACATGGCCACAGTGATGCGGAAATCCTTTATGTTGCACATCTTAAGTAAGGGCATGGCAACTAGGTCCAAATAGGTCATTATCCCTCTGTATTCCGTCCTTATCAAACCAATTCTATAGTACAGTGCTCCCTTCGGTATGTATCTGACCAGGCATATGCAGCAACTACAGCAACCTCAGAAGTTCATTACCAAAAGAATACAAGGCTTAATGAACCCGCCTTAGGCAGGATGCATTAAAGCCCTTTCCCTCTACTCAGCCTCATATCGATTGCGGAAGGGTGATATATGCATGACTTCCAGGGCGTCAACAAACCCCACATTTATGAATCTCCTTCATATTCGTAAGGCAAACAGTACCAGAAATACAAGGTCTAGGGACCCGTGTTTTGTCTGCGATTTAAACAGCTGGAGAGACAGATTTGTGTCCCACAGACTGCACTTCCTATGGAACAGGCTTCCCATCCATGTGAAGCGGAGTTTGTCAATTACGCAGTTAAAGCGAAACCTAGACCAGTAGATGGGGACTAGGAAATTTGCACTTGGCCTGGCACCTATGACTCTTATGGATAGACGTAGCTTATAAATACCTGGCCCTCAAATCCTGTTTTAATACAGGACATCATTGTTCTTTCTGGAAAACTTGGATTGGCTTAGAAAGGTCCCCTGGGTCATTAGCATAGTAACAATCTATGCATTAAGTTTACTCTATCTTTTATTGATAAGAATTTTATTAAAAAAAATGTAGGTGTTATGACCACTGCGTGTTTTCTCACTGCCTGCCTGCAGTGTTAGGGCCGCTAATCAAACTCTGATCACCTAGGTTGCAGTAAGGGCTCCGTCTCCCTGTGCCACAGAGCTAGACTGTGTATTAGCTTGATTAGTTTGTGCTGGTCAGTTTTTACTTGTTGTATTTGATCATTCTTACGCTCACTGGATTACCTCGAGGACCCAAGTGTATTTAGTTTTAATTCTGTGTTACTACACATCACATAAGTACACACTAGTTTTCTTTTTACTGCTTTCTTCTTAGTGTGGCTCAGACTAGCAGAAAAGATTGTCAGCTGGAATTCTTAAAGCAACTGCCTCTGCTAGTCTTGACATCTTTATTATACTGAGTAGTGAGTCAGTCCAGCAGACGCGTCCCTTGGATCCTGTGACAATAGCTTCAGACCCCCTACGTCTGAAGGGGAGCCTCCTCAGTTGGTTATTTATGTCCTTTCCATCATCCCCATAGGTTTAGACAGCTCCTCTGCCTAGCAGCTGATGTTCATCATGTTTCAGTGTTGCAGTCATTACATTTGGGTAATCTGCTTGCAGGTTGCCCTCAGTCGGCCTGATTAACAAAGTCTTGGGTCCTGCATCGGTTGCTGTCCCTTCGTCCATGACTTCAGCTCGTCAGGGGTATAAAATATGCAGCCGACGCCATTACATCAGCCTTTCTTGCCGCGCGGTGCCCGAAATAGAAGCAGTTAGCAAATGCCGGTAGGCTGATTCCTGAAATTTTCATTTTCGAGTTTCAGAACCAAAGTCTTCAACTAAAAGCTAAGTACCCCGCTGGGGAAACTTTTTCTTGCTCCTTTCCGATGTCAATAAAAGTTAATAATTGCATTACTTATGGGAAGGAAATACCTCATAAGGATTTTCATTTGTACTGTATTCCTTGCCTAGGCCCTGACCACGACGTACCTTGCTGTCGGTTTTGTGCTTTATTTAATCAGCGTACTATCTGTCATCGGTACATTTTTGCTTCAAAATATTTCGGTTCTCTGTTTAATTATCCAGAAATTACATTGGTTAGCCATCAGACTACCGGAATACCAAAAAAACACAAAGACAGAGACAGGCCGTTGAGGTCCAAAACTGCTGACGACGCTTCTCCTAAGCCAGTCGTCAGTTCGCCAGTACTCAATGAAGCGCTTTCGCAGCCCCTGATACCCACAACTTCTGATTCGCAGGCCTCTATTGAGACCCATTCGGAGTCCGGTATGCTGCGAGATACTTCACATATGGAACCCACGGATGTCTCTACCTTGAATGGGTCCAGAGCCGCTGAGCAGGCACCGGCTTCTGAGGGTGTATTCAGGCCTACAGACTTGCATATTAAACCGACTCCATCTTCAGTGCTAAGGCCTAAATCTCTATCTGTGTCTAAAAAGCCGACGCCCAGGCCACATGTTCAGGCCCCTATGACTAAAAATCAAATGATCAAAATGGCTGAAGATTTAATTACTCTAATCAGGGGTAGTCAACCCCCCCCCCCCCCCCCTGCAAGAGGCCTAGGGTTGAGTTTGACTGTGAATCTTCTGAACAGGACTCTGTTTCTTCTGATTCTTCTAATGATCTGGATTTGTCCATACCTACTTATGAGGACTCTGATGCAGAGGATTCCATTCCCTCAGCTTCTCCGCCTGAGGATTTCACTTTTGGGGAAACTTTACATACCTTTAGGGAGCATTTCCACTGGGAAAGTCAGGATTTTTCTGAATCTAAAAGGAGGCTTAGGGATTTCCTCCTTCTTCCTCAGCATAGACCTTTGGCTATACCTCCTGTACTAGATGTTGTTGATGATGTGTTTTTGGAATCCAATATGGCCCCTGATTCCTTGTCTCCAGCCCCTAGCAAACCAGACAGGTAATACAGGGTTCCTGAGTCCCACAAATTCCTTTTCAAAATTCCTGTTGCGGACCCTGAAACCATTTCTCAGGGGCCCAAGGACATTAAGGCTTCTACTGCAAAAAATCCTACCCCTTCTGATAGAGACTCCAGGTTGCTGGATAGATGGGGTGAAAAGGTTTATACTTCTGCAACCTTAGCAATCGGGGCTTTAAACTGTCAATTTCATATGCTAAAATATCAACAGCATGTCATGGGGCTGCTTAAACAGAAAATGATGTTGATGTCTGACTGTGTGGAGAATAAAGACTTGCAGGATTTATTGCATTCAGCTGAACAAGTTGGCAAGCATACTTTGCAGTGTGGTTTTGATTCTTTAGAGGCCTCTTGTAAGGCTGCTGTTACTGGGTCTGTGCTTAGAAGGCTTGCTTGGCTTAAGGAGCAATCTCTGCCTGATCATATTAAAGCAAAACTTTTGGATGCTCCTTTGCAGCAGGACTGCATATTTGGCATTAAGGCTGAAGAAGTTCTAAAAAAAGATGGAAGATGAAGCTAAATCTATGCAAACTGTGAAAGATTTCTTACAAGTGCAACCTCCTAGATTTAGTAGACATTGACCTACTAAGAACTGGTCCTTTCCAGCTTCCTCCAGAGCCATTGCGGCCAAGCCCAGACATTCCAAAAGCACCAGGTTTCAGTCCCAAGGGACTTTCAGAACTAAACAATGGGGTGCTTCCACTTCCAAATCTGGAAACAACAAGGCACCACCCTATGGTAAGCAGTCTAAATGACTTTCCTTTGAAATTACCAAGCACTTAATTCTTAGCCGCCCCTTTGGGGGGGAAACTGGCAACTTATAACCCAGGACAAATGGGTTTTGAATATAGTGTTCCAGGGATACAGATTTCATTTCCACACACTACCAACTACAAACTGATGGCCAGACCTGCCCCCAAATCAGTGGGCAGAGGCACAGAAACAAGTACTTTCCCTCCTAAACATGGGGGCTATTCAACTAGTACCAGAAGAGGAAGAGGGACAAGGTTTCTATTCCAGACTTTTCCTGGTAGCCAGAAAAGACAAATCATGGCGTCCAATTCTGGACCTGTCTACACTAAACACCTTCCTGGACATTCCAAAATTCAAGATGCTGACTCTTCACCAGTTACTTCCTATGCTAGGCAAGGATGCCTGGTTGACAACTCCCGACTTAAGAGGCTTACCTGCATATCCCAATCAGGGAATCTTGCAGAAGATTCCTACGCTTCAAAGCAGGCTGCATGCATTATCAGTTCTCTGCACTGTCCTTTGGCTTGCGCCCAGGGTATTCACAAAGTGCCTGGCACCAGTAATTGCATTTTGCAGGCAAAGAAATATTCAAATATATCCATACCTGGACGATTGTCTAATTCAGGCAGAAAACCAGGCCATTCTTTTAAAACATCTGGTGTTTGTAAAAAGAGTTCTAACCTGTCTAGGGTACACCATAAACGAAAAAAAATCTCAACTGGTGCCCTCTCAAAAGATTACATTCCTGGTTGCAAGCTTGAATACAACTGCCCAGATGGCTTTCCTTACGCCAGAAAAGCAAATTCATTTGGTGACTTACTTCAAGTAGGTGACCACAAAAACCCTGCTATCTGCAAGGCAAATACTGCAAGCCTTGGGGTTCATGGCCTCCTGCATTCTTCTAATTCTATATGCAAGACTGCATATGAGGAAACTTCAGTGGCACTTAAAAAGTTTATGGAGTCAACATTGTCACAGCCTGGAAACAATGATTCCTATCATTCCTTGCCTGCGCCTAGAGTTCCTATGGTGGGCAGAGGCCTGCCCCCAAAGTAAGGGACTGCCATTCACACCACCCCCTGCTACCCAAACCCTAACTACAGACGCATCAGACTATGCATGGGGAGGCTCATCTGGCAGGGAAGTGTATTCAGGGCAAAGGAGCCCAAATCAAATACACCTTCATATCAATCGAAAAGAAATGCTAGCTGTACAGAATGCACTGACAGCCTTCAAGGACTGCCTTCATCCAGGACATTTACTGATAAAGACTGACAACACCACGGTTATGTGGTACATAAACAAGCAGGGGGGGTACACATTCCTACCCCCTATGCAGACTAGCCATGGCATTGTGGAACATGGCCTTGAGCTACCAGGTACAACTACAAGCTCAATTCCTGCCAGGAAAGCAGAATGCCCTGGCAGACAAACTAAGCAGAAATCTCATGGACCCTCACGAATGGAAACTGGAACCATGGATTTTCAACAGGTTGACACACAAATGGGGGAGCCCAGACATAGATCTCATTGCCTCACCCCAGAACTACCAGTTGGACAAATTTTGCACAAGAACTCATCACAAAAAAGCCTGGAAAAGTGGATGCTCTATCCTTCATCTGGAAGAACCAGTCTATGCCTTTCCTCCACTGCCTTTGCTCTCCAAAGTTCTTCTAAAAGTCAAACAGGACAAACCAAAAATGATTTTAATTGCTCCAGACTGGCCTCGCAAACACTGGTACCCACTCCTGCGCAGTGTCTCACACTTTTCTCCGTGGCACCTGCCTCAGATACCTTCCTTACTGTCTCAGCAGGAGAACCAAATTCTGCACCCTCAGCTCCCAACTTTTAATCTTGCAGCTTGACTAATGATTTAAATTCCCCCTTAGCATCCCTCAGCAAACCTGTGATGGGTGCCATTTTGGAGGCAAGAAGACCTAGTACTAGAAAATCTTATGCTGACAAATGGAAAAGATTATGTGCCTGGAATCAATCTCAAGGGATGAGCACAGCAGTGCCCAATTTACCTCAAAATTTGCAATACTTAACTGAGATGCTTCACCAAGGTCCTGTCTTTTTCTTCCATAAAAATCCATGCCTCAGCCATTACAACACAGACCCCCAACCTCTTCTCTCATCCTCTTTTAAAGAAGTATCTCAGAGGGGCCAAAAACTTGAGACCACCCAGGAGAGCTCCCACTCCTGCCTGGGACCTTAACTTTGTATTGGAGAAACTCACTCTACCTCCTTTCGAGCCAGCTGCAACTGCAGACTTAAAATTTCTTTCATGGAAAACAGCCTTTCTTTTGGCAATCACTTCAGCTAGAAGGATTTCTGAATTACAGGCTCTTATGGCAGTGGAGCCTTTCATCATCTTTCATGCGGACAGGGTGTCACTCAGGACCAATCCATCATTCCATTCATTTTTCAACTTTCTTTCCCAATCCACAGAACAAGGGAGAGCGGATTCTGCATTCATTGGACGTACATAGACAACTTAGATTCTACTTGGACAGGACTAAATCTCAAAGAAAATCTGAACAACTGCTGGTAGCATTTACTGCAGGGGCAGAGGGGAAGGCTATTTCAAAGCAAACTATTTCTAAATGGATAAGCCATTGTATTAATTTCTGTTATAAGCACCATGGAAAACCTATCCCCTGAGATCAGATCTCATTCCACCAGGGCTGCATCTACTTCAGCAGCCTTTCTCAGAAGTGTTCCTACCAGGGATATTCTAGAAGCTGCTACCTGGAGTTCAGTTCATAATTTCACCAAGCATTATCACTTTTCTTTAAATCCAGAGCTGGCTTTGCCACTGCTGTTTTGAAGGGCATTATAGCTGTTCCTAATGTTGTATAAATCCATCCTCCCAACCTTAGCTTTGGGAATCTACCCAAATGTAATGACTGCAACAGTGAAACACGATGAATATGGTACAGTTGTGTATACTTACCATAAATGTAGATGTTCAAGTGTATTCACTGTTGCAGTCCTGGTTACCCTCCCTCCAGCCCCCTGTTTTCCTTTTACTATACCTCTACTTTCCTTTACTATGCTTAAAAGCCTTTTTGGTGTATTTGCTTTTGTTGTAAAGGCATCGGCTGCATGTTTTATACCCCTGACGAACTGATGTCATGGAAGAAGGTACAGCAACCGACGCAGGACCCAAGACTTTGTTAATCAGGCCGACTGAGGGCAACCTGCCAGCAGATTACCCAAATGTAATGACTGCAACATTGAATACACTCGAACATCTACATTTATGGTAAGTGTACACAACTGTACTTTCTTCAAATTCCTGTAAGTAGGGAAGCATATATTTATGTAGTCATCTAGCAGCATACACAATAGTTTTAGTTTTTGTTGAATTATATAATGTTTTGTTTGCTCAGTGGTTGTTGCAAACTTGCAGGTTC